>NW_026526688.1:91242343-91614843 GCF_024362965.1 Panthera pardus | reverse complement strand
CTCCTTGCCGAATTTTGCAGCAAAGTTAGTTCAGCTCTTTAAAGGAAAACAAAAGCATTACAGAATACACCTTTTTTTTTTTTCTTTTTCAAAACACAACCAAGGACTGCCAGCTAATTAAATTAATTAACACTTTTTAAACATTTTTTAAAAGCTTTATCATTACATATAGAAAATGAACGTAAGTTCATTTTTTATCAAGAGTCAGTTCAATAATCATTAAAGTCACTCAAAAGAGGGGCCCCTGGACGGCTCGGTTGGTGAAGCATCGGATTCTTGGTTTCAGCTCAGGTTATGACCTCACTATTAGTAGGTTCAAGCACTACATCTGGCTCTGTGCTGACAGTGCATAGCCTTCTTGGGATTCTCTCTCTCTCTTTCTCTCTCTCTCTCTCTGCCCTTCCCCTGAACATGCTCTCACTTTCTTTCTCTCTCTCACAATAAATAAATAAACTTAAAAAAAAGTCATTCAAAATAATTCACTTCTTATCCACTCCTTCCTCTGATATACTTTAGTCAATTGTATTAGATGTGAATATATACAATCTCACTTCTGTTTATTTTGTAATGTTTCTATATAAAACATTAGGTGAAGTAAGAAAAGTGGTTTTCTCAGTTCTTATTTTGCCTCAACCAAAACCAACTAAAACTGCTTGCATTTCAAAGGGAACTTTTGAAAATTTTCTCAAAACCATCATATTATTCTAAATTATTTTGTACTTTGGATACACTCAATATTAATTTTGTTATAGCATAAAAACATTTGCTTGTCAAAGCTCTCCCAAACCTCTCTCCCCACCCCCAAGGAGTGGTCCTATTTGAGGACATATATGTCATCATAATTGCAGCTCTGTAAGAGGATCATCATTTAGAGCTGGCTCTCTCCTTTTGCTTCCATATCAATAATGGTAAACAGCCTGTGGTAAGTTGAAAAATACCACACACACATACCCCAAAGATATGTCTGTGCCCTACTCCCCGAACCCCTCAATGTGACTTCATTTGAAAAAAAAAAAAGATCTTTCAGATATGTTTAAGTTAAGGATCTTGAGATGAGAAAATCATCCTAGATTATCAGGATAATCCTTGGCTGCGATCACAAGTGTCCTTATTAAGAGAGAGACAGAGAGAAATCAGACACACACACAAGGGAGAAGGTGATGTGAAGACAAAGCCATGACTGGAGTGATGAGGCCACCAGCCGAGGGATGCCAAGGGGAGGCTAGCAGCCATCGGAAGCTAGAAGAGGCAAGGAATGGATTCTCTCCCAGAGCCTCCAGAGATAGCACAGCCCTTCGACAACTTGATTTTGGAATCCCAGCTTCTGGCACCTTGAAGGAAAAAAATTCTGTTGTTTTAAGCCACCAAAGTTTTGGTCATTTGTTACAGCAACACTAGGAAACTCAGCCTCATCCTTAGGCTGTTTTCCTTTGGCAAAGGCCTGGACATCTCTCTTCTTCTCTTACATGTTCTTTTGAGTGTCAAATGTCCAGAACCATGATGTTCAGGCTTGTTGACATGTTACAGCTCTTCCAACTGTTTCCTTATTTTCCCTACCTTGAAGAGCTCTGAGAGTAAACGTGAGACTTGAGTTGTCCTGAGTAGGAAATATGGAGCAAAGTGTCCAAAATAAAGCTTTTGGTTTGAGTTATTCAGAGCAATTTTTGGAAAACAGGATTCCACATATTACACTATTCAGTTACCATATTGATCTGAATTGGAGTATGAGACAAACGCATCATCTAATAATATATGTATCATGGAATTACTACCTTTATTCATCATGTATTTCCCATAGTATCTTATAAGTTGAGGTGATTAGTCCAACGCTATATTTAGAAATTGTTTTATTGTCTGGTCAATTATTAAATAAGAATATTGAATCATAAGTAGGTAAAATTTGTTACTATTTCATAATAAAATTTTGAAATTGGAATTTATAGTAAATTATTCATTTATAATAAATTATTATTATAATTTCTGTAGGTATTATTATTCTAGACAGGGAAGATATGGTTTTTTGTTTCTGGTTTTGTTTTTCAAAATTCTACTAGTAATCTAGCTTGTCAGTTTAAACTAGGAAATAAAAAAAAAAACAGACAAAAAGCCTATTTCAAAAGAAATGGTGTGTGATCTCAGGTATGTGATAAAGCATTATTTTATGTGCCACCAACATTGTATATTATAAAGGTAAAGCAAACTCTTAAAGAACCAGTGCCAGAGCAAAAACATGAAAGAAAGAGAGAGAGACAGAGACAGAGAGAGAGAGAGATCTTAGACGCATACCTAGCAAGTCAGCCTACTGATATATCTAAGGGCCCTGAAGTAGTTAGTACTTGATTCAAGGCAGAAGTAGAGTTTTCTGCTCTTCATCTTCAAGTAAAGACGAATGGGCTTTCATAATGGACCTTGCTCTGACAATGGGAATAAATGACTCTGATATCTGAGCACTCTCAAGGAGACCCAGAGATTCAATATGCAAAGTCTTTCAGTTTATCATTGAAAGTGCAGCCTTGGATTATTACTGACAGCCAAGATGCAGTTAAAGTAAAGGTCATGCAGACTATTGACAATAATAAATTTTAAGATTTGGTATCTTTTTTCTGAGACCTTCTTCAAGTCGTTTATCAAAAAAAAAAAAAAAAGATAAAGAAAAGGAATAAAAAAGAAATAAGTTCTTTGCCTTAGTGCAGTTTAAAACAACCTATGTATTTTCCAGAGTATTATGAATAAATACCAAAACTAGTTTCTAACATTGTGTTAATAAAAACTATTCTCTAAATTCCTAAGTAAGAATATCAAATCCTATAAAGATCAGTAGCATGATGTAACTGAGGTTATTGTAGCTCTATATTTTGATAAAGTTTCACAATAAATAATAGAAAGTTTTTATATTTCATCCACCTGAGATTAATAAACCCTCATTTTTTAAAAAAATAATTGCCTATTTTAATTATTTAAAATTTATCTTGAACTGCCTCAAAACAAAGACGAAAATATACCTTTAAACAAACTAATGGGATGCCTGGTGGACTCAGTCCGTTAAGTGACCATGTCTTGATTTCAGCTCAGGTCATGTTCTCACCATTTATAGGTTTGTGCCCTGCACTTGGCTCTACACTGACAGCACAGTTTCCCTCGCTCCCTGCCCCTCCCCCACTCGTTCTTACATGGGTGACTGTGGTTGTTCTCTCTCTCTCTCAAAATAAATAAACTTCAATAAACACATAAATAAACAAACACACTATTAAACTGTAGTCGAGGTATTCATACTTAAACTGTATGGAGAAGTAGAAAATTATTTCTTTTCTGTTTTATAAAAGTTTGTCTTCTTACAGTAACATATCTCTGTTAAAAATTATTTATATCTACAATTATAATTCGAGATAAATTTCACTTTTGAACTTTATTTTTATGGATAAAAACTTTCTCCCTCATTTAGATTGCCCTTGACTTTTCCCTTTTAATTTACCGGTTCCCTATATTCTCCATTCCTACAATGTATATATTTTCTGATTCGCCGCAATGTTAGACAAGTCCACTTGGTTAAGGCTTAATCATTTATTTGAAAGCATATGTTGGAGAAACTAAAACTTTCTGATTATATATGCAGTGAATATAACAAATGACAACACTTTATTAAAACTTTCCAATTGTATAAACAGGGCCTACAACATGTGGAGATACTTGATTCAAAATGTGTATAATCCCTCTTTTAAAATAGCTGACTATTTATTATCACATAATGGGATCAACATAAGGGATGACAGAGAAAATCATAGACATAACCAAAATTAGAGATAAAGTACTCTTAACAACCGATATCTAAAAACACAATTGAAAATGGGCATCGTCAACTCAGCGCAGCGGTCTTCTGATTGCACGAGTTCCTCCAATGCACAATTATTGGCACACGCACAGGAAAAATCATCAGAATGGCTGTTTATCCGTGGGCTCTGAGTTGTGACCATGAGGATTACATAGCAGGACCAGGAGGCAGAGAGCCTTACCCATCTCATTGTTTCCTATTTCTTATTCCTTCAGCCCAGCCACAATTGAGGAACATAGAGGAAAACTTTCCAAGAAGAGGTCCACTCCTCGCAGGGACACAAGTTAGCAAGGATAATCTCTGCTCCTTACTTTGGCAAAGGCCTTTCAGTGGAGGAGGAATAGATCCAAATGCATCTTTACTGTATAAATTACGAGTTCACAGAGCAGCTAGGTAATGTTTCCTGGAAGCATAGCTCTTCAGACCTCAGGCTTCAAGTGTGATATGCCACGGGAACCTAACATGTGCATTTTAGTAATCCATTGTCATTTAGATTTAGACAGTGACAGAAAAGAGTTTCAGATCTCACTGTAATTTAACAAACATATATTAATCCCCTACAGGGTAGCTGCACAGTGTGGTTTACTTGGGTGGCATCAGATGTGGAAGGAATAGTCTTCAAAGCAATGATTGCAAAAAAGACATACACCTAGACCTCTTCAACTTTACAGTATGCTTATATTATGGATATATGCATTTTATATATTTCTTTATAAAAGCATATTACGGCAATGGAAATTTTAAAATCTTCTATATTAATAATTAGGGCTAATATTTTTCATTTTTTTAATGTTTGTTCATTTCTGAGAGAGAGAGAGGGAGGGGAGAAGGAGGGGCAGAGAGAGAGGGAGACGTAGAATCCGAAGCAGGCTCCAGGCTCGGAGATTTCAGCACAGAGCCCAACACGGGGTTTAAACTCACAGACTGTGAGATCATGACCTGAGCCAAAGTCAGACGCTTCACTGACTGAGCCACCCAGGCACCTCAATTATGGCTAATGTTAAAAAGCAAAAGATTGCACTGATAAAAAATATTCCTACTAAAAGCTGTATTATAGGGGCACCTGGGTGGCTCAGTCAGTTGTGTCTGATTTTGGCTCAGGTCTTGCTCTCACGGTAAATGAGTCTGAGCCCCACATCAGACTCTGCCATTAGCGCCCAGTCAGATCCTCTCTCTCTCTCTCCCTCTCTTTCTCTCTCTCTTTCTCTCTTTGTCTCTCTGTCCCTTTCCCACTGTGCACTCTCTCTCTCTCCCTCTCTCTCTCTCAAAATAAATAAGTAAACTTTTTTTAATAAAAAGCTATATAATAGATCCTGGTACCTGGTGTAATTCCAAACTAGTGATTGACTAGCTTAATTTAGTGACTTCATAAAAAAAATTCCACAAATACAGAAAAATGTAATACAGACAATAAAAAGGTATTTTCTTAATAGTAATATTAATAATAAACCTGTTTTGAGCACTTCTCATATACCAGACAGTGTCTCAGCTCTTTAAATGATGTAAATTATTTAACCATTTCAATAACCTAGGCACTAACTGACCATTAATTTCAACCTTAAATAAGAAAAATTAGAAGCACACAGGTAAAGCCGGTCAAATTTACAGAGATGTGAGGGGCAGAGCTAAGATTCGTAACATGGCAATTTGAATCCTGGGCTATGGCACTTAGATTTACCTGTAAATTTGTTGAAATGTCTTGGGAGTTTAGAAACTTAACTCTTGAGTACAATGTCACTTCATCAATTAAAGCATGGTATTTAAGTTGAAAAATTGACATTTCAAAATGACTGATGAGTAGAATGTTGATGATGCTGTTGAATGCACGCAGAATCAAAGCTGAAACAGTGTTTGGAACCAAATTTTAGGTGTCTTTGCCTTCCAACCTACTCTATAATTTTGGTGAAGTCAGCCCCTGTAAGCATCCATTTCCTCAATACTGCAGTGACAAGGTAAATACCTTGTTATGAGGATTAAACTTCACGCAGTTCCTGGTAACTAACTTTTCTGTAAATATGATAGTTATTTTTATTAATGTAAAATTTGCAGATTAAAGTTGAAATAACTTATTATTTATGGACCATATGAACATCTTTCCTAAAATACAACTCATGGGGCTGCAAACCTCGACAACTTAGCATTATAATTCATATTTCATTCTACTATAAACTTCCTTGCATTGTTGCACTTTCCACTTAAAGGACTTCGTCCCTATTTAAGAGCTGAAGCTTTCTTTAGGTTATGTACATTACATAAGTCAGGCTCACACTCTTTGGTTATCAAATATAGATGTATCAAACTCCAGTGAATCAAGTGGATCCCCCTTTTCCCGATGAAAATACTACTAGTACAATTAATTAGTTAGAAAAATACACACACACACACACACACACACACACACACATACCTCTTTTGATGTATAACAGCCTGACACACCAGAATGTTCTAGTTCCAGATGTCCAACTTTAAAAATAAATGTTCATGCAGTGATTCATTTTGCATGCCCATGTCGAGTATTCAGAAAAATTCTATTTGATTTATTCAATAATCATATATTGAATACTGAGAATATAACAGACTTTGGCTCCTCTTTTTTTTTTAACTTTTAATGTTTATTTTTGAGAGAGAGAGAGAGCAAGCAGGGGTGGGGGGGCAGAGAGAGAGCGAGACACAGAATCCAAAGCAGGTTCCAGGCTCTGAGCTGTCAGCACAGAACCAGACAGGGGCTCAAACCCATGAGACGTGAGATCATGATCTGAGCTGGTCGGAAGTCTAACTTACTGAGCCACCCAGGTGCCCTTGGTTCTTCTCGATAGAGTGTTCACCCTTTTCCACTGTTTGAATAATGAGCAATTTTGTCTGCTCTCTCTGTGCTGAGCCCTGATGAGGATAATTGTGGAGAATGACTTTATGTCCATAAGAACTGGTTTTTTGTTTTTTATAGTCTGTGGGTCTCCTGGACACCAGCCCTGATGATTTCCAAATGTAGGTGTTTTGGAAACCAGTGCGTCCACTGAGAATGTTAAAAGTTGGGATGCTACATGTGGGGTCCAAACTCTCTGCTCCTTCTGGAGAAGCTCAGAGTTAAGGGTTCCCTCTAAACTGTATGGCATTGTGTGGGGTAGAGTTAATCTTTCCTATCCATTTTGATGTAGATGTTTTCTATTTGTAGGAGTCACTCAACGAGTTTCTGGATCTCTTGCAGCGGAAACTAACCCACATGTAGCTATCTAGCTGTGCGTTGGTGGGAGGAAGGGATTCAGGAATCTTCTATGTCACCATCTTCATCAAATCCCCCCTCCTAGGATCATACATTTGAATGATAACTGGAGCAGAAATATTATCTTCCAATTACCACGTATATTTATATTTTTACATAATGTTGGGAATTTGTGTATTTGATTATCTTTTTACAGTTACATTCTTTTTGGGAAAGTGAAGTTGAAATTGAAAATTTGGGAACTCCTTCTAATGTTGTTTATTTACAAAATGACCACGATGATAAATGTTTTTCCTTCAAAGTGGTAGAGGAGAAGTGCTATAACAAAACAGCTGGCAGTGGATGATACCTGCCATTGGGTAGCTGCCACTCCATATTTTTTAATCTAATAATTGCATACTCAGAGTTTTAAATATGAGGAAATAATTTTCTAGATCCTTGGAAACACAGGAGGCAATTATGTTATTCTATGCCCAGCTGTATTTCTGGAGACAAAAAAAAATAAGGAAAGAAAAAAGGAAGAAGAAGAAGAAAAAAAAATAAAGAAAAAAAAAACATTCGTTCATTAATTCTCCAAACATCTGACTGTGTTGATATTTTGTTCAGTAAAATACCTCTAGCATTATTCTCCCCCAAAAGTCAGCAGTTTAATCACTTTTACCAAGCTACAGAAAATTCATTATCATTTTCAAATGTTACTAAACGTGGAACAAATGCATCCTAAATTATTGACTGAAAGATGTGATGTGAGACATACCTTTTCTAATTATAAGGAAACTGAACAGACACAAAGTGCTTCTGGGAAGCAGGTCTAGAATCCGTCTCCTGCTTCACAATCCATATTGAGAATACATGATGCTTCAGAATTCCTAAATTTACAGTGTAACCAAAAAAGTAGGATCATATTGTTCCATGACTTGCCTGTTGTTGAGATGTTGATGCTTCATACCTCTGCCAACAGGAATAAATCTTGTTTATTGGCTCTCGGCTGTTGGTTGGTAGGTTGATCAGCTTGCTGTTATTTTGTTGTTTGTGTTGTTGTTGTTGTAGGTATTTTCCATATTCATGACTGTCTTCATAGTTTTTAAATGCTTAATTAATTTTGAGAGGCAGAGAGAGACAGAGCGTGCGTGAGCGGCGGAGAGGCAGAGAGAGAGACACACACACAAACAGAATCCGAAGCAGGCTCTCGGCTCTGAGCTGTGAGCACAGAGCCCAAAGCGGGTCTCAAACTCACGAGCCGTGAGATCATGACCTGAGCTGCAGTCGGACACATAACCAACTGAGCCACCCAGGTGCCCTGACTGTTTTCATATTTTGAATATTCTTTTTAATATTTAGAGGTATTCCTACACAGTGAAATCTTACATGCTCTTTACACAGAAAAGTCAGAACCAAGTACCCATTTTCCTGTATAATGAGATCATTTGTATGTGACTTCATTCCTGAGAGGACACCCATGCAAGATTTTAATTCAGAAGTGAACACCATGGTGAAACAGACTTTTGCAGACATTCAGTTTTACTGGTATGGTGAAGAGCAAAATATCAGCCCTCAGTGGTAGCAGACATCATTGTAGTGACCATAAGTTCTCCAACTTCTCAGTGATAGCAAATCTGATTCCAGTAGAGGGACTCCGTTAATGCTACAGCATATAGCAGGTGTAGCAAAGCATTGATTTTTCCTAACTTCTGAGCAGTTCTGAAACCTATCTAATACCATTTAATAAATCAATTTACTGCTTAAACTACCTAGATTCGATTTGTGGATTTTAACAGTTTTTCTAAGAAGCCTGGTGACTTTTTCATATGTATGCTTGCTTTTAAAAATAAGAGAAATTGAGTAGAATATTTTCTGAGAGGTATGCATAGGACTGTCAATATACGTGAAAATTAAATTTCTAGGATATAATGTATAGAGGACATGATTGTCTACTCTCAAAATTTTGCCAGCATTAATTACTTTGCTTTCAGCATTTTTATTGTCCCTAGTTGATAAAGACATGAGCCAGCAAAAATGTAAGCAGGAGGTATATCTTATCATTTGCACTCTCATCAATTTTGCTGTTGAGTACAGTATAACTTTCAACTTACATACTTGCACAAGTTTTGTATATAAGCAAAATTTTCAGATTTCTTTCAAGAACATTTCTCATTTTTACACTGGATCTCTATTTTCTGTCCTCAGGTATATATTGTTCTTTCCATGTTTTTTTTTTTCTTTCATCTCTTTGTATCTTTTCTCTTCATTCTAGTGAAGAATCCCAAATTGGTTACCAGCATTATGGATGTGTTTTTCCACATCATAACATCATACTGCAGCCATATCTAATATGAACGTTTTTCTGCTGATCGAAATGGGACATAAAATGCTTACGTTTTCATATTTCTTGATATACCTTACTACTAATATACATTCCATCTTCTACTGAAGTATTTATATTAATTGAAATAATAAGATCTCTCAGCTGCGAGCATACGATGTTTCATACAATTAGAGCATACAGACGATACAGTATGTCTGACTCAAAACAATTATGTCTCATTTAAGACAAACATACTGAAAATAAAATCATCCAGAGCATGAATCTTAACAGACAAAGGCACTAAACAGTTTTGTTAGAAGTTCTTTAATGATCTTGAGGACTTGCCTTCTCTGTACAAAAAGCCCATCAGGATCCAGCAAGAGGTCCTGAACTGTGTACATTCCGAAGATCCATCAGAAGCGTCGAAATCAGTGTCACTGATTCAGAGACACAGGACCAGTCACATTCTTTCAGATGCGTCTGCGTGGAGTAACTCGCATTAGGATCAAATTTTGAGGGAGGAGAATTATCTTATACTATTTCCCCCATACTCCAATGTCTTTATGAACGGCCTTCTCTTTTAAAGCCTGCACGACATTAGCACCTAAATAAATCAATTGGTCGTAGTTAGAAAACACAGAAAGAAATCCCAGAAAATGCTGAAATGTGTAAGTTTACTTCATGATCCAAGGCTTTGCAGGAGATACTTACACATATCAATGCATCTGTCTTTCTGCCATTCTGTTCCCCTCATTCTCCTTTTAACTTATGGTTTTGGCTTTTAACCTGGTTTTCTAGGCTTCTCATTCCCATTTCATAGATGTCAGTACTTTTGTATCTGACTATACATGGGTGCTAAACTAAAATACTGTCTTCTATTCTTAGAGTAGATCATATCATTGAGGCTCTTACTCTAAATTTTCAGACCTCATTCATTCTCTTTCACTATTTTATTTAGTAAATATTTGACAAACCCTTATTATGTCTTAGTCACTTCAGTAATTGAAGAATATAGAACAGTGGACAAAACGTAGAAGAATCCTGCTCTCACTGAGCATATAATCTAGTCAGCAAAGCCACCACTAGCAGAGAGATAAAGAAGTCATAGTTTAGAGGTAACAGGCACTATGAAGAAGATAATACAGGATAATAGGAACTGGAAGGATTCAGTGTGTGTGTGTGTGGGTGTGGGTGTGTGTGTGTGTGTGTGTGTGTGTGTGTGTGTGTGAGTGTGGAGGGGAGGGATGACTCACATTTCCATCAGCATTAATATTGTTGTTTATGTTTGCCTATTATTGAAAGGAAGAGGGTATCCACATCCAGTTACCTTTGTCAGATAATTGCATAAAGTTACAGACCATAGTATGCATATTTCCTAACCCAGTTTCCAATGTTTATCTACGATTTATCTACCGAGTGTTTTCACCCATTGACGTGGGTCCTCTCTTATCTACATTAAACTTGTAGAACACTCATAACAGATGGAGAATAAATATAGAGAAAAGCCTTATTAGAGCTTCTTCTTGTTTCCCCTCCTCAATTAGTGCTCTACTCATATGATTCATTCTCAGCTTTCAAGTCATTTCCAGTCGTTCTTTTCCTTCCCTTATCCCAATTTTTTATTTGTGTGTATATCGTTTTTTTTAATTATCATATTTTAAGTGACTAAAGAATAAGAGAGTATTAGGGGTCAGGTGGGGGGCATGGGAAACTGTAACGCAGCCTAAAATTTAGCATGCAGTGAGTGGAAGGATGGCTATTCAGTTTTCTGCTCGGTTGAGATTTTGTTTCTGATCCAGGGATTAAAGAGAGAGGGACGAAATAAAGGTCTTTCTATCTACTTTCTGGCAGGCAGACGCACTAGAAGCATCATACTGATTGTATATTTAATCCACTCTCCTTGGCCTTGTAGTTAATGGAAATTCCTCTCATATTCTGACAATAAGTTGACAGTGAATCCCCGTTCACAGTGTTGTGCAATTTCATCTTTTTAAAGTCTCTTCCTAGCAAGTTTAGAGAAAAGGTGGAGGAGGCTATTTCAAGGACTGCTAGCCAGATGACATTTTCAACTGGAAATGAAAGTATAGGTTTGTGAGTCTCCAACAGGTCTGTGAATTCCGTATAAGAAATAATTTGTTCAACAACGAAACAGATGTGCTACATACTGACCTCATAGACAAAGTAGGAGAGTTAAAACTAAATAAATAGGATATGTAGTTTACTAAATTTCCACTGTGATCTCCAATACTTTTTTTTTCTTTGCCATCTGTATCATTTGTCAACTATTTTTCATTCGCTCTTGAAATCAAGTACATGTAAAAAATACAGAAAAGTTATTGAATAAAAGAGCAGTTACTTGACATCTTCAATATGATTGTATTTTTCCAGAAAATGATAGACTGGAAGAATTAGATCTTTGTATGAAATTAAAATGTGAAAATCAGACACAAATCATTTATTTTGTTTCCTATGTTCACAAAGACCTTTTCTTGAAATGTTTTTAATCCAGTTATGGATATGAATGGATATTAGTGGAGAACCAACTGCTTCTCTGCAGAGGAATACAAAAAATGGATAAATACTCCCTATGTGGAACTTACCTTATTCCCTTTTGGATGCCTTTGCTAAATGTTCATGCATCCTTCAAGTTTTGTGTCCAATGCTAGTTTTCCTGAACTGTCTCCTAGTTCTTACTTACAAGCTCTTTGAACATGGAAACCATATTGATATCCCCTTAAAGTTCACAATCTAGTTATTAAATATGTGCTTAATGAATAAAAATGCATTTAACTACATAGATATGACTTTCACAGAAAATGGCATTCTTGAATGTCCTTATATTTACCCCTCAGGAAAAGTTCCTCTTTCTATAACATTTGCTTGAAATAACTAATTATAATTAGTAGATAAGAAATATCTGTATCTCAAGTTATTTATTATTATTGGATATTAGATTTTCATAAATGCAGTTTAAAACATTGCAAAACTTTGTCAAGTGATATTATGAATGAATTTATGAATTCTAATGTCTGAGAACTAGATGAATCATTCATGAGTACAATCAAAATACACATACACTCATACACACCCACACACACACCCCTCATCTTCAAATTAGCTGATGATAATAACAGTGTCCAAAACAAATGGTTAAGTCTGTGGAACTTATAAACTTATGGAACTCAGTACCATATTAATATAAAAAGGGAGAAAGATGCTAAAAGAAAGAATCAACAACATTATATGAGTCTTGTAACTTTATTTCACATTTCTTAAATTAAATTACAGAGGAAGCCGTTATGAATAATTGGGTATATATTTCCATAATGCCTCAATTTCAATGTGTGAGGATTAGCCTTTTCTTTTTAGCAACTTTTTCTTGCTTTCTTTGTTTCTTTCTTTCCTTTTTTTTTTTTTTTTTTTTGTTAAATGAAGAAGTTTGTTTTTATTTTTGTTCTGAGGCACAGATGTATGGTCAAACTCTACAGAGAAACTTGGGCTCAATTACTAAACCAGGTTTGCTTTATTTTATTTTATTATTTCTTTTCCTTTTATCTTGACTAAGTGTCTTCACTGTTCTATTTTATGCATTTTATTTATTTTTAATTTTTTAATGTTTATTTATTTTTGAGAGAGAGAGAGGCAGACTGCAAGCAGAGGGAGGGGAAGAGAGAGAGGGAGACACAGAATCAGAAGCAGGCTCCAGGCTCTGAGTTGTCAGCACAGAACCCGACGCGGGGCTCGAACCCACAAACCGTGAGATCATGGCCTGAGGCAAAGTCAGTCGCTTAACTGACTGAGCCATCCAGGCGTCCCATATCCATTTTTTTTAAGTTTATTAATTTATTTTGAAAGAGAGGGAAAAGGACAGGGGCAAAGACAGAATCCCAAGCAGGCTGTGTGCTGACAGCAGACATGGGGCTTGAAGCCATGAATCGTGAGACCATGAACTGAGCCAAAATCAACAGTCCGATGTTTAACAGACTGAGCCACCCAGTCACCCTTGTATTTTATGCATTTTGAAAGCTGTCTTCTATCCACTTAGGAAGAAGGCAAGATTTCAGTCATTAAATAAATAGGAAAAATATAAAATATGAAATTCAGGTAATCATTTTCAAATTAACTGATACTTTACAAAAATGCATTACTTGACAAGGGTAGAATTAATTCCCCAAAAGTGTTCAGAGTTAAATACAGAAACAATTATATCACTAACTCATACCTGTCCATATAACTAAAAAGATCAAAATAATTAATTAGTTTTAGGTTTGTATTAAACAGAAACATTGAAGTAATACTCTTAGTTGTAAATCTCAAATTTAATGAATTTCCAAAGTAAAAATTAATACCTATCCCTGTGTACATTTAACTGAATTTGCTAGAGTAATATCTGATACGACAGTAATATCATACTGAATAAAAGTTTCTTCTGATAGCAGAATTTGCTTGGCTATAAATACTATAATTTAAGGATTATATTATTATAATTAAATTTAAAAAGAAAAGGATAAAAAGATGTCCCAAGAGGAGTCCTGAAAACAGCATTATCAGTTCTGTTAAGTTAGGGAATAGTCCCAATGGGACACTATACTGACAGTATAAGTAAAAGTACTTACTATAATATGCATAAGCATGAGAAGGTACTCAGGTAAAGGCAAATAGTAGAGCTTGGTAGCTGAAGCCTCCTCACAATGCATTTGGGGTAAGTAAGGCATTGTTGATCTTCTAAGGGATAAATTAAAATTAATAAGGAAGCAAACAATAGGAAAATGATTTAATTGCACTATTGCTCTTCTCACAGGAGATGAAGGCAGGCGAATTAAATACCAGAATGGAAAATATTATTTCCAGTAGCACCGGTAAAAAAGTTAATAAGTAGGATAAAAAACAAAGTTCTCCTTCTCAGAACCAATAAGATGGAGAGAAAGATTGCAAGGAATTGGATCATGCGATTATGGAAACTGGCAAGTCCAAAGCCCGCAGGGTAAACTGGTGAGAAACCCAAAGGAGTCAAGGTTGCAGTTCAAGTCTCAAACCTGTCTGCTGGCAAAATTCCTTCTTGCTTCAGAAATGTCAGTCCTTTGTTCTGTTCAAGCCTTGAGTTGATTGAAGGTGGCCTATCCACATTATGGAGGGAAATCTGCTTTACTCAAAGTCTACTGATGTAAATGCTAATCTCATCCAAAAACATTCTCACAGAAACATCCAGAAAAATGTATGACCACATCTCTCGGCATTGTGGCCCAACCAAGTTGACACACAAAACTAACCTTCACACTGGGCCAGTCCTAGACAGAATGTACTATTTACCTCAAGAATCTTTACCCTATTTCTTATATTTTTCAGAAGGACAACAAGAAATAGTTTGAAGTGAGGGAATGAAAGTGGGTTCATAGTGCTCAAATTCTAGTGACCCAGCTGATGGCGGTAAAATTTAAATTTAACTAAGATGGCTGGTGAGTACATACATTTGTTGTTGTTGTTACAATTACGCGTCTAACCTGATGCTATTCATCCATCACACAAGATCAGTTATTGTATCAGCAAACATGTATTGTGAATAATATCATTTAAATTATTTACTTGAATTCGTATCATGGCTTTCCTGTGAAATTCAGTTATGATCCAAACTCAAAACATGGCCTAAAATCCTTTTGGGATCTGGGCCCTGTTAACTTCTCAAATTCCTTTCTTGTCACTTCTCCCTTTTCTCTCTGTTTCAGCTAATTTCTAATTTCTAGAAGATAACAATTATTTTCTAACTCAGCATTTTTGAACCATTTTTTTGTGTGTGTGTGCCTAGAACACATTCAGCATTCATTACTAGCAAGTGTCTCCTTATTTGTTCATTCCAGATTCAGGTGAAATCTTTCTTGAAAAGACTATCACAATTCCTAGCCTTGTTTAGTCCTCCTGTCTCTCCTAGTTCCCTTTTAAATCCATAGCTTTTATTACAATTTTTAACCTATATTTATCTGTTTATTTCTGTAATATTCTTTTGCCAGGATGTTTTACTCACTACTATATTTTCAGAACCTGGTACAATTTCTGGTAAATTATAGGAACTCAGCAATCACATTTAACTAATGTATATTGCATTTTTAAACAACTAATACGCCAAGATTGGTTGCCAAGATTTTAGCTATATTAACAACATCAGATACTACAGTTACTGCTGCTAAACATTTTCAGTACAATAATCACACATGTGAATAATTTTTAAATTTAAATTCTATCATCCATGTATCTAAAATATGTTATAAATTTATGCCAATTTCAAACTTAATAAGCAAGTTTTTTATGGAATTTATCCACCCCCACTTGCATTTGCAAATCAGGGGACTTCAGTTAAAACAATTTGATAAATTAATTCATTGAACTCCTTGTCCCAAATAATTAGCAATAAAAAATAAAAAATAAAAAGACAGCAAATTGAGAAAACATTGGCAATCTAAAATGTATGAAATAAACAACTTTTGAAATAAAATATTTAATAATGTAAGTGATCCAGAAAGTCCATCCCCATTGGGTCAGACCCTGATTCAGAGTAGGCAGATGGTTCAAAGGGAGGTAAGGAGAATAAATACATGTCATGCAGAACAAGAGACTAATACCAGCTCAGTGGTGAAATTAGACTTGCAATATACAAAGGCATAATGGGTAAGACTTTTAAAAATTAAGAAATAAATAAATCCTTAGGTTGAAAGTTTGAGTACTGAAGAAAAATTTTAAATGTTCAGCCATAATTAGATGCCTGATAATGAAATTGTCAAATACCAACCAGAAAAAATTTTTTTTTTAATTTTTGTTAACGTTTATTTATTTTTGAGACAGAGAGAAACAGAGCATGAAAGGGGGAGGGTCAGAGAGAGGGAGACACAGAATTTGAAACAGGCTCCAGGCTCTGAGCTGTCAGCACAGAACCCGACGCGGGGCTCGAACTCACGGACCGTGAGATCATGACCTGAGCCGAAGTTGGCCGCTCAACCGACTGAGCTACCCAGGCGCCCCCCAACCAGAAAATTTTTAAAATGTATCACAGGAGAGGAGGAAGGACCAAGATGGTGGAGCATCATGGAGTTCTCTGCTTCTCTTGTTCCTGTAATGCAGCTAGATCAGCACCAAACCATTCTGCACACCTATGAAATTGATCTGAGGATTAACACAGTAATCTACATAACTTGAGCCACAGAACTTGGCAAGTACGTGGTGCGGAGAGGTAAACTGGGGAAAAGAGAAGCCATAGTTGGTGTAGAGCAGTATTTGTGGAGAGAAGACAGAGAAAGAGGGGAGAGTAGAAGGGCACTCTCCCCAAAAGTAGCTGGAGAATAAGAGTGGAAGTACCCACAATTGCTTAAACAAGAAAGGGAGAAAGGAGAAAGGAGAGGGTTTGAATATCATTAAGATTCTACAAACAGAGCAGAGTAACATCAGAAATTCTGCAGTCCAATCCTGGTGGTGCTCTGGTGGGAAGGGTGAATCCCCAGGAACTGGCTGTGAAGTCCGAAAGGTCTACAAGCCACACAGGGAGAAGCAGTCCACCTCCCTCCTAGGAGGGGATTTGGTAGAGATTGTAAAGCCTCCCCACAGGCAAAGGTCCCAGCAGACCCCAGAGAACTTAATTGTTGTATTGGAACAAAAACGCCAGGGTGCAATGAGATTTGACATGGGTTGTGTGTTGTATTGTGATTTATCATAATCCCTAAAACGCTACCCCTACAAGGTCACATGAACTAACTTGGGGCAAGCTGGCATCCAGTCACAGCCTCTGAGCCTTTACAGCAGCATAATCACAGGAATGTCCCAGGGACAAGCCAGCATCCGACCATTGCTCAGCGAGACCCTCCCCCAGAAAGTCAGAGTGGGTCTAAGCCTCAAGGCTCTCAGAAATGGGGGGTTTGGAAACAGCCCCATCTGAGATAAAATTCTGGAGGGAGGTGCTGTCTGGCAGGCTGACAGCTTGGATGCAGACAGGATAGAAGCGGGTTGTAGAAGGAAGCTGGAGACAAAGGAAGGGTGCTTGATTGTTGGCCAGGAGAGAAAATTCTGATGCTAGAGACTGGGAAGTTTGGTGATGCCATTGTCACCTCTCATGTGCATGTGTACACACTTGCATGTGCGCCACACCAGTCCAACCCAATAAGCTGAGCAGTGCGACCTAGTGGAGAACAAAGCTATTACACCAAGCTGGGTCCAACAGCACCAACCAAGGCCTAGAGGACCATCACAAGTCTCTCCACCGTGTGTCCAGACTATAAAGTGACTCATAGTTGACTGCTAGGGGAAACTGGATGTAATTTCATTCAGGTTTCATTCTGTTCTCTGGTCCATCCATTTGGTCTTTTTTGTTGGTTTGTTTTATGTTTTCTTTTTCTTTTTCTTTTGATATCTTTTCTCATCTTATCTTATTCTTGGATAAAGAAAGAGAAAAAAATTTTTATTTTCTGCTTTTATAAAAATATTTAAAAAATCTTTTTACTATATATGTTTTTTGAAATTTATTTTTTCATTCTATTTTAGCTCTCTAATACATTTTATTGTATACATTTTCTTGATTTTTATTTTTTTTACTTTTTTTTTCTTTTTCTTTTCTTTTCTTTCCCTTTTATTCTCTATTCAATCAACCTTTTTTCAATAACCAGACCAAAATATATCTAGGATGTAGCTTCCTTTATTTGATTTTTTGTGTTTTCATCTTTTTACTTTTCATTTTTTATTTTATTAATTCTTTTTCTTCCTCCAAAATGACAAAATGAAGGATTTCACCCCAAAAGAAAGAACAAGAAGAAATGACAGCAAGGGACTTAATCAGCACAGACATAAGCAAGATGTCTGAACTAGTATTTAGAATCATGATAGTAAGAATACTAGCTGGGGTTGAAAAAAACATAGAATCCCTTTCTGCAGAGATAAAGAAGTAAAATCTAGTCAGGACAAAATTGAAAACACTATAACTAAGATGCAATCTCAAATCATTCCCACGGTGGCAAGGATGGATGAAGCAGTGAATCAGTGATATAGAAGACAAAATTATGGAGAATAATGAAGCAGAAAAAAGGGGGGAACTAAGTCAGAAGAGCATGATATAAGAATTAGAGAACTCAGTGACTCAATAAAAAGGAATAACATCTGAGTCATAGGAGTCCCAGAAAACGAAAAGAGAGAAAAGGGGTAGAAGGATTATGTGAGCAAATCATAGTGGAAAATTTCCTAACATGCAGAAAGACACAGACATCAAAGTGCAAGAAACACAGAGAACTCCCATTAAATTCAGCAAAAACCAGCCATCACCAAGGCATATTCATAGTCAAATTCACAAAATATACAGATAAGGAAAGAATTATGAAAGCAGCAAGGGAAAAAAAGTTCTCAACCTATAAAGGGAGACTATTCAGGTTCGCAGCAGACCAATCCACAGAAATTTGTCAGGCTAGAAAGGAGTGGCAGGATATATTCAACACGCTGAATTGGAAAAATATGCAGCCAAGAACACTTTATCCAGCAATGCTGTCATTCAAAATAGAAGGAGAAATAGAGTTTCCCAGACAAACAAAAAACTAAAGGAGTTTGTGACCACTTAACCATCCCTGCAAGAAATTCTAAAAGGGACTCTCTGGTAGGAGAAAAGATGAAACAAAACAAAAAGACCAAAAGTGACAAAGACTAGGAGGGAACAAAGAACACCACCAGAAACTCCAACTCTACAGGCAAAACAATGGCAACAAATTCATATCTTTCAGGATTCTCTCCAAATGTCAATGGTCTAAATTCCCCAATAAAATGACATAGGGCAACAGAATGGATAAGAAAACAAGATATGTATATATACTTTATAAGAGGTCTATTTTATACCTAAAGACACATACAGATTGAAAGTCAGGGGATGGAGAACCATCTATCATGCTAATGGTCACCAAAAGAAAGCCAGAGTAGCCATACTTATATCAGACAATGTAGATTTTAAAATAAAGCCTATAACAACAGACGAAAAGGGGCATTATATCATAATTAAGGGGTCTATCCACCAAGATCCAACAATTGTAAACATTTATGCTCCAAATGTGAAGTAACCCAAATATATAAATCAATTGATCACAAACATAAAATTCATTGATAATAATACCATAATAGTAGGGAACTTCAACATCCCACTTATAACAATGGACAGATCATCTAAACAGAAAATCAACAAGGAAATAATGGCTTTGAAAGACACATTGGACCAGATGGACTTAACAGATATATTCAGAATATTTCATCCTAAAGCAGCAGAATACACCTTCTTCTCAAGTACACATGGAACATTCTCCAGAATAGATCACATACTGTGTTACAAATCAGCCTTCAACAAGTTCAAAAAATCGAGATCATACTGTGCATATTTTCAGACCACAATGTTATGAAACATGAAATCATAGGAAATTATTTGGAAAAAAATTTGGAAAGACAACGAATATGGAGATTAAAGAACATCCTAGTAAAGAATTAATAGGTTAATGAGGAAATTAAAAAGTACATGGAGGGACGCCTGGATGGCTCAGTCAGTTAAGCATCCAACTTCGGCCCAGGTCATGATCTCATGATTTGTGGGTTCGAGCCCCTTGTCAGGCTCTGTGTTTACAGTTCAGAGCCTGGAGCCTGCTTTGGATTATGTGTCTCCCTCTCTCTGCCTCTCCCCCACTCATGATCTGCCTCTCTCTGTCTCTCAAAAATAAATAAATGATAAATGTCATGATAACATGACAGCCCCAAACCTGTGGGATGCAGCAAAGGCAGACATAAGAGGGAAGTATATAGCAAGACAGGCCTTCCTTAAGAAGGAAGAATGGTCTAAGATATGCAACTTAACCATAAACCTTAAAGACCGGAAAAAGAACAACCAGTAAAACCCAAAAACAACAGAAGACAGTAAGTAATAAAGGATACAGGGAAAATCAACGCTATCAAAAAAAAAAAAAAAAAAAAAAAAAAGTAGAACTGGGGCACCTGGATGGCTAAATTGGTTGAGCATCCAACTTTGGCTTAGGTCATGATCTCATAGTTTATGAGTTCGAGCCCCACATCAGGCTCTGTGCTGACAGCTCAGAGCCTGGAAACTTCTTGAGATTCTGTGTCTCCCTCTTCCTCTGCCCCTCCCGTGCTCTCACTCTGTCTGTCTTAAAAATAAATAAACATTACAAAAATTTAAAACAATAATTGAACAGATCAATGAAATCAGGAGCTGGCTCTTTGAAATAATTAACTAAATTGATAACCCGTAGCCAGTTTGATGAAAAAGAAAAAGAAAAGGACCCAAATAAATAAAATAAAAATGAAAGAGGAGAGATCACAACCAACACAGAAAAAATACAAACAATAACAAGAGACTATTATGAGCAATTATATGCCAATAAGTTGGGCAATCTGGAAGAAATGGATAAATTCCTAGAAACATATAAACTACCAAAAATGAAATAGGAAGAAATAGAGAATTTGAACAGACCCATAAAGAGTAAATAAATTGAATTAGTAATAAAAAATCTCACCAAAAACAAGAATCCAGAGACAGATGGTTTTCCAGGGGAATTCTATGAAACAATTTTTGTAAATAACTAAAAAAATTTTTTCAATGTCTATTTATTTTTGAAAGAGAGAGACAGAGCATGGGTGGGGGAGGGGCAGAGAGAGAAGGAGACACAGAATCTGAAGCAGGCTCCAGGCTCTGAGCTGTCAGCCCAGAGCCTGATACTGGTCTCAAACTCACAAACCATGATATCATGACTTGAGCCAAAGTCGGACGCTCAACCAACTGAGCCATGCAGGTGCCCCAAATTCTACCATTTAAGAAAGAGTTAACACCTATTATCTTGAAGGTGTTCCAAAAAAAAAGAAATGGAAAGAAACCTTCCAAACTCATTCTATGATGCCAGCATTACCTTGATCCCAAAACCAGAAAAGGATCCTGCTAAAAAGGAGACCTATAGACGAATTTCCTGATGAACATGGATGCAAAAATTCTCAACAAGTTACTAGCCAATAGAATCCAACAATGCATTAAAAGAATTATTCACCATGATCAAGTGGGATTTATACCTAGGATGCAAGACTGATTCATAATCCGCAAATCAATTAATGTGATATATCACATTAATAAAAGAAAGAAAAAGAACCACGTGATCCTCTCAATGGATGCAGAGAAAGCATTTGATCAAATACAACATTTTATCTTGATAAAAAACCCTAAATAAATCAGGAATAGAAGGATCATACCTCAAGATCATAAAAACTGTATACAAAAACCCACTACTAATATCATCCACAATGGGGAAAAACAAAACTTTCCCCCTAAAGTCAGGAACATGACAGGAATGTCTGATCTTAGCACTGTTATCCAACATAATGTTGGAAGTCCTAGCCTCAGCAATCAGACAACACAAAAAATAAAATGCATCCAAATCGGTAAGGAGGAAGTTAATCTTCCACTCTTTTCAGATGACATGATATTCTGTATGGAAAACCCAAAAGATACCACCAAAAAAACTGCTAGAACTGATTTGTTAATTCAGCAAAGTCGCAGGATATGAAATCAATGCACAGAAATCAGTTGCATTTCTATACACCAATAATGAAGCAGGAGAAAGGCAAATCAAGGAATCTATCCCATTTACAATTCCACCAAAACCCATAAAATACCTAGGAATAAACCTAACCGAAGAGTTGAAAAACCTATACACTGAAAACTATAGAAAGCTTATGAAAGAAATTGAAGACACACCCGTGCACACCCCACACCCACACAGGAAAAATGTTCCATGGATTGGAAGAACAAATATTTTTAAAATGTTGCTATTACCCAAAGCAATCTACATATTCAGTGCAATCCCTATCAAAATAACACCAGCATTCCTTACAGAGCTGGAATGAGCAATCCTAAAATTTATATGGCACCAGAAAAGACCCTGAATAGCCAAAACAATCCTGAAAAAGAAAAACAAAGCTGGAGACATCACAGTTCCAGACTTCAAGATCTACTACAAAGCTGTAATCATCAAGACAGCATGGTACAGGCACAAAAACAAACACTTGGGGCGATGGAACAGAATAGAGAGCCCAAAAATGGACCCACAAATGTATGCCCAACTAATCTTTGACAAAACAGAAAAGAATGGAAAAAAAAAAAAAAAAAACAGTCTCTTCACCAAACGGTGTCGGGAAAACAGGACAGCAACGTGCAGAAAAATAAACCTGGACCACTTTTTTACACCATACACAAAAATAAACTCAAAATGGATTAAAGACTTAAATATAAGACAGAAAGCAATCAAAATCCTCAAGGAGAAAGCAGGCAGAACTTCTTTGACCTCGGGCAGAGAAACTTCTTACTCAAGATGTCTCCAGTGGCAAGGAAAATAAAAGCAAAAATGAACTAGTGGGACTTCATCAAAATAAAAAAATTCTGTACAGTGAAGGAAACAGTGAAGGCAACCGACAGAATGGGAGAAGATATTTGCAAATGACATATCAGATAAAGGGCTAATATCCAATATCCATAAAGGATTTATCAAACTCAACACCCATAAAACAAATAATCCACTGAAGAAATGGGCAAAAGACATGACTAGACACTTTTCTAAAGAAGGCATCCAGATGGCTAACAGACACATGAAAAAAAAAATGCTTAACATCACTCATCATCAGAGAAATAGAAATTAAATCCACAATGAGATACCACCTCACACCTGTCAGAATGGCTAACATTAACAACTCAGCCACAACAGATGTTGACAAGGATGTGGAGAAAGAGGAATTCTCTTACACTCTTGGTGGGAATGCAAGTTGGGGCAGCCACTCTGAAAACAGTATGGAGGTTCCTCATATAATTAAAAATAGAACTACCCCTATATCCCAGCAATTGCACTACTAGGAATTTATCCAAGGGATACAGGTATGCTGTTTAGAAAGAGCACATGCACCCTCATGTTTATAGCAGCACTATCAACAATAGCCAAAGTATGGAAAGAGCCCAAATGTCCATCGATGGATGAATGGATAAAGAAGTGGTATATACATACAATAGAGTATTACGTGGCAATGAAAACGAATGAAATCTTGCCACTTGCAACATGGATGGAACGAAAGGGAATAACGCTAAGTGAGATTAGTCAGTCAGAGCAAGAAAAATATCATATGACTTCACTCATATGTGGAATATAAGATATACAACAGATGATCATAAAGGAAGAGAAGTAAAAATAATATAAAACCAAAAAGGAGAATAAAACATAAGATACTCTTAAATATAGAGAACAAACTGAGGATTGCTGGAGGGTTTGTGGGTTGGGGAATGTGCTAAATGGGCAAGAGGCATTAAGGAGGACACTTGTTGGGATGAGCACTGGGTGTTATATGTAGAGGATGAATTACTAGATCTACTCCTGAAGTCATTATTGCACTATATATGCTAACTAACTTGGATGCAAATTAAAAATAAATAAAAAGTGCAGCGTCAAAAGGATTGATTTTATGTGTTGTACATTTTACCACAATTTTAAAAATCTGCTGCAATTTTCTTTGAAAATGTATTAAGCCTACAGATTTTTAGAAAAAACTGACATATTTATAAAACTGAAAAAAAGATAATGAAACTCATGAAACAGAAGATACACTAGTAGTTGCCATAGGCTGAGGCAAGGGACATGGAGAAGGAGTTCCATGGTTATAAAGTTTCATTTACAGTAGATGAATAAGTTCTAGAGATCTGCTATAAAACACAGTCCCTATAGCTAACAACATAGTATTATGAGCTACAAAAACCTGTCAAAAGGCTAGATATTATGTTAAATGTTTTTACCACAAAACAAAAGAAAGGATACAAGCCACTTTGGGAGGTGTTGGGTATGTCTATCATTTTGATTGTGGTAATGGTATCATGAGTGTTGGCAAAGTTGAGATTCATCAAATTGCAGGCATTAAATCTGTGCAGTTCTTTTTATATAAGTTGTATCTCAGTGAAGCTGTTAAAAATAAAAATAAAGAAAATAAATAAAAGGTACCAGACGAAAAAGACAAATATTCTAAAAATTCATGATGATTAGATGATAGTGGCCCTTTTTTTAAATAACAATAAGAAGAAAGCTGAATGGAATATTTTAATCCATATACTTAAGGAGTTCATGTAATAATTCAGAATTATCTTTTATACAAGAGTTTTGGATAAGTTTTGTTTGGTTTTTGTTTCCATAAAGATAGACAGAATATCTTTCTTCTCAAAATTCATAGAAGTATCATATAAAAATTATTATCATATATGAGTCTTAAAAAATAGCTGAAACCCCATAAAATGAAAAATAAAAAGCAAAGCCTCCAAAATAAACAGGAAGTTCAAAAGAAACAGGAGCCAAAGTTATAAAGGGGGCTATGTACCAGCCTCGCTTGGTCAAGAATAGGCTGGCCTTCCAACAGTGGCTTGGGAGGAGAGCAGGCTTTGAGGCCTCACAAATTGGGAAGTGGAACCGAGAGTCACCATATCCAGCGTGACTCTTGAAGAGTGTAAAAAATAAAGAAAAATCTGGCCGCCCTCGGGAAAATACAAATATTCAAAGAACCCTTTAAAAACAGATTTAAAAATTCTAAGACAGTCATAGATTATGAGAAATTATTGTGTTGTTCAATAGTGTACAACTAAACAAAGTTGAAAAGATCAAATATCAAAACTTATAGAACAAAGATTAGGCTGTATTTGAAATTATCCTTTATGTTGTAATGCTTTTTTTAAAAAAATTTTTTTGAGACAGCATAAGTGGGGGAGGGGCAGAGAGAGGGGGACAGAGGATCCCAAGCAAGCACTGCACTGACAAGCCCAACACGGGGCTTGAACCTATGAACTGTGAGATCATGACCTGAGCCAAAGTCAGATGTTCAACCAACTGAGCCACCCAGGTACCCCTATGTTATAATACTTTTAAGAACATCAATGATATAAGTATGTCAAGCAAGAAACTAGGATAAAGTAAAACTGAGGAAAGTGGAAAGTATAAAATAATTAAGAGAAGAAAAATTTGCAAAACAAAAATTTAAAAATAATCTAACATAGGCGTCAAGGAAAGATAAAAAGTGTTGTATAATTTTAAAGAACAGTAGAAAAGAAAAGTGTATGCCAGTAAATTTTGTAACATTGATATCAATTTCAAATAAAATTATGTCCAATTTAGTCAAGAACAGATGAAAAACTTATCTGAACTGAAACCATGGAATTAATAGTCAAAAAAAAAATCTTCATTGAAAGACACCAGAACAAGGTGGTTTAAGAAACATTTTTACCAAAACCTCATGGAACATAAAACTTCTACTTTATTTGAGTGTTTTAGAAGCGGGCGGGTGGGGGTGGGGGGGGGTGGGAAGCATTTATCTACTTCATTTTCATGAGACATCAAAATTACTACCAAATTACCACCAAAAGTACGTACCTTGTGCAGCTTAAATAAACACATATAATCTTATTTGCAAATGTATACATAAATATCCACTAAACAAACTATATAACACCAGATGTAGAATCCTATAATAAACATATCAATATAATATAATCTATCAGATTATTTTTAAGAAGCTATATAATCAGGTAAATGGATTCAGAAAAATAATTTATACAGATTAACACTCATGCATGGTATAAACTCTTTGCAAACTGGGAAGAAAAAGCTTAGTAAACGGGAAGACCTGCTTTACCACCATGTAGTGCAGGGCATACATCTTTCCTAAAGGAAAACTTTAGAAACACCTTAATTGGATAAAGGAAAAGGTACTAAGTATCACTGCCATTATTTCATACATTACTGGCCCTAGATAATATAAGAAAGCAATAAAAGTAAATGAAATAGAACAGTTGTAATGTTAGTCATTTGAAGATGATATGATTGTGAACATATATAATCTAATGAAATCCAGAAGCAATAAGAATTGATCAGAAACATCAGCAAGGTGCCAGATACAAGATCAAGATCCAGAAATCAATGCCATTTCTATACACTAGCAGCAACCAATTTTAAAATATAATAATGAAAATATCTTATTCTGCAATAACAGCAAAAAATTGTAAGTTACCTAGTAGTAAATTTAATAAAATATATTTAAGATATTTATAGAGTAAATTATGAAATGCTACCAGAGGATATGAAATAAGAGCTAAACAAACAGAAAAGTAACCCTTCCCTAGGTGGAAATCGTCTGTAGTTCATAGATGTTGTCCTCTGATAGCTTATTTATAAATTCAGAGAAATTTTGATAAAAACAAATTTTTAGGTGGAACTTACCAAGTTCATCACCAAGATCAAATGGCTTAGAATTGTCAAAATTATGAGGAATAATGAAATGGGAAGTTAAAAAACAATACAAAGATTTATTATGAATTGAGTAATTTGGGTAGTGTGCAATTTTGTAGATAATATACCAAAGGGATGTAAAGAGAACCCAGAGCAGAGCATGTATGTATTGAAACTTAGTATTTAAGAGGATACATTAACAAATCAGCATATAAAATTATGTAATTTCAAAAATCATTGTAGGACAACTATCACTGTAGAAAGTAAAATGTAATTCTACCTTATTTTAAAAAAATACATAAATTTAAGTTTCACACATATCAAGGACCAGAACTGAAAGCAAATTCTTTACAGTTGCATTAAAAATGTGGAGAAAACTGTATAATCTTAATTTTAAGAAGGATTTCTCAAGAAAAATACAGAAGTACAAACCACAAAATGAAAATTGTATAAATTGGACTACCATGCAATGAATAGTTCTGTCCATCAAAAGATACTCTAAGAAAAATAATTAATACAAGCCACAGATTTAGAGATAATTATTGTAAGGCAGAGTCAAAAGATTTCTAATCAGATTATAAAAAGAATGATAAAATAATAGCACAGATAACCCCATTTTTTTTTAAATGGGAGAAAGTCTTAAAAGGAACATTCACATAAGTAGAAATATGCGTATAACAAATGTGAATAGGTGCTTAAACTCAGGAATAATCGGGAAAAAATGTGAAACAATATTATTCCATTTCGTATCCATCAGATTCAAACTTGACATGTACCATAATTGGCAAGGATAATAAACATGGGATCTCTCATTTACTGCTGACGCGACTGTATGTCCAATTTGGGGAGAAACTTGGCACCAACTAGTATAGTTGGAGATGATCAAACAAAAGTTGACATTTCTACTTGTGAGTATATATCTTTTAGTAAAACATTTGTACTTGTACACAAGGAGTTCTATACAGAAATTTTCATTGCATCGTTATTTGTAATAAAAACTTATTGGAAATATGTTATCAACAAGAGAATGGATAGCTATGGGCATTGTCATGAATAACACATTTGTATGTGTGTTTGCCTTTGTATTCAGGCAATAAAACCAAGCTAATTATATCACTTCATGCTACTATCAGCAGTAAGCAGTATATGAGTAGTTTTTTGTTCAACTTGATTGTATATGATATTTCCCTTGTTTCTGATCTTCATTTTTACTATCCGTGATTGTCAACTTCAAAGATGACACCTAATGATATCTGCCAACTCTGTGTAGTCTCCTGTCACCTGTACCAGCATCGGTCTGTGTGATCTGTAGAATATTGCAGGAGTGATGTTATGTCACCTTCTGAGACTGATAAACCTTGCAGTTTATATCTTGCTCATTCTCTTCCCTCTGATTACACTTGCACTGGGGACAGCCAGATGCCATGTCTTAAGGACATTCAGGCCAGCCCAGTGAGGAGGCCCACGTGGCAAGGAACGGATGCCACCAGCCAGCTGCCTTGTATTATCCAAGTCATTCTTGGAAGGTGGCCCTCCAAACCCCATTAAACCTTTAGACACTTTTGGGCTGACCCACATTTTGACTGCAATCTCAAGAGAAACCCACCCCACTAAGCCATTCTTTAGATTCCTGACCCTTAGAAACTGATGTAAAACTGGTTATTGCTTTAAGCTGCTGAGTGTTAGAGTATTTTGGTATGCAGCAATGTATTACTAATACTTCCCTTTTCACTTTAGGCACCCATGCTAATGTGTTGGATATTGATCTTCTGTAAGAATGTATCCTTGAATGATACGTAATGCTGCTTTTTGTAAATGTATTTTCAATTTACAAAACTGCGGTTGTGCTAGAGATGCCATTCTGTTTTGTTTTCACATGTACTTTTTTTTAATGTTTATTTATTTTTGAGACAGAGAGAGACACAGCATGAATGGGGGAGGATCAGAGAGAGAGGGAGAGACAGAATCTGAAACAGGCTCCGGGCTGAGCTGTCAGCACAGAGCCTGACACGGGGCTCGAACTCACAGACCGGGAGATCATGACCTGAGCCAAAATCAGAAGCTCAACCGACTGAGCCACCCAGGCGTCCCTGTTTTAACATGTTTTTAATACCAATTTTTCTGAATGTTTAACTGGTAATGTTTTCTCTAAATGTAAAAGAGCATCCCATTATACTCATTCGTTTTTTTTTTTAAATTTTTTTTAACGTTTATTTATTTTTGGGACAAAGAGAGACAGAGCATGAACTGGGGAGGGGCAGAGAGAGAGGGAGACACAGAATTGGAAGCAGGCTCCAGGCTCTGAGCCATCAGCCCAGAGCCTGACGCGGGGCTCGAACTCATGGACCGTGAGATCATGACCTGAGCTGAAGTCGGACGCTTAATGGACTGAGCCACCCAGGCGCCCCTACTCATTCGTTTTAAATCATCATCCTGTATATCCTCTTTGAGACCTGTGACTAGTTTTCTGTGAAATATATACCCCGAAAAGGATTGTTGGGCCACAGAATATACCTTTCATTTGCTTTTTGAAGACTGGCTTCATTGCCTTTTATCTCTTCCATATCCTTATAAAATATTTTATTTAATTTACTGCTTTATTGAGTAATATATTGATATAAGACAACATTTAAAATATTTTAAAAATTTAAGTCTCCACTGTGGCTATTTCCTTCAGTCTCCCATTTCTTCTTCTCAGAAGGAAGATAATTCAATTAGCTCCTTGAAAATCCTTAGAATCATTTATAGTATATACCAGCAAATTCAGATTCTTTACATTTTTACCCAAATAATAGCATATTAAACACATTGTTCTACACTGTACAATTTTTTACTATCTAACCTATCTTCAAGAAACATACTTTGGAACATAAATGACTTATTTTTCTATATAAATATATAGTATACTAACATTTGATTTTACAATAATTGTTTAACTATGTCTTTAGAGATAGTCAAATTAAGTAAATTCCCATCTTTTGAAACTTTCAAATAATCCTGCGAAGAATACCTTAAACAGATAAAAATCATGTGTACCGTTTATGAATAAAATATATGTTTAGAAATATATTTCTGAGTCAGAAAGTGAGAGTATTTATAATTAAAACAGATATAAATATTTAAGTAGATATTTCCCTATAGCAGATAAAGATAGTTATAAGAAGCTGTTCAATTAACAAATTTATACCAAATATTCAATATTTGAGATTGCAAATACCATATTATCTTCCCTTTCAGTTGTGCATTCAAACTTTTTAAGTGTGTTTTGTTTGCTTCGTGTGTTTATATAATGCAAATACTGAAACACACATGTTATTGAAAGGCTCATATGCACATATTCAAAATTTAGAAGGCACAAAAGGCAAATGAAAAAAGTAAGTTTAGCTCATGTAATTTTACCCATTCACACAATAATTTTCTCCTGTGGCAGCCATACTTACAGCCACAACACATATACATTTGGGCATAGAGATGAATTCCTCTCATTTGGACATATTTGTACTTCCTTTTGCATTGCAAGGGCTGGAAAGAGAAAGTTCTTGCCAAGGACTGTTTAAAAAAGAGGCACCAAATTTTTGTGTAACCATTTATATTAGGAATACACGCCTTTCCTGTCTCAACATTCGGCTTCCAGCATACACCATCATCTATGGATCTTAACAAAGTGATACTTTTTTTGTATTTTCTACCTACTCAGAAAAGCCGTGGATAAGGGGATCTACACTATTGCTGGCGATCATATTTGAGCCTGATCCAATCCAGGCAGCTGGGGTCTGCTACACAGAACTCAATCTGGAAATATCCCCTAGGGCCTTCCTATCATCTCTGTCCAGTCAAAGGAAGGGAAAACAAGAAATGCTCACAGGTTTCTTAAATGCGTTGTCCCAGAATTTGCGAACATAACCATTGCTTGCTTTTTGCTGAAGAAAATTTAGTTGCATGGTGACACCTAATTTCAATGGTGTCTGAAACATACAATTTAGTTCTGAATATATATTTATTTATTTTACGTCCGTATTTGAGCCATAATTTTTGTCGTTTATTGCTTCATTGTTTTCAAGTTGTTTTACTATGAAAAGGGAGAACAGATTGAGGAGCAGACATAATCTTCGTCACGTTTTATAGTTTTAGCTTTCACATTTATATCTATAAGCCACACAGAATGCACATCTAAATATGGTGAGATGATATTTATCTTCATTTTCTTTTACCTATAGGAATGAGTTTTCTTAACTTAATACTACTCTTATTGACATACCCATTTCCATATATGTGTGGGAACATTTCTTCATATTTCTAATCTGTTCCTTTGGGTTTTTCTAAAATCCCTGTGCTACTACTATACTATATCATTTTTTACATATTTCTTAGAGAAATTTTGTCAATATGATTCTTCTTTTAATTTTATTTTACTCATTCATAATAGCTTTGAAGTTAGATTTCCAAATTTCACAAACACAGACACTCACACCTCCCTATTAGAATCCCTTCAGGGAGTACTGATTATTAAGTGTTGATCATCATGATATAGACACATCCCATTCATAAATATGACATACCTAACCATTTACACATAATCTTCTTTAATTTATTTCAGTAAAATTTTTAAAATTTCCCATGATTTTTATATGCTATATTAACAGTTTAATACTTTATATCATTTTGTGATATTATTAACAGTGTCTGTTTCCAGGATGTATTCTAATAATTTGCTAACATTTGCTATTTAAAACACTTTATTAAGTTTTATTTATTTATTTTCAGAGAGACATAGACAGTGTGAGCTGGGGAAGGGGAGAGACAGAGGGAGAGAGAGAATCCCAAGCAGGCTCTGCGCTGCCTGACGTGGGGCTTGAACTCACGAAACCATGAGATCTTGATCTGAGCTCAGACTGAGATTCAGACGCTTAACCAACTGAGCCACCCACACACCCCAAACATTTGCTATTTTAAAGGAATGAAAATAATACAACGTATTATTAAATTATGTTATATTAAATAGTATGTTCAAGATGTATAAATACCAATTTCAGAATAAAGTAATGTTATCTTTGGAAGAAAGGAAATTGGTGTTAGGAAAGTTTATGAAAGAATTTCCAACTATGGTTTGTCTTATGTCTTTATAAAATTAAAGATTTTTACTCAAATACTATATTCATTAATCATCCGTATGTTACTGTTTGTTTCATGTATGTTTTATAATTTTTTAAAAACTTGAGCAATAGTTTATTATAAGGATTTAAAGGTGTATAACATAATAATAATTTAGAATGAGATGAATTATTATGTCCTCTGAAATTTTATGTATGCTTTCTAGTAGGTTTTGAAGGGTATAAAGAAGATGACTTATGTGTTTGCAGTGTCATGCATGTGAGAGCTATTGTTGAATGCCATCTAACCATAAAATGAAACTACCAGGTTCTAGATTTGATTTTATAGTTGTTCCATAAACTATGCTTAATTTCTTTAATTCTCCAAGGCTTGACTTAGCATATTAGAGACAATAGCACGTGTGCCCCATTTCAGTGGGTTTACCTAACAATGATATGGTGCAACATGTACAATTTCTGTGTGTATTATAATATGTTGTACAAAGTAAAATTGATGTACTCTTTGTCGTTTACAGAGTTCAGTTCAGTGAACAGTTATTGAGTACATGCTATGTCCCAGGTACAGAATCTGGGATAACAAAAACAAAACAAACAAAAACTATTTATAAAAGAGGTAAAAGACGTTTTGACATTTTAAGAAGTTTACATTCTAATCCTCCTAAAGGATTTGGGTTGAGTGTTCCACTAAGTACTCTATTTGTGGTTTCTGGGACTTTAATATTACATTCCTTCTCAATGATGATAAATGATTGTGTGGGTCTATTAGCATGTGAAAGTCTTACTAATTTTTTTTTAAAGGCTTGGAGACCAATATTGTAGAAGATATTGGTATTTCTAAAAATAGATGTGAAGCACTTGGTTGATTAACTCATCAATTATGTAAAACAAATTTTGTCAGATGGTGGGAAAAGTATAAAATACTAATCATTTAACTCATGTCTTATACCATTTTTTCCCCTCCTTGGTTGAGTGCTCTTTTTCTACCCAGGATATTTATATAATAGTATTCAACTAGAGAGTCGACTAAAGAATGAATGGGTCAACCAGGCAATTGGAGAAGAAATTTAAAAAATATATGGAGACAGATGAAAATGAAAATACAACAATAGAAACGCTTTGGGATGCAGCGAAGGCAGTCCTGAGAGGAAAATACATTGCAATCCAGGCCTATCTCAAGAATCAACTAGAGAGTCAAATAGTAAAGACCTGACTATCTTTACATAGTCTCTAAGTTATTTTCATAATCGTCATAATTTTTCATAAGTTATGATTCTAAATCTTTAATTTTAATTGACAAGATCATTTTTATATATAATAACTTCCATATTGCTACATAATAGTGAGCTCTGTGCTTCAAATTTCAGAAATGATTACTTAACTAAAAACCTGATATAACCTTATATGTCCCATTAAGAACACCAATATTTACATGTCCAAAGTCTAAAGTCATTTTAATTCTTCTTGAAAAATATTTCATGTTCAGTGTTCCTTACCATCACCCTCGAGGCACTGAATCAGAACCTTGATAGTCCTAAGACCACCTCTCTTTCCTTTGACTCCAAACAGTTTGATGCTCCATGGGTGCTCCATTCTAAATACTTTTCTTCAAGCATTTCTATTTATTTCATCACTACTACCACTGGCCTACTAATAACCCCACTTGATTTCACCTGTAATGTTAATATCTTAATGGTTTCTCTGCTACTCTCCTACAACACTTCACTTAACTTTTAGCATTGCTGTTAAAATGAAGGTTCCTGTGTGCATTTGCTCTTGTGTCAACCTGTTGTGATCTTTCAGGCATCCCAGGAGATATAAAAACTTGGTGGTTGAGTCTGGCAAACTTATCCACAGTCATCTTACTGTCCTTACCTATACAAACTATATCAGGGCCAGAATAAAGTGACTGCACATATGATGATCCAAACACTGTTTCCTTTACCTGGATCACCCCAGCCTTTTCTCTCTTAAAAAGTTCCACAAACCACTGGATCCTGAGAAACTTAACAGAAGTCCATGGGGGAGGGAAAAAAAAAAAAAAAAGAGGTTAGAGAGGGAGAGAGCCAAAGCATAAGAGACTTAAAAACTGAGAACAAACTGAGGGTTGATGGGGGGTGGGAGGGAGGGCAGGGTGGGTGATGGGTATTGAGGAGGGCACCTTTTGGGATGAGCACTGGGTGTTGTATGGAAACCAATTTGACAATAAGTTTCATATTAAAAAAAAGTTCCACAAAGCCTTTTACCATTTCTTAAAGTAGATTCTCTGTACTCTACCTCAATAATACTTTGCTAACACCCTAAAAGAGCACCGACAGGATTCCATTTGACTCCTAGAGGATGAGTCTGTCTCCAAGGATTTATCTTCTTTAGTTCCTTGCACAATGCTTTGAGCATCTAGATGTTTGCTAATTGTATACATTATTGAATCTGTATTATTTTTTATTGAATCCTATGATTTTTAATCGTATTAAAAATCTCTCTCTCTCTCTGTTTATAGGTGTGAGTACGTGCTTACATAAGTAACCAGTAATTCATTATGCATAGAAGTAAATGAGGTTACTATAATGTAAATCTCATTTAGATCCCATTTTAGGATAAACTTTAGAAAGCAAGCAAACAACAGATATAATACATAGACCCATGGGTTTCTAAGTTTCTTAAGATACATTGTGAGTTCTACAAATATGGCAGGTAAACCAAGCATTCAGAACATCCAGCCTCACTCTCATATCATAGACAGTTGCTATAATACATGCAAACAAACAGCAACCTGGGGTGTAGCGCACTCATTTTCTGTGCATTCTTTCTGCACAAATGCAAGTCTGGCTCATGTTTATACTTCAGTGATTTTTGAAAGAAGATTAATGACATGAATATTTACAAAGAAAATGTCTATGTGACCAACATTTGTGCGCTCTTGAATATCAGTGTCACAGTGCTTTGCAACGGCTGCCTTTTTGCCACACAACCCTATTTTATGGAGGTGACAGGCTGTCACATGTAAGGTTTATTTCTATTACTTCTTTTGCTGCTTTAATTCACAGTCTATTTTCAGTGTCTTTTCCTTTCCTTTTCATATGTTAATTGTGAGTTGAACCAATTAACACATCTAACAAATCCTAGAATTAATTTTTCAGTTCAGATTGAGGCTTCTATTCTGCAGAAATATATTAGCCCTTGCTAATAGTTCAGCTTCCAGTGTGTATCTACATTTTGGAATGAGGTTATGCCTATAGTTACTTATTTTGCTGCTGATTCTTTGGTTTCATTCAATGTGCAAATTTAAGAACTGGGCGTTAATGATTATAATTGTAAAAAAGTCTTGTTAAACTCTGTATGTGAAGGCAATATCTAATATTTCCTGAAGACTCAGATTTTTGTAGAAATGCTATTGTGAGCTCAGACGGGATAATCTTCTGTCAGGTCATGAAACTGGGAATGTGGGAAAGGAATTTAGGGCTAGAAAATATGGTGACATTTTTTTTAAATGATGGTATATGAGATGTCAGGGCTGGCAGGAATAAATAATTGCATTTATGCCTTACATAATATAAACACCACTTCATAACATTATGATAAACAACAGCACACATGCCAAAATCATTTAGTTTTGTAGAAAACATTTTATGTTCATTTGGAAATATCAAGGGATTTTCTATTTACCTTTCAGAGATATTTTCTTCTTTTTTTTAAACTTTATTTGTTTTGAGAGAGACAGAGAGAAAGAGAGCAAGGCAGGGGCAGAGAGAGAGAGGGAGAGAGAGAGAATCCCAAGCAGGCACCACATGCTCAGCATGGAGCCTGACGTGGGCCTTGAACTCACCAACCATAGGATCATGACCTGAGCCTAAATCAAGAGTCGGATTCTTAACCAACTGAGCCATGCAGGCACCTTGAGATATTTTCTTTTTTTCAAAATTGCAGTATAGCCTTAAGACAAAATAAGTCAAAATCTGCAGGTTATGAATTTTCCTTGCAGCTGACAGTTTTTAGATCAGCATGCATTTACCCATTCTATATCTTACCCCGTTGTGATTTTATTCAGATGTGAATGAAAAAGAATGTTTGTAGACTGAAATTTTAATTATATCTCAAACAATTTAAAGATCCACAAATCTAAAAATTTCAGTAAATGAAAGCATACGAGACTGTTCACCACCCAGATTTTCATTTTATCAGGTAAAATGTGGTTAATTTCAGATAACAGAGACTCCAACTCACGCTGAGAAACGACAAAGGAGATTCAGGTTCTTACCCCACATCCACACAAAGAATAGGGTACACAGAGATCTCTTTTCCATCTCACAACTAACTAAAAAGCCCAGGTTAATTTAGCTTCAGTGACTCTCAGTATCACTGAAAAGTTCTCAAGTCTATTATTCTCTTGTAGTTGTCACCTTCATCCACAGGCTGGGCTATCTTGCAGTAGTAAAATTGATTCTGCATCTTGAGATCTATTTCTTTCCCAAACTGTCCAGAAGAGGAAACTTCATTTCTTTCAACCACTACCTAACTTTCTGGTCTTGATTCCATTTAGAACAATTTAAGTCCAGATTTTAAAGCAAAAACTTTGCAAGAAGGAATGCCAATCATGGGCCCTTCTTGGAGGTCAGAGATCAATTCAAACCACTCATACTACAGACTGAAAAACGATGGTGTAGGAATGGATGACAGAGACAGACAACAATGTCCATTGTGTTCCCATGATATAGAAACATTTTATTTAATGGTAAGTCATTGCAAAAGTCTGAAATCATGGCCAAATATTTTATTGTATATTATTCTCAAACTACAAAAACAATAAATGGCCATTGCCAAAAAAAAACAAACCACGTACATGCAGACAAGTAATCTGCTTATTTCCTTCAGTGCAAACTATCAAGTCAAACAATATTTCAAAACAACCTTCACACCAGAGACATAGGACTAAAAATTATATCCCGTTAAGTGTGTAACATACACCCATTTTTGTGAAAATAAAGACAAGTACCCTCTCGTTTCTTTTTGTAAATTTAGTCTATTATTTGCTGTGGATCTTCTAATGACAAGTAAAATCACATAGAGAAAATTGGATAAAATATGAGTCCTGTGTAACAAATTATTTAAAAACATATCCTCCAAAGAAAAAACATCCTCCCAATACAGTATCGCCTAAGATAATAAATAGAGTATTTTGATACCCCTGAAGCATTCTACTTTTTTCCACCAAATAATTCCGTTACTTTCCCTAAAGAAAACCACTAACTAGGCTTAAAGTAATAATACCTTTGTGTATAAGAATTCCACCTGAATACGCATCTCTCTACATTTGTTTGTTCCTGCTTTCAGATTTTTGATAAATGAATTTTGCACTAGGCATACTTTTGTATTTCCATTCTGTAACATGTATATTTATGAGATCCGTTGAAGACATATATTGCCATAGTTCATTTGTTTTACATGCTGCATAGCATTCTATTGAAAGGCAGCTGTATCTCATTTATCCATTTAATTATTGGTAGACATTTGATCTATTGTCAGTTTGGGGTTATTAAGAATCATGCCGATTTTCATATAGTTGAATGTGTCAGTAAAGTCGTGTAAATATTTCTGTTAGATATATGTCAGGAACAAAATGGGATGGACATCTTTCTAGTTTTGCTTTGAACTAATTATGTATCTAAGCAATCTTTTTAGCGGGGCATATTTTTCTATCAGGAATTTTTACTGTACGGAAACCTGGTCTTATGAGCTATAACTGTGCCGGAGAATAAAAGCATCATGTATCTTTAATTATGTATCTTCTCTGCTTTGATTAGCAATACATGAAAAGTAGAAACTACAGGACGAAGTCATTTCCCATGCTAACGTCTACCAGGAATAGTTGGTGCTTCCATCTGTGAACCCAAAAGATGTCTTGTGGATGAAAGTGATTTTAGGAACCTACCTATGACAAATTTAGGGCCCCATGATTATTGATTGATGGTAACCACGTGATTGTAGTTCTCCTTTAGTGTACTTTGCTAATTATGAGTAAAGCTCAGAGCTGAATTAAGCTTGCATACAGTATGAGTCTGCAAATGTAGCCCTCTGTGATGGGTCCAAAATGGTAATATTGATAGTGGTTTTACGTGAGGTAAGTTTTCTAATAACTATAACCACACCAGAGTTTAGGGATACTATCATCTCTGTTTTTTGAATAACTTAACCAATGCCACATCGCAATTATGGACTTAGCTCCAAAGTCTGTGTTTTTAGCATTATATTACCGTTAGAATGCCTTGCATTTTGTGGCTATCCTGTGTAAGAGATAATAACCTCTGGAAATATAATTGGTGGAAGAAGTCACAACACTGACCCTCTACCAGATTTCTTTTTGCAGTTGGCAGGGGCTCTTCAGATGGGGTGGGTTGGGTGGGAAAAGCTGTTAATTGGAATCATGATATACATCGATATTATTTTAGTTCATTGAGTAAACTGAAAATATAAATACATCATCACAAAATTTCTATTTCTACTGTGCCTGGAATTAAAATTAATTTGTACAGACTCTAGTGGTTCATAAAATAGGTCAAGATGCAAATGACTATTTTTCATTGTTATTTTAACTTTTCACTCAAAGTGTAATACCATACAATTTGTTCTACTGCACATGGAAGCTCTAGGATTATGAACAAACAAGAATATATTTAAAGATTATCTAGGACTCAGCTTATTCTTCATTATTCTTCTGTCTTTCTTCTTATATTTTATTTATGCGTATAGTCAGTAATTTTAATGAAAACAATTACTTCGTCTTTCTTTGGACTTAATTTACCACTTGTCTCATTCTCAATAATACTCTAACGACTTTTCTGCTCTAGAGGCATCTAGAACATCGCCTTGCCATCATTTCTATTTCTACTTGATCTTAGTCAGTCTCGTTCTCTTTTAATTTGTCCACATCTTTGTTCTCTCTTTTTTAAGACGTCTGACAAATGGTCTTATCTATATCGCGTCCTTTATCCACAACAGAGTCCCAAATAGTTTTAGAGTCCCCAAAGCACATATTTCAAAGACAGTCTTAAAAGTGTTCATGCAGTACCTCACCCAATATTTTATTCAGATTTCTCAATTAATTAAAAAAATATATGATTTCAACCAAGATTGGCTCTTGTATCAGTTAGGGTTCTGGCAGGAAACAAATCACACTTGTAATAGAGAAAGGGTAGTTTAATAAACAAATCATTTAGAAGTTATAAACAAGATATAAGACTACCAGGGTGACTGGGTGGCTCAGTCAGTGAAAATCTGATTCTTGGTTTTGGTTCAGGTCGTGATCTCATGGTTTAGGAGTTAGAGACCTTCGTTGGGCTCCACCCTGACACCGTGGAGCCTGCTCAGGATTCTCTGTCTCCCTCCCTCTGCCCCCCTCCCCTGCTCACTCTCTCTGTTCCTCTCTCAAAATAAATAAATACACTTAAAAAAAAAGTAGCACCAATAAGATATCCTAGGGCTAAGAAAAATAGGGAATTTTACCTTCCTTAGCTATGAAAAGACAGGGCAGGGATTCTTTCTTCCCACCCTCTCATCTCATTCTGGAGCTTTTCTATTTTCCAAAACACAAACATAAACCAAAGGATAATGGATTTCCTTGATGCCATCCAAACAGAACATTTTTCTAAGTCACAGACATAATGGTGGTGAGTAGACAGAGGAGTAACAGAAACTTGCAGATGATATCCAACAGAGTTCTCTTGACATACACTTTGAAAATGTGTGTGGATGCAGTAAGTGCCCATCCTTTTCAGTTTGCACGTTATTGTGAAGAATGATCCATATTTAAAATAGGAACCACTCCAGACATCATGCTACTTTGAATATCTGTTTACCTTATGGAATATTTGTACTCTAAAAGACAGAATCATTGCCAGCAGATGAACAATTTCTAAACATTTCCAAATTAGCACAAAGTTGTGTCACGGGGTGACCCATTTCTAATAATTATTGAAGATATTATTACATCACTACACCAATGTAAATCTCTAGTGTTAAAATTTAGAGAATATAAGTAATTTTCGATTGTGCTATGTTTCTAATAACCCTTTTATTGATAGGAAAAAATCTTCAGGACTCCCTTCTGTGCATGTCAGTGTCAGCCCCAGCTTTTGAAAGTCTTTTTTGTTTGTTTGGTTGGTTTTGGGGCATTTTATTGGTAACTGACATCATCTTTGTGAGAAATTGATACTCCTCAAGGATTTTGCTTTCGTTTCGGGTTATTTTTAAATGCTCAGAGCATTTAATACCTTAACTGTAGGCATGAGAATGATAAATATTTACCTTATGGTTACTGAGAAATCAGTCCCCATTGCTAAACTTTAATATCAATATGTTTTTGTGAGATGTTTTTCTTATTTTGAAGCTATTTAATCTCTTCCCAAGAAATCTACATCATCATCATCATCATCATCATCATCATGCTAATCATCATGTTAATAACTACTTGATATTAAGCATTCATGATGGTATAAGCGTTATATTAAATCCTTTATGTGTATTTGATATTTATAATAGTTCTACAACTCAGTCCATTATGTAGGCACTAGCCACATGTGACTATTTAAATTTAAATTAGTTAAAATTAAGCAAAATTAACATTTAATCTTACTGGTCACATATAAAGTGCTCAATATTAGTGGACATAACAGATTTAGAACATTTCTTCATCATATAAAATTCTATTTGGCTGTTTAATGAGATAGACATAGTAAGTAACCTGAAACTTTAACCACAGGGTATCTTACTTCAGAGCTACAGCCATAAATTTCATGTTATACTGTACATTTCATGACAATAGAAGCCGTCTCTATTATTAAGAGCTTATAATTTTCTTAACAGAGTACCTAGGTATAGTAAACCACTCATGTCTTAATGATAGAAGGAATGGCTAAGTGAATAAAAAAAAAAGATAAATGACTTAAAGCTAATTAGATACCTAGCATTTATATAAAAGGTATCTAATTTAGTATATCTAATTTAGTATATGAGTATAAATATACTCCTACATACTCATATACTAAATATGAGTATATTTAGTAAATATCTAATTTAGTATATGAGCTCGTGTGGATTCTCAATACAAAGATAATGATACCATATGTGTTTTGTGCTTTTCTCATAATTTGAAAGTTGGTATAGTACTCTATATCACCAAATTAATTTCCACATTAAAGATACTAGATTCTTATTATACATTTTGCACATTGGTCAAAATTATAAGCTTTAATTCATCAAAATAGCAATCAACTTAATCTGAATACTACTTGTCTTCTGAGTAGGACAAAAACAAAAATGAAGTCAATTTTTCATCACTATTCCCAATGGATTTTACTCATGTATTTCCAATACCCATTTATTGTTATGACATTGTTTTATCAATTTACAAGTATGTAGACTTCTTACTATGTTCCCCTGACTATTCATTGTATCATCCAAATTTGAATTATGCAAACTTTTTTTTTCTACTGTGTCTCTGTTGTACACTAAAAACTGCATAAATCTTTTATTTATGTTCAATTCCCCTGGAGATTCAGGTACTTTAATTCATTGGATGTTGTTCAGAGAACAGTTGTGAATATTGGGAACTCTTCCTCCTTCAGAGCTTGTATTGAGTTCATTTGATAACTAATATGCATCTGGGATTTTTTTTTTTAACTTGTATATATTCTTCACCTTGGTAGGCAGCTTTCAACAGCTGTCAGAGAACAGTTTTCTGAAACACTCGGGAATGCTTTATTCAGATTTGTAAAGATTAACTAAGAACAACAAAACGTTTATAAATTATTTTAATGTGTGGTAATAAACTCCCTTTCTAGGAGCAAAATTTTTATAAAATTCTATATAATATTTCTAGCTTGTGGTCATTGAAAATTCTAACCAATACTAGACCCAATAATCTGCTAATCTCTGAACAAAGTTAATATTAATGAGAATAAACTCAGTTTATATATATGGATTTTATTTTTTGAGAGAGAGAGAGAGAGACAGAGAGGTGGGGAGCAGGAGAGAGGGAGAGAGAGAATCCCAGGCTGGACCAGCACCATCAGCACAGAGCCCAACATGGTGTTTGATCTCACCATGATATCATGACCTAAGGCTAAATCAAGAGTCAGTCACTTAACCAGCTGAACCACCCAGATGCCCATGTGTGGCATAAAGGCTTTTAATTAAGGTCAACATTATGTGCTTCCATGGCATTTAGTAAAATTGGGATGGCCTCAAAATGGCCTAACTGCAATCAGGCCTCCCCACTCTGCTTCCATTGATAAGGTCCCCTTGCCAAACACGTTCTGTTTTCTAAGGGTCAGATACAATTCCCGCTCATCTGCGAATAATAAGCTTCTCTGACAGCCTATGGAATTATTCAGACAAGCGAATTACATCCTTCCATGGGAAATCAGAGCATACCACCATTTTGACACTACAAAGCCTGGCACCTCCCTCAGATGCTGGCTTACTCTATTCCCAATTACAACCCCATATGGCCCTGCATAACATACAGTTTCCTCTTTCCCTGAGCTGTGAGACTATATGACTAATCTTCTGTCAGTTTCATCTGCCTAGTGTTATGTGTCATGTGTCAGCCAATCCTCAGAGCCCAGGGTGGAAATCCCTCCCTTAACATGGGAATGAAGAGAAAATAATTAAAACAGTTTGATGTTTTGTCGAGTGCCATATGAAATAATATTTGCATAGTCAGAAACAGAAGCATCATTAACTCCACCAAGTAACATGTGGGTAAATATTGCAATCGCTTTTTATAGCTAATTTCTTTAACATTGCATTTATCACTGGGTCACTAAAATAATAAACAAGTGCTATGTTCTGGAACATAGTACGCATTCAGCATAGTTTTCAGAAATGAAGACGAAGAAGGATCCTAGTCAAATCAGGAGTAATGAAAAAGACTCCTTCAAGGAACAACTATCAGATACCAAAAGGAAACTCACAAACGCAAGCCCAAATAGCAGTCTTGAGCTGACACCATGATAGCCCAAGAAACAGGTTTTAAGAATAAAGATAGGAGTGTGACCACATTCATGTTTAGAAGATATGTGACCTTGATCTTCTACTCAGTGAAGAACCAGATTAAGCTAAAGAGCCTCTCAGTAAACATGAAAAGTAAGTTGATTTAACTGGTAATTAGGTAAGTATAAAATAACACAATGTTGAGACACAAGCTCATATCCATAATATTCATATAATTCAAAATGTCTGGGTATTTTGAATAATGTAGGGGTGTAAGGCAAGGTGAATTCTCATATATTATTGGTTGTCTCTAATCTATACTGGTAAGAGTAAATGTGAAGTAAAATATCTTGAGAAAGGGGAACATCTATAGAGCAGTGGTAAGTGTCCTGTTTCTTTTTTCATTTATCACAGTAAATCACATCATTAAAATTTCATGTGTCTCTAGTACAAAGTATACTTAGATTACATTTGGTAGGTTTAGCTAAATTAAGCCTCAAAAAGATAAACAGTCTAAGATTTTTTTTCCAAAAGTAATACTAATAACATAAGATCAAAGTATAATGTTAACATGATTAGACATGTTAACTGTCTTATTTATTTATTTATTTATTTTTAAAATTTTTTTTTTAACGTTTATTTATTTTTGAGACAGAGAGAGACAGAGCATGAACGGGGGAGGGTCAGAGAGAGGGAGACACAGAATCTGAAGCAGGCTCCAGGCTCTGAGCTGTCAGCACAGAGCCCGACGCGGGGCTCGAACTCACGGACAGCGAGATCATGACCTGAGCCGAAGTCGGCCGCTTAACCGACTGAGCCACCCAGGCGCCCCGTTAACTGTCTTATTTAATCAGCTCTGACATGATCAGCCAAAAAGTGAATTATCAAGATTATTTTAAAAATAAATATAGCCCTGTGATCTTTATTGGTGGACCATACCCTATGTGTATATTTTTACTTGTCCAATTGGGAAGCATACAAATCAGTAAAAATAGAAAAATCTTAGTAATGTTTTTCTTTTCTATTACTTATTTTATGTTGATGTGAATATTTTATAATGCATATATTCTTTTAGTATGGGAGAAGAAAAGAAATGCTTAAGTGTTTTGACTGGATAGTCATTAAAATAATGAATTTTGTTATCTAAATTCAATAGGGAATCACCTGGAGATAAGAAAATAACTGAGTGGACCAGTGGGGAGAAAAATTGAAGTGCCAATGGATTGGAGTAGTTTTTGCTCTAGTTCCCCAGGCCTGACTCTTGGTATAATAGAGTAGGGAGCAAGGGGATAAGAAGAATTTAGGATTTAGAAGTTATATCTGTTCTTGCTCCCAATATTATTTTAACAGTTATTTATTTCTTTTTGAATTTCTGTTCTAACGATTTCTATCTTTGGCCTATAGGGAAATGAATACAATAAATAATGGCACAGTGTTTTCATTATTCCCGACCACTAGAGATGCAAACTTAAAATTTAATATTATTTGTTTTACTGAAACATAGAACCATCTTTAAGAACTATCTGGAGAGTATGATCCATGGACAATGAACTCATATGAAAAAAAAAAAACATGATAGAAGCTTGAAAATGTTGGGGCAGAGAAGGGAGAGAAGGAAGGAATGGAATAGAGACAGTAGAGAAAAATAGAGAGATTTAGAGAGAGAGAGAAAAAATAGCAGCCTTTTATATCAGGTGGAGGGCATAATGCTTAATATAAGCATACAGAAATACCATTTGAAATTTGACCAAATATATGGCTAACTCAGACTACGTTCTCCATAGTATTTCCATTTTCAACACATGGCCCACACTTCTGGCTTTTCCCAGTTTTGAGATAGTGTAATGCCAATTCAAACCTTTTTTTTTTTATATGTTTATTTTATTTATTTTGAGAGAGAGAGTATGAGCAAGGGAGGGGCAGAGAGAGAGAGAGAGAGAGAGAGAGAATCCCAAGCAGGCATCACACCATCAGCACAGAGCCCGACACGGAGATTGATCTCATGAACAACAAGATCATGAGCCAGATGCTCAACCCACTGAGCACCCAAGCATCCCTGACAATCCAAATCTTGAATACTCCTTTAAGTGTAGAACCATTTCCTTTTTACCTTGGTATGCATTTGCATTATTAGATTCTTCTTCTTATTTTTATTACTTTTTAATGTTTATTTATTTTTGAGAGAGAGAGACAGAGAGCAAGCAGGGGAGGGGCAGAGAGAGAGGAAGACAGAGAATCTGAAGCAGGTTCCAAGCTCTGAGCTATCAGCACAGAGCCTGTTGCAGGGCTTGAACTGGTGAACTGTGAGATCATGACCTGAGCCGAAGTCGGATGCTTAACCTACTGAGCCACACGTGCCCAGATTTTTTTTTTTTTAAGTATGGTATAGGAAATAAAGCAAGAAGAAACAGACAACAACATGTCATCACAGAGAGGGAACTAATAAGAAAATTAGAAGACTTCTAGTTTTTTATTCAATCAATATTTACTCTCTAATACTAACCGTGTTTTATCCTTGTCTGGTTTAAATGGCAAAAAGAGAACAAAACACAATGAAGTGCTGATACTAGAAAAAATTCTATTAAGGGACAGATCTGATACAATTTTGGTACTATTTTAAGTTCTAAAGTTGTCCTAGGGGTGTTTGGGTGGCTCAGTTGGTTAAGCATCTCTCATTTTTGGCCTAGGTCATGATCTCATGGTTGGTGGGTTCAAGCCCTACATCAGGCTTTGCACTGGCAGCATGGGGCCTGCTTGGGATTCTCTCTCTCCCTCTCTCTCCGCCCCACATCCACTCTGCTTCTCTGTCCCTCTCAAAATAAATAAATAAACTTAAAAAATAGAAAAAACAATAAAAAAATAATGTTGTCCTAATCTTGTATGACTACATCTTATCCTCCTTGTACGTAGCTGTCTCCTAAAATACACATTTTATTTGACTAAGTATTTTTCTCGGCACCCTTATCAACCCCCTGACAGGACTATGTCTATACTTCCTCAGAGGTGCTTACTTTGAGGAATATTCTTTAGGTAGTGGTTGAGTCTGGTTCTTTCCTTCAGTAAAAAATAATACCCCCATCATGATTTCTTTTTAATTTTTTTAATGTTTATTTATTTTGGGGAGATAGAGAGACAGAGTGGGGGAGGGACAGAGAGAGAGGGACACACAGAATCTGAAGCAGGCCCCAGGCTTTGATCCATCAGCACAGAGCCCAATGTGGTACTCGAACCCACGAACCGTGGGATCATGATCTGGGCTGAAGTCTCACACTCAACCGACTGAGCCAACCAGGCGCCCCATGATTTTTTTTTTTTTTTTGTAATTGGGCATTTTATTTTGAGATAATTGTAGATTCACATGCAGTTGTAAGAAATCACACAAAGAGGTTGTGTGTACTTTTTACTTGGCTTTCTATAGAAGTAACATCTTAGAAAACTGTAGTACAATATAACAACCAGGACAGCAACATCTATACACTCAACATAAAGAATGATTCCATCACCACAAGAATTTTCCATAGTACCCTTGTATGGACATGCCCACTGCCCTTCCTAACCCCTACCATCTTCTTAGCCTCTGGCAACCACTAATTTGTTCCCCATTTCCATAATTTTGCCATTTCAAAAATGGTACAATAATTATAACCATGCTGTACATTATCTGTTGGGATTGGTTTTTTTTCTCTCAGCATAATTCAGTGGAGACTGAGTCACTTATTGTGTCAGTAGTTATTTCTTTGAATTGCTGAGTAGCAACCAATGATCTGAACTATTTTGAAGTTTATTAACTATTTTGAAGGATGGCTTTCTAGGTTTTGGTTATTACAGATAAGGCTCCTATAAATGTCTTTATATACATCTTCTGTGTGAACATGTTTTCAGCTTTTGTGTCTATTGCCCATGAGTGAAGTTTCTCGATCATGTGGTAGTTGTAGGATGTTGGTTTTTGTTTTTGTTTTTGTTTTAAGAAACGGACAAACTATCTTATAGTGACTGTGTGACGTCATATTCCAAAGAGCAAAGTATAAGTGGCCTAGTGTTTATGCAACCTTATCAGCATTCAATTTTGTTCCTATTTTTTAAATTTAGACTTTTTTTCTTGCAAACGACATATCAGACAAAGGGTTAGTATCCAAAATCTATAAAGAACTCACCCAACTCCACACCTGGAAAACAAATAATCCAGTGAAGAAATGGGCAGAAGACATGAATAGACACTTTTCTTAAGAAGACATCCAGATGGCCAACAGACACATGAAAAGATGCTCAACATCACTCCTCATCAGGGAAATACAAATCAAAACCACTCTGAGATACCACCTCACACTGGTCAGAGTGGCTAAAATGAATGAATCAGGAGACTATAAATGCTGGAGAGGATGTGGAGAAACGGGAACCCTCTTGCACTGTTGGTGGGAATGCAAACTGGTGCAGCCGCTCTGGAAAACAGTGTGGAGGTTCCTCAAAAAATTAAAAATAGATCTACCCTATGACCCAGCAATAGCACTGCTAGGAATTTACCCAAGGGATACAGGAGTGCTGATGCATAGGGGCACATGTACCCCAATGTTTATAGCAGCACTTTCAACAATAGCCAAATTATGGAAAGAGCATAAATATCCATCAACTGACAAATAGGTAAAGAAGATGTGGTTTATATACACAATGGAATACTACTTGGCAATGAGACAGAATGAAATATGGCCATTTGCAGCAACATGGATGGAACTGGAGGGTATTATGCTAAGGAAATAAGTCAGGCAGAGAAAGACAAATACCATATGTTTTCACTCATATGTGGATCCTGAGAAACTTAACAGAAGACCATGGGGGAGGGGAAGGGGAAAAAAAAAGTTACAGAGGGAGGGAGGCAAACCATAAGAGACTCTTATATACTGAGAACAAACTGAAGGTTGATGGGGGGGTTGGGGAGAGGGGAAAGTCGGTTATGGTCATTGAGGAGGGTATCTGTAGGGATGAGCACTGGGTGTTGTATGGAAACCGATTTGACAATAAATTATATTTAATATTAAAAAAACCTCAATTATCTGTTCTACTTCTTTTGCCTTTCAATATAGATTATAATTATATAAGCTATGTTCAGTTAAATCATAATCTTATATTTAAATTATAATGAAAATTTAAGAAATGTATAAATATTGATGAGATTTTGATGGAAATAATGTTAAATCTCTATATCACTTTTGGAAAATTGACATCTTTACTCTCCTGACTCTTTCAGTCCAAGAATATAGCATGCCTCTCCATTTATCTACATTTTCTGTGATTACTACAGTGCTGTATAGTTTGCTATATTCAAGTCTTATATATGTTTTATTAGATTTACACAAGTATTTTCCTCTTTGATGGATTGCAAATAATATTATACTTTAATTTTTACATTCATTGCTAGTATACAGAAATACAATTGATATTTTTATATCTTTCTTGTATCTTGCCTCTCTTTAGGCCTTTTATTTCCTTTCTTGACTTCTTCCACCAGATATAACTTCCAGCATCATATTAAATGAGTGGTAAATGTTCTTAATAGAACATTCTTGCTTTGTTTCCAAAAGCAGTCAATCTTTTAACGTTAAGTATAATGTTAGCTCTAGGTTTTTGTAGAGCTGAAATCAAGAGTCAGACCCTTAACCCACTGAGCCACCCAGGCACCCCTATAATTTTTTTGAACTGTCCTTGTATGGTTTGGCATCATAAAATAAATTGGAAGTTATTCCTCCTCTTTGACTTTTTAGAAAATATTGTGGAGACAGTGTAATTCTTCTGTAGAGGTGTGTCTAGTGGAACTACCTAGGTCTAGAAAATATTTTGGGCAGAGTGGAGTTTTTTTAATTATAAATTCAATTTTCTTAATGTTATAGAATTCTTCAAACTAATTTATGTTGGGTAAGTGGTGATCATTCATGTTTATTTAGAAATCCATTTCATTTAAATTGTCAATGTATATACAGTTGTTCATAGTAATTTCTTTCTTTAAAAAATGTTTAATGTTTATCATTTTTGACAGAGAGAGAGAGACAGAGCACAAGCAGGGAGGGGCAGAGAGAGAGGGAGACACAGAATCTGAAGCAGGCTCCAGGCTCTGAACTGACAGAACAGAGCCCGATGTGAGGCTCGAACTCACAAACCATGAGATCATGACCTGAGCCAAAGTGATATACTCAAACAACCAGCCACCCACCCAGGCGCCCCCATAGTATTTTCTTAATGTTCTTTTGATATCTGTCAGGTCTGTAACAATATCACTTATTTATTTATTTATTTATTTATTTATTTATTTATTTATTTTTGTAATATTGTTAATTTGTGTCCTTTCAATTTGTTCTTGCCAGAGATTTGTCAAATTTATTGATTTTTTTCAAATAACCAACTGTTTCATTGATTTTACCTTATTTTTATTTTTGTTTTATTTTAGGGAGAGGGTAAGAGGAACAGAGGGAGAGAGAGAGAATCTTAAGCAGGCTCTAAACTCAGCATGGAGACTGATACGGGGCTCAATTCCATGATCCTGGGATCATGACCTGAAACAAAATCAAGAGTTGGACATTCAACCCACTGAGCCAGCACAGCATCCTTCTTACTTTTCTGTTTTTAATTTCATTGATTTCTAGTTTTATTTTTATTATTTTCTTCAGTGCCCTTCCTTTTAGTTTATTTCACTCTTATTTTAATAAGTTATTAGAATGAAAACTAAGACTATTGATTTTAGACTTTTCCCATTTTCACTGTATACATTTGGTGCTAAACATTTCCTTTTTAGCACTGATCTACTTGTCCCCCAGCATTTTGAATATATTGTATTTATTTCAATTCAGCTAAGTCTATGATTTTTCATTTCCTTGAGTCTTCTTCTTTAGCCCATAGATTATTTAGAAGTGTGCTGTGTGGTCTCTAAGTACTTGGAGGCTTTCCTGTTATCTTTCTGTTATTTATTTTTTAATTTAATTTAATTACATTTTGGTTAAAGAACACACATAATGCGTGACTAATTTTATAATTAGAAGTTTGTACCCTTTGACCCCCTTACCCATTTTCCCCAGACCCTACCCTTGCCTCTGGCAACCACCAATCTGTTTTGTTGATTAATGATTTCTTATTGAAATTTGGACAGTTGAGATACTATGCTATGAGAACGGATCTTATTTAAACTTTCTGTTTCAGCTGGTTTCCTCTGAAATGCTCTTGTAGTAGGAACCTGGATTCCTCCCTTTGCCTTTTTGACACCCAGTGAAGGGTAATCTTTATTGTTGCTGGATAGGAGTGGTCATTCTGGCTCCTCATAGACCTCCAATGGTACCTCACTAACTGGGAGGGACATGAATATCTCATTTTTGCTCTTCATGTGGTCTCCAGTGACACCACAGAGAAGGGGATAAGCAATCTTTTAACTGCTGGTCTACAGTGTCAATCCTTATTACTCCTGAGGACAGATCTGATACTACTCCAGCCGAGAGGGCAGAGGGTCTCTCTGCTGCAGGTTGGGGTGGAAATCTGGCTGGCTATCCAGTCTCTACTGACATCATAAGATGTGGCATCATTAATGCCTGGTGAGGAAAAAAAGCTGTAGGTCCCAAATCTGCCTGCTCTGATACAAGTCCTGGGTTTGACATGGAGTGCTTTGTTACAAGCTTAGCAAGCATGGAAATATAGGCTCCCCATTCAGTCTTTGTTGATGTGGGGAGGATTTGACTCAGTATTTTCTGTGATATTTGTTTGAAGTGGAGAGGTATTTCCCTAAAAGTTTTTTGTCCGGCTAGCCTGCCCTTTACATGGTCCTTTGACTAGAAAGAACAGAATTTTAGGGGACCATTTTTACCAACTGCCGTTAGTGGTACAGGGGTTGTTGACTTCTCCAAGTCTGGAATATATGATGCAAAAAAGAAAACCAGGGAATTTACTGCTATGTTGTTCCTTAGATAACAATGTCCTTAGCTCATCTGCCACCATCAATCCACCATTAGAATCTTCTCATGTTTGTTTGATATATATAATGCTAAGAGCTTTTAGTTTTAATTAGAGTGAGATAAAAGGAAAGTATGTACACCCTATTTCCCCAGAAGCAGAAGTCCTCTGATTTTAAATAAACATCTGTTAGGGTCAAAGGTATTATACTTCCTTAGACATTCACGAAAAGAACAAAATAAATCTGTTTCTTTGATTTTTTTAATGTCAAAAAAATCTTAAATCTTCAGATTGAAGACCTAATTTCTAGGCTTCACATTAATAGCATTTTTTTTAGTTGAATTAGTCCACCCAGTTCTTCATTTTTAGTGTAGAAATTACCTAAATACCTAAATAGACCAATGGTTCCAGACTATATTTTATCAGTTCTAACATGTCATTGATTGTAAGATAATTGTAACTACAATTAAATGGAAATGAGTTTTTATATCACCTTAATGATATATCCCAATTCCAATAATAATATAAATGGAGGGTGATCTAACTTGGGATAAAAAGAAAGATATATGCTATTTTCCTTTACAAATTTTTAATTTCCAACAATGCAGGCAGGGTGCCTTTTAAATCAATAAGCCATCAAAAAAGCAGCAACGTAGAACAATAGGTACTTTTGTGATGTACCAGGATACAATCATTAACACTTTGATTCCAAAAAATATTTAATAACTCAGAGAAATACTCAAATTTGTTAACACAATAACATAAAACAAAACCGATAGATAAACTAAGTATGTTACTATATATTCTCCCTTTTCCAGGGCCCTGATTTTTTGTACAATGTTGTTTCTCACTTTCACGTAAGCAATAGCTCTGAACCCATATATTATGAAAATGTAGAATTTTAAATATAGCTTAAGATACACAGAGTATATCATTTGTATTATCTATATAATACAATTTAGGAAATTATATATTCAACTAAACAGTTGGTTTGTGAAACATTAGTAAAGGTAGATAGTCCAGCCATTGAAAGCATTCGGGGTTCTTGGTCTCTGTCTTCCTAGAGAAGTCAAAGTAAAACCTAAATTTAGGTAATTAAACTGTCTTTCCACAGGTTTTGAATTTTTTACATAATGAAGCAAAGGTGTAATAAAACATTACAATTTTTTCCATGCTAGCACTGGTATCTGAATATTTGAATATTTGTGATCCTGATTTTTATGTTTTTGTTCTCTTTCTAATTATAACAATTGAAACTGTAAACTTATAGATTTTCAGATAGCTTTAAAGAGGCTTCCTCCCCACCCCCCCCCATTCTTAATCAGATCTGGTTATTATTATTGCCTACTAAGAAAAAAAAATCCCAACTGATATTTGCAAAAACGTAGGTGAACTTACAAGTTATTAGGAAACAACTTACCACAATTACACCACAGTAGAGCAAATGGAGACTTGATTTAATGATATTAGTAACAATTTTTAGTTTGTGTCCTGTTTGTTTCTCCCTGTCATCAAGAAAATAAGCAAAACTTTACGACATTGTTTTTATGATCAACAAAGTCATTTTAAGAGTAAATAATGCAGAATATAGATCAGTAAGAATTAGAAATTCAACCATGGCAAGAACAAATTTGCTTTGTAGTAGCACAGCTCTCTGTCCACATGTTTGTTTATGCAACTGTTGGTAACAAAATGGATGTGGAAAACATTGCATAAAGGTTGTATCATCATGTATGACAAGCTTTGATGAAATAGCATTTATAATTAATTTCTCAATTCATATAGTCATTCTTTCCCCCAAAAGAAAGTTCAAATAAAGAAAACTACCTATAACATTGTTCTTTCCTCCCTTCCTCTTTCTCTTTTCTCTCTAATGATGAAAGAGCTGAATCAGTTTTGATGTTAATTGTATCAGGATCCCAAATCCTGGTTCCATCAGGGTCTTTCTTTGAAACTCATGACATTTCTGCCTTTGCAATTACAACTTTAACAGACACCTGTGTGATTAAGGATGTCACACCATGTCCAGAGCCCAAATTTATGTGGGCCACTTTTATCTAAAAAAATCTCTATGAGATTAAGGATAAAAGAAGTGTTGAATCTTAAATACTGCTTTATTATTTTAATCAAAGAGAATGCATTTTGTAAGTACTTTCTTATCTGATATTGAACTATTTGGGGAATGGATTTAAGGACGCTTTAACATATTTTATATATAACCAATTACTTTTATAAAAACCATAACTCAAAGGGCTATTCACAAGAAGCTATTCACTATATCTTTGGTGTTATACTTTAGAGTAGAGTTGAACCTCAGATTCAGCTTCAAATACACATAATATATTATTTTCTATTATCCATTGTCTTAGTGGACTAAAAAAATATTTAAATTAGTACCCTTTGCAACTATATAATATTCTTGTTAATTCAAACTTCTTGAGCAAATTTGTCAGTAAATAAAATATCAGAAGAACAGGTAAATTAAAAATGTGTGAATCTGAGATATTTTTTGGTCATAATATATATACTTTACACCAGAATGATCATAAATAAATAATAACATATTTAATAATTTAAATCATTATGAATTTAACTGAATTTTATACTTATAATTTTAATGAAGAAATTAAAACACAGAAAAATGTAGTTTTTTAAGAAAAGTGCCTCTTTAGTTAATACGTTTTTCATATAACATTATTTGAGTGTTTATGTCCATATGGTAGAAACTACAGAAAGAATGGACAAAGAATATTATTTACTTGATGGCAAAGTACTGTGCATACAAATACTAGTCTTATAATAATTGTGCATTATCCTAAAAGCTCATTGATTATTTAGATAGCAATGGTGTTTATTAAAGCAATTGTTTAATTACAATTGGATTATTTATTGTTGCTATATGCTGTTAAAGAGAAATAGCCTCAGTTCATAGGGAACATTTTTCAATATCTCATATTTCACATATTTAATCTCAAGGGTAGTAAATCCAGGTTTTGATGTGTAATTACAGTAAATTATATTAAGAATGTTATATAATAAAAACAATGTTGAAGATGGCCAATAATCTAAAAAGCTGTATTTATCTGAACTCTAATTAATGAAAGTAAAAAGAGTACTGAAAAACACAACATACCCATTTCCTCTCTTAAAATATTTCTAAATCAGATGGGAAATTACTTCAAAATGCATTCTCTTCTATTAAAATAATCTCAACATCTAATTAGAACAGACTTCTTTTGTAAAATGTGCTCTCTCTCTCTCTTTCTCTATAATATAAACAATTGTTTTAACCCTTAAGTGTTTTAGAAAATTATGAGTAACACACAGTGTGTTACTTTTGCACATTATTCTTCTTTGGCTAAGGAAGAAATTGTCACAACTACTATCTTTAAGAAAGACCTTGGTATTAGGGCTCCTGGGTGGCTCGGTGGGTGAAACATCCGACTCTTGATTTCGGTTCAGGTCGTGATCTCGCGGTTGGTGAGTTCAAATCCCTTGTTGGGCTCCATGTTGGTAGTGCGGGGCCTGCTTGGGATTCTCTCTCCCCCCACCCCCGCCTGCCTCTCTCCCACTTTCTCTCTTTCAAAATAAATAAATACACATTAAAAAAAAATAAAAAGAGATATATACTAAGAAGAAGAACGGGCTTGGGTTTAAGACATTTCTTGTAAGTTACTCAAATTAATGGTGGCTCTATTTACTCATCTACAAAGTGGATACAGCATACCTACTTCACAAGATTATTTGGAGGATACAATACAAAATGTACAAACGTACTTTTAAAATATCAACAGTGTGTATAAGAGAAAAAGTCACTAAACACACCTAGAGACAATATATGTATACACTTACAGACATTACACAAATACTAGAGGTATAGACATAAGCCTCTGTTTTGCACACACAGAATATCTGTGGCCATATAACAAAACTATGTCAGTTTTGTGCTAAACTTATACTTTTTTTTTCTGTTGTTCATTTATACCAGTTAGATCCACAAGCTTAATGATCAGCTAATTTAATTATATTCTATGACAGGTTTTTATTTTTTCCCAGCCAAAGTTCTGAAGTCTTCTTAACAACTAGGAATGAACAGAAATATAAATAAGAGATAACGAACTACTTTGGGTGTATTTTCGTTTGCAAAAAGGAAATCAAAATTTACCATGGCATCACATATTTAATCTGAACAGGAAGAAAATGCACCTATTTCTTTAGCCGATGTTTAACACTAGGTTGACTTAAAACCCGTGAAGCATAAGTAGTCAAAAGTGCTCAGAATTTTGTTTGTTGGATTTACAATGAGGACACAATTCCAAAGCTGCTGTTCGAGAGGACATCTTCAGTCTGTCAGAAGAGAGCAATGGACAATCCTGAGATCATCCAGCATTCACACTACAAGTGGAAACTTAATTGGATGCCACTTGTGTTAACAAAAGATCTGCCAATTTTGAGGCAAGCTGTTTGGAGAGTTTCTGCCAAATTGCGTATTTTTATTATAGATTTCTACAGAATAAGGAAGCTATTGTCACATCTGTTTGTCAGAGAAGATAATCGTGGTAAACCATAGGATGAACGTGATACAGGTGAGCTTCCCAAAGGTATGAGTTGGAAGGAAACGAGGACATGAAAGGTCCGGCTGCATAGAGAATACCTGTATCCAAAACGACAGTAATAATAGAAAATACGATATCACTGTGTTTCTGAGATCAAATCGCTCTCAAAATCTATGTGCCCTGCCTCAACATTAGCATGATTTGCACAATATAATCCCTGGAAATTGAGAATCTATGCCATAATTAAAGCTCCTCATCACGGTAAATGTTTGATTTGTTTTTACTTTTTTAATACTCAGGCTCCATAGTTAGCCGTATTTTTCTTTTTCGTTGTAACTTTTCTTGTCACTGTGTACTGTAGTTAAAATCTGTAGGAGAATTTAAAATCTCCAAAATGAATGTTTCTTAGCTCTTTAGATATGGCTATCATCTCAAAGAAGATTTGTAACTAGTTTACCAAAATGTCTGAACATGCAGTTGAACCTCCAAAGGCTTCTGTGTATTTTGTTTGTGGTACGTTTTTATAAATTGCATTAGAAACAGTAACTGATTTTTCTGGATGAAAAACCCTTGTGTCAGGTACGTGCAGACCCCGTTCCCTTGTTTTGCATTTTGAGTTTAAGGAGACCTGCATGGATAGAGGACACGCATCCATTTGGAGATTTCATGTGTGGTAGACACATGTAATGACAATGCCTGTGTGCAGTTAATGCCCACTCTTCATTGATTTCAGTACACAAAAAGTATTTCACCTTTATAAGATTAGGACAAAATCTAATCAGGTAGAGAAAACAAGATGGTGAGGTATTGATATCATGATTCTGGCTGCATTACCTGTCTTTTTGGTACACAATTTCATTGCTACCCCATTTCTGCATTTCCTTTAATAGTGGCCATATGCAAACTGAGACACACATGTTTTCTCTAAAAATATTGGGTAAACAGGCGCATACTTAGTTAAAACTGACAAGAGCAAGACAATTGCCTCGATTTTCCACAAAGCATGGGCTTTGGAGATACTGCCTATGGGGTTCAAATGAGGAGTGCTTTAAAATTGTCATCAAGCAGCTTAGTCCCTGCCTTGCAAGGGTCCCTAAGTGGTTGTACATTTGAGGAAGGTGGATGAGGTTGTCTTTTTAGTTTTTGCTCTATCCATTTTAGAGTCTTCTTTTCTACGATTGCTTCACTTTTATCCTACCTTCTCTTTTTACGTAGCATTGAAACTACATTTGCTGCATTGTGTGAAAGTCTAAGAAAATCACTCATCCTTTATAATGATGCTTCTATTGCAGCTCTGAACTTGGACATAGGGTGGCTTGAGTACAGATGCAATTCCCATGAATGCACCCATCACTTAGTTTTGAGTACCACCACCACATTAAACGGTTTTATGCATATAGAAAGACGTTCAAACTCATTAGTAATCTAAAAGTGCGTATGAAAATGACAATGAGATATATTTCGTAACTATTAGAAGGAGAACAATGTCAGACTACCAGGGTTGATGGGAAAGCTGAATACTGGGAACTCTCACTTACTACTGCTGTGAGTATAAATGAGCATAAGCACTTTGTGGAGAGAGTGGGAATTGCCTCATTGTTAAACATGTGAATAGCTTATGATCCAATTCCATGGTTAGGGGTATCCAGCTAGAGAAATTCTTACATACGTGTGTGGATAGTAATGCTTGAAAATATTCCTAATAACTTACAAAAAAAAGTGAAGATTCCGTAAGGATTTGGAAACATCTCCATTTTTTGTTGTTGTTGTTGTTCTTTTTTTACAGAGAGAATTAAACATTAAAAAGTGTTAATAATATAAGTTTCCTAAGTACATATCAGAAAAGTCAGAAAGAAAACAGAATGTTTTCCATAAGTTAGAAACTGCTGGAAGCCGCTAACAACCCTAAGGGTAGGGGGAAAAAATGGAAAAGATTGAAAGTATTAAAACACAAAGGTTTGGGGAGAAAGCCCTGCAGAGCTGAAAAGTAGCCAAGACCTTTAAGAAAGAAGTGGTGGGCTTGCAAACAAACCTCTAGGTAAGAGGCATCAGTTAGAGTCTTCTTATCCAGTGCTGGTGTTTCTGGTAGGGGCACAATAAGATTTTGTGAATTTGCGCGAAACTACAAAGCAGATCAAAATGTTGCTATAGGTAGGAACTCATATTGCTGAGATGAAATGTTTGCTGGAATGATTCTCAAAGGAAGCTGACAGAAGCAACAGGAGGCAGGTAGGAAGAAGCCTCCTTCTTTCTCTCCTTCCTTTCTTTTCTCCTGGTTTCACAGTCTCCTTAGAACACCCCACACTGATGGAACCTAACCAGGAATCAGCTCACAAAGTGGAAATGTGATTTGCAGAAGGTCTATCCTAGAATCACAAAGGAAGGTAGAGAATGATGTTCGGGGTTAAGGATCAATAATAGCCTAATAACCGCCCAAACTTGAAATAACCTCAATGTCTATGGTTGAGTTAACGACTACAAAACTATGGTATGTTAATTAATAAGCTATACTTCTGAATCAGTTAACTATTCTACACAACAGCGTTCTCAGTGGAAGACAATAAAAAGGTATTCTTTCTCACAGGTCAGCAGGAGAGCTCTTTACCTAAGCGAGGGCTAGGAGTTGGCTGACCCAGGCTTCACTGAGGTGACCCTCCTTCAGTGTCCAAGTCTAGCTGTGTCGGGTCTGTGTTCGAGTCCAGACTGCAGGAACAGCAGCAATATTAGTGATGGCAGAAGCACATAAAGACAAGCTGGAAAAAGTTTCGTTAAGTTCAAATTCCTTTAAGACCTAGGCGTGGAATTGCACTTTCACTCCCACCGCATCTCATTTGCCCAAGCAAATCACACAACCGAGTCCAAAGATGAGGGGTCAGAAAGTACACCCCACCAACTCCTCCTTCCTGAGGTAATGTCAAGCCTGTGGGTGCAAGGGGTAGAACAGATCGTGGCTGTTAGTTCAATTTGCCATAGTATTCTCTCTTGGCCACAATTATTCATAATCCTCCCACTGGCAGATAGCACTCACCCTCATTTTAGGACCTTGTAAGCCTCCTTTGATTCGGACACTGAGATTTCTTTAAATACATGAGGCCCTCGGGTTTGATTGAAGTTACTTTTGGTCCAGAGCCCTGTGAACTAAAAACTTATCTGCTCTCCACACAACCAACCTTAAATCATCAAACAGTGACAGTCTGACAAGAAAACCACAATAAACACTCCTGTTAAAAAGGGAAGGATGGGAAGGCTGTGGTAGCCTTTAGTGCATAGAGATTCTGAATTTCCATGGAGAAAATGTTGATAAGTATTCTACTTAGCTGATGAAAAGTACCTTGTTTAGGCTCCCATTCTACAAACTGGGAGTGTCTCTTCTAACCTTGGTACTGTGCTGTTTGCACATCCTGCTCCAGCTTGGCCTGTAGAGAGCTGGGGGTTCAGATGTCTTATATCATGGACTCTCACTCCCTTTCGGTTTAGGCTGTCAATGCTTTTGCCAATATGGTTGTCTCTAAAAATATTTTATTTTAATCAAGTTAGTGTGCCAAAAGTCACACACACAAAGATTTTTAAAGAAGTGCCTCTCTTTCTAGCGTCAAGTAGAGATATTTTGAACACATCAAGCTTCTGTAGGTCTATTTTCTTACCTTTGTTGAAGTCCATTTCTAGTTGAAACGATAACAGGTTGTCACCACAACTCTTGTAAAGTTCTTAACAAAAAGTCGTGACGGTTTCGGCTTGACCATTTCTGCAAAGTCAGTGCCACCTATTTTACAATTATGTCCAATATGAGGCCAAAACATGTCAGCATGCCATGGTCTGGCCCAAATTCAATGGATAGGAAAATATACTCGTCCATGATAAGGCCTTAGCAAGAATATGGATATGGGAAGCAGTAAAGAATCGGGGCTAATCCTTAAACCAAACACCAGCGACAAGAAAGCAACCCCAGCTACAAACGTTGATATAATTGCATTACAACATGTTAGAGTAACTGAAAGAAACAAATCACAGAATATACACCATATGTCTACATTTAAATAAAATTTAAAACCTGCAAAATTGAACAATGGAGATTTTAAGGAAACATGCATAGATGATAGAAATATTTTGAAAAGAATGTCAAGGAACTGCTCACCACCTTTAGGATAGTTTTGAACCCTACGGGTGGTAGAAATTGGATGAGATAAGGGAAGACAGCACAAGGGGTTCTACACTAGTAGTAGCATTTGGGGTTTTTAAATTGGTATAAAGATTTTCATTTATGACTATTTTTGTTTTAGCTGTTTCTCTAAGTTGTACAAACAGATTTTTGTGTGTAATGGATATACTATACCTATATCACAGAGAGATAAGTTTTAGTCGACTTAGCTCTGAGAACGTGAACATCAAGGAAGTACAAGGGTACCTGGGTGGCTCAGTTGGTTGGACATCCAATGTTGGCTCAGATCAGGATCTCGCAGTTTTGTGAGTTCAAGCCCCGCGTCGGGCTCTCTGCTGACAGCTCAGAGCCTGGAGCCTGCTTGGGATTCTGTGTCTCCCTCTCTCTCTATGCCCATCTTCTGCTCAAGCTCTGTCTCTCTCTGTCTCTGAAAAATGAATAAACGTTAAAGAAAAAAAAATTTAAAAAAAAGACAGGAAAATCAAGGAAGTACATAGTGAGAGAAGTGGTTAGTCTTACTGATCCCTCGAGGAGAGAAGGGTGGAGAACATGAACAGGGGCAGGTAGAATGGAGGGTAAAGCCAAAAAGTATGGCCAAAGTGCATCAAATTCAAAGTTCCCTTCATCATTTTTTTTCAATGCTCCACAACACAAACTGGGGTAATTTCTGTTCTCATTACAGGCATAAACATTAAAAGATTAGTACCACTGTGTAATTAAGTGATATCCACATGGAAGCCAAGAAAAATTGATCGCCCAATTCAGTGTTGAAAAAAGAAAGATAATCAGGTTTATGAACCATCATGAAAAATTAAATCTACAAGCTCACAAATTTCCTTCAGTCTATTCAATGATATATTACCCAAAGCTAAGTAGTAATTTAATAATACTTTGGAACAATTGAAAGAAAGATTTAAGAGACTGGCTTTGAAAAGACATAAAAGCTTTTATTTTTTTTAAGTCACCTCATAAAGATTAGAAAGAATCATATTAGCTGAAAGTAATATGCCAACAGGATGCTTATCATAATTCATAATAATTCAGAAATACACTGGTGTTGAATTTTTATGTATCAATCAAATAGGTCATTCATTGGTGCATGGTAGGTATTTGAGATTAAATACCTTAGACTCTAAAATTTTTATTGCATTATCAGCAGAGATCTTTTTTATAGATTTTAAATATGTTTTGAATATATGCATACGTTCTGTACCTGTTTAATCCATGTTTTAAATAAATTTAAATCATGACGTTAAGTCCTAATTGTATGCAGAATGACAAAGAACAATTACCTTTTGTAAAAAGTAATTAAATTCAACAATATCAAGGGGATGTATTTTTCCTTGTAAAGCACCAACAATAGCCAATCAAAGGACTTGCTGCCAGTTTCTGGGACGTGTATTTGATTACCAGTGACTCAGCCTTGGTATTACACCTGTATTTTTAGTGCACAAAGGTTTAATTATTAATGTACTATTCAAAATGAGTATGTTAAGATAAAGGTGACCATTCACACTCTCTGTTCATTTTCAACAGAGTCTTGACAGAAAACCTGTTGTCTCTGTTTCCAGTTAACCCCTGGTTATTGGGTATATCTTAGAATCAGTTAAAGAAGTGTCGATAACCAGCTTCTAATCAGACTTTTGCTGGATCATTCATTAAATTAATTTGTGTCTTTACCCACTCCTTTCTGAAGTCCTATTGAATCAAATGACCTTATTTAAAAAATCATGTAGGATTTCACTGTTCAGATCACAAGGCTTTTTCTCATTACAGATACCTTGAAAAACAAAGTGAAATTCATATTGTCAGGAAACTCTTCTTTGATTATATTATTAGAAATTAAAAAAAAAAACACTTTTAAGGATATTTTTTGAAAGCAATTTTTCCTAAGTGAAGGAAACTATTTTAAGAATACAATTTCTATAGGTGTCGTTTATGTAATCAACTTATTTTCTCTTAAATGAGTTATACTTTGGAGGGATAAGTATTGAAGGAACCATATGGAAAGACACCGTGGCCACCATGACAAGAAAAAAAGAAGGAACCGGTGGCGATGGAGGTTAAAGTCCACCTGTGTCTCTCCTCTTCATTTAGACTACTTTTTTCCTTCTCTCCCACCTCTCTCCTTGCCTTCTTGTTCATCCTACAAAAAGCCAGGTTATATAGAGACACCTAACCCACAGCCACAATTCTCAAAAAATAAATGTTTAAAATTTAGAAAAAATTCTACTAATCCAAACAAATATCCTTTTGATGGAATGAAGTGAGAACTTTGAGAAAGCAATAACTAACAATATTTAAATAAATTTAAGAGGGAGCAAAATAATGAGAATCAACATAGTAGCCATATATCATCCACTCCTTAGTTCTTCACTTTTGCAATCCACTCTGAACCACTGTAGTGTAATAAAATGATGGTCTTGGGCGCCAGAGTGGCTCAGTCAGTTAAGCGTCAAACTTCAGCTCAGGTCATGATCTCATGGTTCATAGGTTCAAACCCTCATCGAGTCTGCACTGACATTGCCGAACCTACTTGGGATTCTCTCTCTCTCTCTCTCTCTCTCTCTCTCTCTCTCTGCCTCTCCCCCCTCTCTTTCTCAAAATAAATCAAATAAACTTAAAAAAAATAGTAGTCTTCATTTTAAGAGCATGTAAGGTCATCTAGTAGTAAGCCAAAACATTTAAAAGTGCTAGTCATTAGTGTTTGAATCTGAAGGGTACTATGCCTTTTGGAACATGAACCAGCATCTAGTGAAATATCTAACTAGTATTCTGGAGGTATATATGCATTACAAATAGTCTAACTGGTAAAGGAACTTAAATTGCCAATTTAGGTATAGCTTCTGCTAGATAGAATCATTTGGAGAGGTGTCAGGATAAATTTTTGTTATACTCTTATAGACACATCACTGCATTTCAATATTTTCATGAAAGTTACTTAGGCTTCATTCTTGAATATGTTTGTTAATTCATTCAACAAATTCTTACCTGAGAACCTACTTTAACACTGAGCTACTCTAACACTGAGCCCTAACAGAGTATATAGTAATCAGCAAGTCAGACTCAATCCCAAGTTTGCAGAGTTTACTATCTAACAGGTGAGTAAATAAACTAATAAACAAAAGAAAAATATGTCATTAGATATTATGGTAATAACAATGAAAGAAAAAGCCCCAATCACAGAACATTATGGAGTGTCTTTATTTAGTGAATACTGTGGAAAAGCCCTTTGGAGGAACTGACATTTTAGATAAGACCTGATAATACAAAGAAGCCAGACATGTGAATATTTGAGGGAATTATTTCCAGGGAGAGTGCACTATAAATACTAAAGATCAACCCCCCAAAAAGAGCTTACTTATTTTGAGAATTAAAAGAGGAAGAGGGGTGCTTGAGTGTCTCAGTCAGTTAAGCGTCCAACTTTTGATTTCAGGTTATGATCTCATGGTTTGTGAGATCAAGCCCCACATTGGGCTCTACGGTGACAGTGCAGAGCCTGCTTCGGATTTTCTCTCTTTCTCTCTGTCTCTCTCTGTGTCTCTTTCTGTGCCTCCCCTACTTGAACTTTCTGTCTGTCTCAAAATAAATAAATAAACTTTAAAAAATGAATACTATGGTGGTTCCTTTCTGGCTCAGTCAGTGGAGCATTCAACTCTTGATCTCAAGGTTGTTAAGTTTGCGCCCCACATTGGGTGTGGAGATTACTTAAAAAAATAAAATATTTTATGAAAAAAAAAGAAGAGGAATAATGTGTTTAGAGTGTGTTGCAGGTATGGTTGTTTTCAAATGAAATAGGAGACAGACGCTATAGATCATGTCTTCTAGGGCTTGTAAGCCGTATTTAAAAGTTTAGATAGTCTTACAAGGGCAACGAGAACACTGTTGAAGCAGTTTCACAAACACGTTTGCAGTTCACACCAGCTAGAAGGTTATATTGGTGCTCTTGTGAGAACAAGATACCTTGGTCTCTTGAGTAGCAGTTGCAATGAAAACAAGTGAATGACTATGAGAAATGAGGTGAGACAATTATGGAATTTGGATATGGAAGTAATTAAGACATGAAGGAGCAGACAGTGGTAAGAATGACCTCCAAACTTCCTTTTAAGGTGAATGCTAATAATATCTGAGCAGGTGAGGAAAACAGAGGGAGCAATTAATTTGAATGGAAAGGAAATTAAGATCTCAATTTTGGATGTGTTTAAGTAAAAAATTCTTGAAAGACATTCCACTCTAGATGTAAATTAGAAAGGCGGATGTAAGAATAGGGCACTCAAAGCAGTGATCTGCTCTGCGATATACATGTAGTGTTCAGCCTTATAAACACATCATTTAAATAATCTTACAAGAGAATGTGGAGAGAGAAGAGATCTTGGAACAGAACTGTGAAAACTTTGCTATTTAAAGGTTGATGGGAAAAAGAGGATCTAGCCAAGGAGACTAAGTAAGAGTTACTGGAAGGTCAAGAAATGTAACATAGGTCAAGGGCAATACCCCCGAGATAAACACAGCAGCGAACTGCTGACACTCTAACAACTGGGCAGAGGATAGTACAAGAAGATGTAGCTGGGGTACAAGGAGCCAGGATCTGTGAAAGCATCAAAGAATCTGGTTATAACTCCAGGACTCTGGCCAAGCATAGAGAAATGATGATAAATAATATGATGCAGGAGTACAGGCTTCAAAGTCAGGGATTAAGACTTAGAAAACATGATGAGAACCTGTTTAGAATGTGGGGAGGTCACGATATAGCACCATTTTTCTCTATCTATATTCAGTATTAAGTAAGACAGAAGAAAAGAGTCAAGCAGGTTACTTTATTCCTGAGTTAACCTGGAATGGATGTTAGGCCTACGGTAGCATCTTACTACTGAAACTCCAAAATTAGAGAGTCTTCTTTATTTAATCACAAGAGTTATTATAGGCTTTCTGCATAGGGCACTAATTCATAGAAGGCGTATAGCATGATAGACTAGAGCAGAAAATGTGACTTCTTTGGACTTCAAGCTTCCAAACCCAAAAGTTACTCCAACTTCCTTTGTGAGGTAGAGTATGTGGAAATGGGGCTAGAGGCTAGAAGTGCTTAGAGAAACCTCACTTCGTGGAAACCAGAGGAGAGCCCCTGGAAAAAACCACCTTACCCACACCCTTGCAGACATGGTGATTGGTAGTATTATTGTAATCAAGTCCCTGGTCCAGAAACAAAGAAAAAAGGGAGCTAATAGAGTTGGAGTACAGGTCAGAGAGAATTTCTTCTCCAGGACATCGTGAGGCTGGTGCAGCTCATCTTAACACAGCTACTGGCCAACAGTGCTTGCCATCAGTAGTGATGGGAATGAACCTGGAGACTGAAAAACATTTGATTTACAGGGGGCCTAAAGTGACCCCGGCTATGAACAGAAGGAGTTTTGGCCATGAATACAAACAGACCACAGCTGAGAAGTCACTGTGGCAACCAGGTAACTAACAAGAAGTTTCTCTCCCAGGAGAATGAAAGAAGAAGCCTATCCTCCACATGGCATAAAGGGAATTTTGTGATGCCAAGAAAATGAGGAATATGTTTCTAGATGTAAGAAAAAGACGTAGGTGATTCTGATTTTGATTCTATATAGGTTTACCACAAGCTATTCAAGAAGTGATTTTCATGGATCAAGGAATATATGGCAATTTTTTTTTAAAGTACAAGGTAAGCAGTATATCAATCAGAATGCTTGCATTGAAAATGGCAAAATCCTAGCTCAAACTAGTGTCAGATATGAGAACATTTTAAAAAGAAATGAATTGTTATAACTGGGAAGTCCATGTGTGGTATGGGTCTCACAGCCAAGAGGGACACAAAATATAAGTTCAGATTTCTACTCTCACTCTCTCTCTCTTTCTCTCTCTCTCTGTAATCTTTTCTTGCTCTGTGTTGTCACTGATATTTCCTTCTCACTCTATATAGACCCGATAGAAAACTTTGTTTTCTGTATAAAATCCAAGATTTGATTCTGTATAAAATCCAAGGAAATGGACAGAGGTAACTAGAAGGACGCCTGCCACTGATGGGCCTATATGGAACTTGTGTGTGTGTGTGTGTGTGTGTGTGTGTGTGTGTGTGTGAAATGGAAAATGTATCTGGGTAGGTAAACTAATTATCAAAACATGTTTCTCCAAAATAGACCTAGCCATATGGGGTGTATCATCATCCATCATAGCAAAGCGTGCCTTTCTCTGGTGGAATCAGCCCTGTGTCAAGACTTGTGGCTAAGTTTGACATCCCACCTGTTTGTGCATTTGGGAAGTAAGCAGGAGTCCCTCGGGCCGGGCTTACATTATTCTACTGAACAAACCCAAGGAAATAGAAAAATCCCTCTCACAACCCACACATATAACCGCCCCCAACGCCACCATAGCAACAACAACAACAAAGACTCTAATTACCTGGATCAATGTGGTCATGAATTAGGATGCTTTGATTAGTCAGGCGCCATTGGAAACGTGACAAAAGAGGTGGCCATTCTGCCAACAGTGCAGGGTATTGTTACCCTAAAAAACGAAAGAAGTGCTGTGGAGTAAACCAAAGAAATGCTCCCTACCTCCCAAACCTATCACACACACACACACACACACACACACACACACACACACACACACACCCCAAAACAAAAACTCTCTTGACTGAATGTTATCCTCCAAGTATGCAATCACTATTCTTGTCCTCTTCTCTTTCACATGCAGATTTCTGAAAATGTCTCCTAAAATTGCTGCCTCCATTGCTTTCTCTTTCACTTTTTCTTTAGCCCAGTCCATGCTTTCTCAAATCATTCACTGAAACAGTTCTTGTGAAGTCCACACATAATTTTCTCGTTGTTAAATCAAAGAAATATTTTTTCCCGTTTTCCTCCAACTTGACATCTTAGCAGAATTTGACTTCACCAATCACTCCTCTCCCTGCTTGAGGAAGTTTTCTTCTCTTGCTAAAAGTGACTGACTCCACACCACCTTGATGTTCCTAACGTCTCTGGACAATTTGTTCTCAACAGTGTTTCTTGCAGGTTCATCTTCCTTATTCCAGCTATTAAATGTTGAAGCATCATGAATTTACGTGCTGATCCTGCTTAGTTTTCACTTCGCATTCCCTCCCTAAGCAATCTCATCCATGGTTATGTATCAAAATGCACATATACAGAGATGACTGAAACTCTGTACCTCCAGCTGAGGTGTCCCCTCCAAGCCACGCATCTTCTATCAAACTGCTATGTTAAAAATTTCTTTTGCCTCTCTTAGGGGCACATTTCATTAAACATGCCCTAGTTACAAGCACGCTATTTTCTCTAGTTCCTTCATCAAGCATGCACACACATACTTCCACTGCCCTCTTCTAATGGCACTATGTCAGTGTTAACATCACCATCCAGCACCACCCAGGGACTGCTCTCCCCATCCCTTGCCAGCCATACTCAGTGTACTTTTACCTCCTGTAAATGTAACAATTTAAGACTATCCTGAATTTGTCACTATCATTTCATCTTGATTTTTAGTATAAAAGTCAATTCTACATCATCGCACTGCTGGAATCCCACATTAGCTGGTCAATAAGTTCTTACCATCTGTGCTCCAATGTCTTCTGACCAATGCAGTCAGAGCAGTCTTCTGACACTCCAGTAATACCACTCATCACACAAAATGTTACACATGACCTAAAATGTCCCACACTATCTTCTCCTTCCCCTTCTCTCATTTAATTTTGTGCCACCTGCTATCATCTTGTCTTTTTTTTTTCAAAAACGCGAATGTGTCTCCTTACCGCCCAGGAACAAATGCCTGAATGTCAGAATATGCATTTTAACAAACTCAGTATCACTGATGACATAATAATTCTATTCTGATTGGGACAGATTAAAACAAATGAACAAACTTTAATCACCAGTGAAGAACTTAAACTATACAGTGCTTATCAGTGTTACTGAACACTCACTTTTCTGATAATGAAATTAATTCTTAGTCAGATGTAATAGATGCTCTGATACACCACATGGGTCTCCCTGTTCCATACTCTATAATCTTAGGCCCAAGGCTAAAGTACTCATTTTTCTAAATGCAGGGAGTGTTGTCCCTCAAGAACTCTCAGATGAATCCGTTTCTGGGAATTGCTTTGGATGAATAAAGCCTCAGGCCATTCTCCTCCCTCCTTATTAGAGCAATTCATATCAAGAGATTGGATGATACAAAGATACAAATATCTAGACCTGGAGTTCCAATTTAAGACAACTCTGAAAAGAATTATTCATTTTCTAAGGCCGCTGTATCAAAACACTACAAACTGGGCACTTCGCAACAGAAATGTATTGTCTGATTATTTTGGAGGCTAGAAGTCTGAAACCAAGATGGCAGCAGGGTAGAGTGGTTTATTTCTGAGGACCATGAGAGACAGAGCTGTTCTAGGCCTCTCTCCTGGCTTCAGGTGGTTGACTTGAAGTTTTTGGTGTCCCTTGACTTTTCCTTCATCATCCTGACCTCTAACTTCTGATAGCATTTTCCCAATGTGTTTTCGATATATAAATTTCCACTTTTTGTAAGGACATGAGTCATAATAGATTAGGGGTTCACCCTATCCAGTCTGGCCCATCTTAATTACTTACATCTGAAATGATTCCATTTCTAAATAAGGTCAGATTCTGAGGTGATGTGGGTTTGGACTTCAGTATGAATTGGGGGAGGAACACAGTTCAATCCATATTATCAATCCAGCGCCAGAGCTCCCATAGGAACAGTGAGGTATCTGTTACCACGGTTTAAATTGTATTTTCTCCGCAATCCTATTTCTTTATTCTCCCACAGATACTGGTTCCCCAAACTCTTCTGAGTAACTTTTGTAAACCCAAATATCTAGCTAAACTTATGCATTTGCAGTATCTGACTTGTAGTATTTTTCACTGGAAAAGGTCTGAGACAGTAAACCATAAACCAGGATTTTGATTGCTTATCAGCTGGCTTAAAGTAGCACATTATAGGTGAAGAATAATAGGTGCATTTAGATAGTCCTGGCATCCACTAGTGTTACAGTTGTGAACATTTTCACCAGAGGTGAGCCAGGTTGGCAAAACGGTGGATGGACCTGTGGGTAGAGTATATCAGGAATTAATTAAATATGGAGCAATAATAATTATAAGGAATATGAAGTGTAATGCTTGTATGGGAACAATTGATGATTTGGAAAATGACCAAAAAATGCTGAGGAAGATTAGTTACTAATAAAAACTTAAGTATAACAGCTAAATAATTCTTTGGAATCATATAAATAGACTTTTATCACCTGAATCTCAAGGGCAGACAAATATGATGACCAGGCCCTGGACTTATATAAGAGTAAGAGAACTCCAGACAAGGATGAATTCTTGATCTCATGGGAATTTCAAATCTCTCTATGAGATCGGGGGTAGGAACATTTGGGCCAACACATTTGGAAATTTTCAGTTCCAAGATTTACCTAAAACCTCTGCACATTCAGAATTGTTCCACTCTTCCCTGTTAAAACTACCTTTTACCTGAATATGACAAAGAGGACTCTGCCTTACAATGCAACACACAGTTATCCCATTAAGATATACCTGCACTTCCCTCCTGGTTACTCTATCAATAACTAGCAATGTCAGAAGATAATTCCACTGAATAAAAGTTGGATTTTTTTAAGAGAAAAAAAGAGACAGAGACTATGTCTCAAAGTAGCCACAGAACCTAGATAACATAATAACAGTGGTTAGAAGAGTAGATACAGGGAAACCTGGATGGCTCAGTCTGTTGAGTGCCGACTTTGGCTCAGGTCATGATCTTGCAGGTCTGTGAGTTCGAGCCCAGGTTCAGGCTCTGTGCTGACAGCTCAGAGCCTGGAGTCTGGTTTGGATCCCATGTCTGTTTCTCTCTGCCCTTCCCCACTTGTGCTCAGTCTCTAAATAGACGGATAGATGATTGATAGATAGATAGATAGATAGATAGATAGATAGATAGATAGATAGTAAATACATGGCTAGATCCTGCAAGGAAACAGATCAAGGGGAGTAGAATATGAAGTTGAACAGGAGAGAATTCAGCAATCTGAGAACATGCTCTATGTTCTTTTATATATAATTAATTAAAGATATAAAATCTCTGTAAGTAAATGAAGAGACCCGGCATGTTCGTGGGTAGGAAAAAATTAGCCATAAAGATTCATCCACTGATCCAACAGCTATTTGTTAAATGCCAACTAAATGTGAGGTCCCCTTCCAAAGAATTGAGATATCTCAGTGAGCAAAACATAACAAAACTTTCTAATTCTAATTCTTCACATATTATTTGATAAGTTTATAACAATTCTAATACAAATTATAGCAGGACTGGGGCGCCTGGGTGGCTCAGTTGGTTAGGCAACTGACTTCGACTCAGGTCATGATCTCACAGTTCATGAGTTCGAGCCCCATGTTAGGCTCTGTGCTGACAGCTCAGAGCCTGGAGCCTACTACAGATTCTGTGTCTTCTCTCTACCTCTCCCCTACTCACACTCTGTGTCTCTCTGCCTCTCAATAATAAATAAAATGTTAATTTTTTTTTCAAATTATAGCAGGATTGTTTACCTGAAAAACTTGAAAAGCTAATACTAAAATTTAAATGGAAAAGCCAAAGACCAAATATAGTCACTATAGCGGAAAATTTAAAAAGAAAAAAAAAAAAGAGTAGAAGGTGACTAGTAGGAAGAACAAGAACCTATGACATGATCAGAATCACCATCCAGCTCTCAATCACAACACCCCAGTCCTGGAACAGGGCCATTTTGGTAGATACAGAAACTAGAGCTACTTGGCAATAAGACTGTGCACCCCATTGCCTCAGCTGCCCGTATTAGTTCCATGCAGACATGGTCATAGCACCTTGATATTTCTGGAAATTTTTAACTGAGCACACAAGGAAATCCTCTTACAATTGGCAGATAAAAAGAATGCTATTGAGAATATTGCTTTTGCTTGGCAAAGAGATCAAATATTGTTAGTAGAGATGAAGCCTAATATGACACTCTATATGGATTTTCTTGAAAAAAAAGTTTAAAAAAAGTTTTTCAGTTTATTAAATACTAAAGCTGGTATGAGTCTGTACGGTTCACTTGAACTTGTAAAACCATAGTTGTTTTTTTTTCCTCTCCTGAAAACCAAGATGTTTAAACTAAATGATCCCTAAGCTTTCTTTCCATTTTAAATTACCATGATTCCCATTTTCTTCAAGTGTTATTATGTATCTATTTTTTTGCTTTACTTTGGGTTAGAAACAGAATATTTTTGTTTTTTTTTTCTATATTGATTATCATCTCTTTTCGATGATCTTCATATTTTACTAGCTACATATGTTACTGTTGTTACCTTCTTTTCCCCCTTCCTCTCGGAATTGTGAGATATTTACAAATATCTATCTTTTATCCTTTGTCCTTCAATTCTTAGTCCCTACCCACCAAGATGTCTTACATTTAGTAAGCAAATGGCATTTGTGTTTAAAAATTGATAAATTATTTTATAGGAAATGGAGTCAAGTCTTTTAAAATGTCAATCCCAGAGCCAAACCCTTAAGACTAATGGACCAATATCTATTTGTAAGTAGTTTTAAAAATAGCATCCTGAGGGCACCTGGGTGGTTCAGTCTGTTAAGCATCTGACTTCAGCTCAGGTCATGATCTCGCTGCTTGTGAGGTTGAGCCCCACGTCGGGCTCTGTGCCGACAACTCAGAGCCTGGAACCTGCTTCAGATTCTGTGTCTCCCTCTCTCTCTGCCCCTCCCCTGCTTGTGCTCTGTCTCTCTGTCTCTCAAAAATAAATAAAAACATTAAAAGAAATTTAAATAGCAGCCTTTGCATGTAGAGCTAAATGGCTTCTCTCTGTATAACAAAGATACTGTCTCTGAACCAAACCATTGACTGAAACTTATATACTGTTGGAGAAATATTGGAGTACATTTATTCCTTTTTTTTTTCTTTTTTTAAATATAAGCTATTGTTTTTTTGGACCTGAAAAGTCATTGTACAACCAAATTTTCAATTATTGGTAAAATGCTAAAATACGATGATTCCTTGATTTAGAAACTCTTTTGTATAGTTGTTGATTTTATTAACCAGAATCTTCCTTCTTTCTCTAGTGGGAATGAAAATGAACATGTACCAGATATCTTCTAAAGCTCAGAAAACGTGTTAGGATGCCAATACACCAAGAGTTGACTCAGGTGTTGGATATATATCTACAGGAAGCCTCTGACCAGCTAAATGTAGCCTCTGTCTTACCCAGTAGCTACATTGCCTGAGTATTTGGTCACGCCAGTTTTTCTGAGGTACTGAAATGCCCTGAGAGAATTATGAAAATAGGATATTCCTTCTTTTTATATTAAACAAATTCTAAGGAGTTCACAGGATATCTGGGGGACTTGTCACTCAGTTGTCTACTCTTATGAAATATCTTATTAATTTTGGAAAACATAATCATCCTAGATATATAGCTAACTTCCAAATACCCTTTGATGTATTTGTTTAATCTGTACATAGCCCTTCTGCTGTTCTCACCTCATTAAAAATAACCAAGAATAGTAACCAATGTTATCAAGATCCACCATGTTGTGCTGTAAAAGCAATTTATGTGTTGGTGGGTTTATTACTAAAATACTTTTAAGCAACCCTCAATTAGACTTTACAAGATTTAAGACTGATCCATACAAATTATACCTTTGGATCAATTAGGAAGGAAATATGTTCAAAGATAAAATATAAATTTATCCTTGATATTGATTGACAGTATATGTGGTTTCAATATTCTTGAACTGAAATAATAATACATGGAAAATAATTATATTGAAAAACTGGATGTGCTAAGTGAAAATTGCATTACTACGGTAATTCTGTATCAGATTTTACCACTAAGTAGTTATTTAGCAGAATCAGCAGTTTAGCCTAATAGGAAAAAAAATTGTCTTTTAATTATAATAACTTGGTCTGTTGAATATTTGACTCATTGTTACTTCTAAATTGCAATGGCTCTGGACCGATTACTTTTAACATAATTTGAGGCTGGAAAATACTTAATTATAGAGGCAAAAATATATGTGTTGTTTTGATATTTAAACTTCACAACTGAACACTAATTTAATGTGATAGAGAAGATGAAATTCAAATGCATTTCTTTCAAATTGATGTCTTTCATCAATTTCCCGTGACTGCACGTTAGTTTCATTACACTCAAATAGTAATAACATCAGCTCTTTGGATATTAAAAAGAAAGAAAATAAGAAATATTATATTTTTGCTATGTAATTATTATCTTCAATTCCAAACAATTAAAAATAATTATAATTCAATCAATATACAATATATTATGTGCACATTTATGTGTATTGAATACATGACTAAATAGAGACATAAAATTCATGAACATGATTTATGGCTTCTTCAACATCAAAGATGCTAATACTATTGAGGAAATTAATGCTGTTTTGTTATCAAAACTTAATGATAAAATAGAAACTCCTTCATTTCTGAACAAATTTTCCCACAACAATAAAATAGAAAGGAAAAAATACATTTTTAAGATGTTAACATATTTTTTAAGTAAATTGAGGAAATAAAAATAGTCAATTTTCTTCATTCCTTTACATGAATTTATTCATATACCATTGGCCACCTAACGTCATATGTGTTACAGTATTAAAAGCAAAGAATCTACTCCTGATAACCTTAACCTTTAGTAAGCAAGTGATCAATAATAGCAAAATCATGTTTAAATCTTTCAACAATTCTGCGATAGTCCAGGACAAACTTTATGCCTAGGGAAAGTTAAGAAATAATTGCTTACTTGAAATCTAATTAAACCCCTAATATATTTAAGGTGTAATTGTTTGTTCTACAATTGCTGAATATGCAAAATAATCACATTTCTTGTGTAAGAAATGTAGTGTCCATTTTAGAGGAAGTGTTTGTCTTAGTCAGTTGGACAGCTATAACAAATTACCACAGACTTGGTGGCTTAAAGAACAGCAATATATTTCTTACAGTTCTGGAGGTTGGAAAGTTTAAGATCAAGCTCCTAACAAACCAGTGTGGGCTGACAAGCCTCTTCTGGGCTTGCAGATGTTCATTTTCTTCTTGTATCCTCACAACTCTGGGAGAGAGAACGGAAGTTCTCATGACTCTTCTTATAAAGAGAATAAATTCCATTCATGACAGTGCCACTCTCATGACTTAATTATCTCCCAAATGCCCCTCCTCTAATACGAGCACATTCAGAGTTAAGATTTTGGCTAATGAGGGGCGCCTGGGTGGCGCAGTCGGTTAAGCGTCCGACTTCAGCCAGGTCACGATCTCGCGGTCTGTGAGTTTGAGCCCCGCGTCAGGCTCTGGGCTGATGGCTCGGAGCCTGGAGCCTGTTCCCGATTCTGTGTCTCCCTCTCTCTCTGCCCCTCCCCTGTTCATGCTCTGTCTCTCTCTGTCCCAAAAATAAATAAAAAACGTTGAAAAAAAAATTAAAAAAAAAAAAAAAAAGATTTTGGCATATGAGTTTTTCTATGGACCCAAACATTCAGTCCATTACAGTGCTTAATATAGAACAAAGAGACATTTCAAATATTTATTTTGTTGATTATGAATATTTTGGAGGACAAAATATAAGTCTTAAGCTCCCACCCTCTTTTTATTTTTCCCCTAAAACTCACCAGCTAGCAAAATAATTGCTGTTTTATTTAATGGTAAATTTGTAATTGTTGTTTCATGCAGCAAAATTAGTTCTGTAATTTCAAGTACGTGTAAAAATAATCTCTGTGAAGTAATTTGTAGCTTTTAGAACTCCACAAGCATGCAATACTTTGTTCAAACTCTTACTTCACACATAATCAAGACTTTTTTTATAATATAAATTACTCATGTACATTGACACAGATTTTATTCCTGGAGTTATATATATATGGACATTTTACACTATAGCCCACTCAACCCGATCCCTAACACTCTCTTTGTGATGCTTTATAAACTAATGGACTCGCCATCTTGTCCCATGTTTTATATATATATTCCAGAGTGCTTTCTTATATCAGTTATAAGTGTATTTTCCCACACGTTTCAGAGCAAAGAAAACTTTCCCTATTCAAAAAAAATTAGTCGTATTGCTTGAATAAAAGGGGAAGTTTTATTTTTTTTGTATGTCAAATTTCAAACTTAATTTTTAGAATAAAATGTCTTTTTGTTCAAATTCGAAAAGGTCCATGAATTAGAGTCACATGAGTGTATGTTTGAACTCGAGCTACATTTCTTGGTTGAGTGACCTTGAGTGAGAGGCTTAGTTCCTTTAAGATTCAGCTTCTTTACCAACTTCCTCAATATATAGGTAATAACATCTACATGCAAGATTGTATGCATAGTGTCTTGTACCTAGTTTATGCTCAGTAGAATTTGGTCCACTGAAATGAATTAGGACCAGATTTGAATCAATCCAGAACTTTGAGTCTTAAAGGTCATAAGATTGTAATATTATTCCCTTCAAAAGTATAATTACTGTAATGATGATAGTTGTTTTTTATTAGTAATGATGTATTTTATGAATTTCCCTAAAAATTAACAAATGTATAATTGCTTAGATAACTATAAAATGCTTTTGAAATATGTATCCGTATCTATGTATATCTATATCGCTGAAATACTAACCATATGAACACCATTCATAAAAAATATATTTTTTATAATCGTTCACATAGAAAACCTACAAAGGAATTGTTATAAGTAAACTACATATTTCATTTAATGCTGAAAATTCTGACCTGCTGAAAGTGAAATATTAGGCAAAGATTTCACACCATAATGCTTTAAAAATATGCCTCAACATGCCATATTTTTACCCAACCCAATGCTTATAATCTCTAGATATGTAAAAGAATATTTGTCTTTGTAATTTATCTGTGAAAGATAGTGACTGACTTTAAAAATAATATATAACCATTTGTTAAATTAAAACATTAAATTTTGGGAGAAAGCATCATATTACAGTAATGAAAGCATCTTTTATAGTAATGAAAGACAGGCAAATGACTTAGAGAAGTGATGTAAATTTTAAAAAGCATTTTTCACTTTAAGTACAAATGAATGTTTATCAATAGATAGACATTATTTATGATCTAATATAATTATATGCCATGATTTATACAGGCAGAACAGATTGTAACAAGAGCACAGATATTTACTTTCTCCCCACAATCTATGAAAGTCAGGATATTAGCGATTCATTGAAATACTGTTTTCAGGGCAGCTTCTCAGATTACATTGGTCTAGCAGGCATTACTCAAGATTTTCTTTCATTTCTTTGAGGAAAATAGGATCATGTAAATGATCCATTGTTTTGTATGGCTTTGGAATTCTAACATTTCACAGATTTTGTTTCAATACCCCTAGGGACATTAACAATTTTGTGAAAAGGATGGAAAGATTAGAGACATATTACTCAAACTCCTCTGTCTTGCAACAGAAATTGCAAACATCCATAATAACCAAAATGGGGTTCAAGAAGTCAAAAGGTTTCAAGGGACTTGTAGAACAAATTTAGGGCTAGAGAATTCAATGGGACAGAATATGTTGCTCTGACTAGTATATGAAGAATTAAGAAAAGAAAATAGAATAATGACCACCTTTAGCAGAAAGGATTAAGGTATCTCCCCCTACTTTTGTAAGAGGAAATGCTTATTGATACAGTTATGGCTTTTAAAACAAAAACAAATGAGCAAACTAACAAAACTTGAAATAAATGGACTCTGTCATAATGGACCATGACATCTCAGAAGATGGAATTATGCATGCATATCTGAGAGAAGCCTGGAAATTGACTGAAAGAAAAGTTTTGCAGAGATCACCAATGATTATTACACCTACAGTCTCCTACAAGGGTGGGGAAACATCAGGTCTGAAGCATAAAGAACATATATAACGGGGTAAAAGAGAAGGCAAGCTTCATTCAGTAGTGTCTACTTTATTAGAAAGCTTGCTTCATATTCACTCAGAGATGAGGTTCGAGGATGATATGGAGATTGGACTACAGGTAGGTAAAAACGTGATTCTGGTATAAGAAATTTCTGCAGTTACAACTCCAAACAGACCTATGCTTAGACAGAAAATTACAGGGACTAAAATACAGCTAATTTCCATATTTGTAAGAAAATGTTTTAAAGATATAATTTTTCCAAGACTAAAGGAAAGAAAAAGAGGAACTCAGCAAGAACTGAGATTTTTTTTTTTTTTTTTTGGTTTTAAGAAGAGTTTTATTGATAAGGTAACAGGTATAGTTTCTATTACCATGATTTTAAAAGAGTAGGCAGAAGACTAAATTGCCAAGTTAGCAAAACTTCTTGAGGCAAAAGTCTTTAGAGTTTTTTTGTTTTTCTTTTTTGGTCACATGTGCCTCTCCCTGTTCTAATAAATTATTTTTAAATCACAAAACATTGAATGTATAATATTCATATTTTCGACACAATGCATCTCAATAATTTTTCATCATGAGTGAACTATATTATATTACTTGCACTTCAAATTCCCTAACTCCTAATTACTTTTTCCAAAGCTATAGCAGTACAAGTGGCCTGATTTTAGATGAATAATGTCAAGCTCAGAAAAAGTTATTAAACTCTGGTATCTGTAGAATAATCTGGCACCTGTTTTAGATTGTACACATCACGAGAACACTCAAAGGAAAATAAAGTCTAATATAATCATTATTAAATGTTTATTAGTCACAGCTCAAAATCTCATTTATTGTATTGCTGCAAAGAAACACCTATTTCCCAAGCACAAACATCTTTAAGTTTTGATAATTAAAACTTTGGATGTCAATATTCTTCTAGCTCAAGGTAGGCGGTATTATGGTGCTTATCTAGTAATGAAAGCTTATTACTTACCATTCAGTTTTTCTATTTAAAACTAAACCACATTATTTTGTAGCTTTCCTTTCAAAAATATCCAACCTAATACTTTCAAAGTGTTGCTTTGTCACTGACATAGCAAAATATGGAGAAAGAATAAAACAGAAGATAAATAAACTAAGTAAAATGAAATACTTTGCTGGTTTACCATTATAAATTATGAAAAAGAACTATTTTGGGCATTTAGAACTTAGAAATTATGTTTGTACTTTTTCTCCCTATCCATGATAAATGCTTAATGAGAATGAAAAAAAATAACTTAGGGAACCAAACAACATTTTTTTTTCTTGTCAAGTTTTATTTAAATTCCAATTAGCAGGGATGCCTGGGTGGCTCAGTCAGCTGAGTGTCCTTCCAACCCTTGATTTCAGCTCAGGTCGTGATCCCAGGGTTATGGAATCAGACTCTGTGTCAGGCTCCGTGCTCAGCATGGAGCCTGCTTAAGATTCTCTCTCTCTCTCTCTCTCTCTCTCTCTCTCTCTCTCTCTCTCTCTTTCAGGCCACACTCTCTCTGTCTCTCTCTAAATAATAATAATAATAATAATAATAAATAGATAAAGTCCAGTTAGTTAACATACAGTGTAATTAATATTAGTCTCAGTTTTTGAACTTAGCAATTCATCACCTACATACAACACCCAGTGCTCATCACCACAAGTGCCATTCTTAATGCCCCTTTATCCATTTAATCCATTCTTCCTGGACCTCCCCTCTAGCAACCCTGTTGTTCTCTATAGCTAAGAGTCTGTTTTATGGCTTGCCTCTTTTCTTTTTCCCTGATGTTCATCTGTTTTGTGCCTTATATTTCACATACAAGTGAATCATATGGTATTTGTCTTTTTCTGACTGACTTATTTTGCTTAGTATAATACTCTCTGAAGCTCCACCCACATCATTGCAAATAGAAAGATTATATTTTTATGGCTGAGTACTATTCCATTGTATATATACATCATTTCTTCTTTATCCAGTCATCAGTTGATGGACATTTGGGCTTTTTCCATAACTTTGCTATTATTGATAATGCTATTATGAATATTAGGGTGCATGTATTCCTTTGCATGAGTATTATTATATCCTTTGGGTAAATACCTAGTAGTGCAATTGCTAGATCATAGAGTAGTTCTAGTTTTAACTTTTTGAGGAGCCTTCATACTGTTTTCCACAGTGGCTGCACCTGTGGCATTCTTGCCAACAGTGTAAGAGCATTTCCCTTTCTATGCATCCTCGCCAACAACTGTTGGTACCTGTGTTGTTAACTTTAGCCATTCTGACAAGTGTGAGGTGGTATTTCGTTGTAGTTTTGATTTGTATTTCTCTGGTGATGAGTAATATTGAGAATATTTTCATGTATCTGTTATCCATCAGTATGTCTTCTTTGGAATAAGTCTTTTTGTGACTTCTGCCCATTTCTTAACTGGATTATTTGTTTTAGGGTGTTTGATAAGTTCTTTATATATTTTGGATACTAATCCTTTAACAGATATGTCATTTGCAAATATCTTCTCCATTCCAAAGGTTTCCTTTCAATTTGCTGATTGTCTCCTTCTCTGTGAAGAAGCTTTTTATCTTGATGAAATCTCAATAGTTCATTTTTGCTTTTGTTTCCCTTGCCTCCAGAGGTGTGTCTAGTAAGCAGTTGCTATGGCTGGGGTAAAAGAGGTTGATGCCTGTGTTATCCCCTAGGATTTTGATGGTTTCCTGTCTCACATTTAGGTCTTTCATCCATTTTGAATTTATTTTTATGTGTGGTGTAAGAAAGCGGTCTAGTTTTATTCTTTTGCATGTTACTGTCCAGTTTTCTCAACACCATTTGTTGAAGATACTGTCTTTTTTCCATTGCATTTTTTCCCCTGTTTTGTCAAAGATTAGTTGACCAAATAGTTTTGGGTTCATTTCTGAGTTTTTATTTTGGTCCATTGATCCATGTGTCTATTTTTGTGCCAGAATCAAACTGTCTTAATGACTACAGTTTTGTAATATGGCTTGAAATCCAGAATTGTGATGCTTCTGGCTTTGCTTTCCTTTTCAAGATTGTTTTGGCTATTCGTATCTTTTGTGGTTCCATACAAATTTTGGGATTTTTTTGTTCTAGCTCTGTGAAGAATTCTGGTGGCATTTTGATAGGGATTGCATTAAGTGTGTAAATTGCGTTGGGTAGTATAGATGGATTAAAATGTTTGTTCTTCTAATTCATGAACATAAAACATTTCTTCATTTCTTTGGGTCATCTTCAATTTCTTTCGTAAGTATTTTATGGTTTTCAAAGTACAGATCTCTAACGTTTTTGGTTAGGTTTATTCCTAGGTATCTTATGGGTTTTGGTGTAATTGTAAATAGGATTAATTCTTTGATTTCTCTTATCACTTCATTATTTGTGTATAAAAATGTAACATATTCCTGTATCTTCATTTTGTGTCCTGAAACTTCCTGAATTCATGTGTCAGTTCTACCAATTTTTTGGTGGAGTCTTTTAGATTTTCTTTCTAAATAAAGTATGTATCATCTGCAAATAATGAAAGTTTGACTTCTTCCTTGCTGATTTGAATGCTTTTTGTTTCTTTTGTCTGATTGCTGAGGCTAAGACTTCCAGTACTATTAAATAACAGAGGTGAGAGTAGACATCCCTGTCTTGTTCCTAACTGTAGAAAAAAAGCTCACAGTTTTTCCCCATTGAAGATAATGTTAGCCGTGAGTTTTTTCTATGACCTTTATGATGTTGAGGTATGTTCAATCTATCCTTACTTTGTTGAGGGTTTTTATCAAGCATCGATGCTGTACTTTGCCAAATGCTTTTTCTGCATCTATTGAGAGGATCATACAGTCCTTTTTTTTAAATTAATGTGGTGTATCATGTTGATTGATTTGGAACATCGAATCACCCTTGCAACCCAGAAATGAATCCTACTTGATTGTGGTGAATGATTCTTCTCAAGTACTGTTGGATTCGATTTGCTAGTATTTTGTTGAGAATTTTTGTGTCCATGTTCATGAGGGACATTGGCCTGTATTTCTCTTTTTTAGTGGAGTCTTTGTCTGGTTTTGGAATCAGGATAATGCTGGCCTCATAGAATGAGTTTGGAAGTCTTCCTTCCGTATCTAGTTTTTGGAATAATTTCAGAAAAATAGGTATTAAATCTTCTTTAAATGTTCTGTGAAGCCATCTGAATCTGACCCTAGCCTTTTGTTTGTTGACAGAATTTTGATTACTGATTCAATTTATTTACTGGCTATCAATCTGTTCAAATTTTCTACTCCTGGCAATACTACTACAGAGGCAATACTACCTCCTGTGTCAGGTTTGGTAGTTTATATGTTTCTAGAAATTTAACCATTTCTTCCAAATTGCCTGATTTCTTGGCATAATTTTTCATACTATTCTCATATAATTGTTTGTATTTCTGTGTTAACTGTAATTTCTCCTCTCTCAGTTGTGATTTTATTTTCTTTGAGTCCTTTCTCTCTCTCTCTCTCTTTGGATAAGTCTGGCTAGGAGTATATCAATTGTATTTTTTTTTTTTCTGAAGAACCAGCTCCTGGTTTCATCGATATGTTCTATTGTTTTTGTTTCTTTTTGTTGTTGTTGTTGTCGTTGTTGTTGTTTTTAGTTTTTATACAGTTTATGTCTGTTTATTGTTTATTATGTCTCTTCTTCTGCTGGCCTTAGGCTTCATTTGTTGTTCTTTTCTCCTCTTGAGAATAATGACTTTATCAAAAAGAGGTCATATAATATCCAGGGCCTGGCACATCTAGAAGGGTCTCTGTTGTGCTGTATGCACTCTGCTGCTGTGTTTTGGCCACTCTATCCCTTAGGTCGGGCCTCTGCAATTTCTTCTTGGCTGCAGTGGGCAATATTTGGGTCTTACCAGAGTGTGGTGAGTTTTAACTAGATGTGCTCTGGTCTGCTTGTGAAAGAACTGAACTTCACAGAACATTGGTCAGTAGGTATGCTGTGTGTGGGAGTTTGTGCTGGTCTTCTGGAGAAGGGGCCCACTGCACTGGTCCTCAGTCACAGTTACCCAGGAAAAGCAAAATCAGCGGAGCACTGGTGGCCGGCACTTGGTATAAGCATATTAGGTAGCCAGTGTCAGGGCTGTGATGTTTACTAAAGTTGGTTTATGCTGAGGAGCAGAGGAGGGAAACGGTGCCCACTGATTGCTTTGTCCCCAAAGGCAATACTACCTCCTACAGATGCACTCCAAAAAGTATAAACACTGTGAACCTCTAGAAATCCAGTCTTTGAGCTCTCCTGGCTGCAAAAATACAAAATTCAGCTGGTTTCATTTTCCCAGCCAATGGCTTTGGGGAAATATTCTTGCGCATATCCCTGTGTGCCCCTCCCTATGTTCACCTCTCTCTGTGACCTGGGCTCCCCCCCCTCCACAGCACCTGTGACCTGTTTCTCCCTCCAGCCAAGTCTCTGCACTTCCTATTTTCCTCAAATTGGCCTCTTCTCTCCCTCTAGTTGTGCAGTTTGTTCTGTCAGTCCTCAGGTCAGTTTCTTTAGTATTCAGAATGATTTGATAGTTATCTAGCTGTGTTTGAGGGATGAAGCAAATCGACGATACCACCATCTTAGCTCCCCCCCCCCCCATAAAAAATTATCAGGACTGGGGCGCCTGGGTGGCTCAGTCGGTTGAGTGTCCCACTTCAGCTCTGGTCACGATCTCGCAGTCCGCGGGTTCGAGCCCCGTGTCGGGCTCTGGGCTGATGGCTCAGAGCCTGGAGCCTGCTTCCGATTCTGTGTCTCCTTCTCTCTCTGCCCCTCCCCCGTTCATGCTCTGTCTCTCTCTGTCTCAAAAATAAATAAATGTTAAAAAAAAATTAAAAAAATTATCAGGACTATTTATTTAATACCTCCTCATAATTCTTTTTAAGCTTATATTTGACAAATAAAATTATAAGATATTTAGAGTGTAAATTGTGATATACTATACATATACATTATGCAACGATTCCTACCATTTATAAATTAACCATCACTTCACATATTTTTCTTTTTGTATGAGTGAAAACATTTACGTTCTACTCTCTGAACAAATCTCACTCTTACAATGCAGACTTACCAGCTATAGTCACCATGTTATACATTAGATTATCAGACATTATTCTTCCCATAGCTGAAAGTCTGTGCCCTTTTACCAACCTCTCCCTATTTCCCCCACACCCCAGTAACCATTTTTCTACTCTCTGTTTCTATGTGTTTAAGTATTTATTTAGATTCTACATATAAATGATATCATGGCAGTATTTGTCTTTCTTTGTCTACCAATTTCACTTAGCATAATGCCCTCAAGGTTCATCTATGTTGTGAACAACAGGTTTTCCAACTTTCTTATGGCTGAATGGTACTCCATCATACCATTTATTTTCCATTCATCCATTGACAGTTACGTTGTTTCTTAGCTATTGTGAATAATGATGCAATAAACATGGAAATGCAGACATAGCTCTGATATCATGTTTTCATTTACTTTGGATATATACCAGAAGTGAGATTGCTGGATCATATTGTATTCCTATTTTTAATTTTTTTAGAGAATACTCATACTCTTTTCCAAAGTGGCTGCACCAATTTACAATAGTGCACAAAGGTTCCCTGTTTCCACATCCTTGACAACACTTGTTATCTCCCATCTTTTTGAAGATAGCCAATCTGACAGGTGCAAAGTGACATTTCACTGTGGTTTTGATTTGATTTCTTTAATGATTAGAGATTTTATTTTGAGCACCTCTTCATGTACCTATTGGTCATCTGTCTTCTTTGGGAAAATGTTTAGTCAGATCCTCTGCCATTTTTTAACTGAATTGTTCATTTGTTTCTATTGAGTTTGTTATTTATTTATATATTTTGTATACCAATCACTTATCAGATATATGATTTCCAATATTTTCTCCCATTCCATGTGTTGCTTGCTTGCCTTTTCTTTTCGTCATGTTTCTTTTTTTGCTGTGCACAAGTTTTTTAGCTTCATGTAATCCTATTTTTTTGTTCTTGTTTTTTTGTGCTTTTGTTTTTAGTGTCTAATTCAAAACACATTGCTAAGACTGATGAAAAGTTCCTTACGTCTTATTTTCTTCTATGTGTTTTATAGTTTCAGGCCTTCAATTTTAAGTCTTTAATCCATGTAGAGGTTTACTGTGTATGATGTAATATGGTTCAGTTTCAGTGTTTTGCATGTGGCTGTCCAGTTTTCTCAGCAAAACATATTAAATAGACTGTCTTTTCCCCATTGTATATTCTTACCTCCATTGCCATAGATTGACCATATATGCATGGGCTTATTTCTGGGTTATCTGTTCCATTGCTATATATGTCTGTTTTGATGCTGGTAGCATTCTGTTTTGTTTACTATAGGTCTGCGATACGGTAAAATAATTATACATGTTGCCTCTGGCTTTGTTCTCAGGATTGCTTTGGCTCTTTAGGATCTTTGGCAGTTCTGTGAATTTTAGGATTGTTTGTAATATTTCTATGTAAAATGTTGTTGGAATTTTCATAGAGATTGCTTTAAATCTGTAGATTTGAGAAAAAAATTACATTTTAAACAATATTAATTCTTCCAATCCATGACAATAGAATATCTTTCCATTTATTGTGTCTTCTTCAATTTCTTTCATTAATATTTTATAGTTTTCAGTATAAAATCTTTCACCTCCTTGTTTAACTTTATTCCTAGGTATTTTATTCTTTTTGATGCAATTATAAATGTGTTTGTTATTTTAATTTCTCTTTCTGCCAGTTTATTATTAATGTACAGAAATGCAACTAATTTGTGTATATGGGTTTTGTATCCTGAAACTTTACTGAATTCATTTATTAGTTCTAAGAATTTTCTTGTGGGAGTATCCAGAGTTTCTGTATATAATATAATGTCATCTGAAATTACAGACAATTTTATTTCTCCTTTTCCAATTTAAATTCTTTTGTTGTTGTTGTTGTTGTTGTTGTTGTTGTTATTGAATTGCTATGGCTAGTACTATGTTGAATAAAAGTGATGAAAGTGAGCATAGCTTCTTGTTCCTGAAATTAGAAGAAAAGTTTTCAGCTTTTCACCATTGAGTACAATGTTAACTGGACTTTTAATATATGGTCTTTATTATCTTGATGTATGTTTCCTCTATATTCAGTTTTTTGAGAGTTTTTATCATGAATGGATGTTGAATCCTGTCAAGTGTTTTTGTTTTCTGTATCTGTTGAGATGATCATATTATTTTTATCCTTGATTTTGTTAAGGTAGAATATTACATTGATTGATTTGCTGATGTTAACCATCTTCGAATTTCTGAAACAAACTCCCCTTGAATATGGTGCATGATCCTTTTAATTCATTGAATTAATTCATTGATTCATTGAATCCTATTGAATTCAACTTGCTAATATTTTGTTTAGAAATTTCATATCTTTATTTATCAGAGATATTACTCTGTAATTTTCTTGTGGTTTCTTTTTCTAGTTTTGGGATCAGGGTAGTGCTGGCTTCATAAAACTTAAAAGTGTTCCTTTCTCTTCTATTTGTTTTTTTTTTTTTTTTTTGACACAGTTAGAGAAGGATTGCCATTAATTCTTCTTTCAATGTTGGTCCATCTAGTGCTGAAACTTTTCTCTTTTGAGAGGCTTCTGATTACTGATTCAGTCACCTTAACGTAATTAGTCTTCTCAATTTTCTATTTCTTCATGATTTGGTTTTGGTTGTATGTTTCCAGGAATGTATCCATTTCTTACGGGATGTCGATTTGTGGGCATATAATTGTTCATAGCAGTCTCTTATGATGCTTTGTATTTCTGTGGTATCAATTGCAATGCTTGCTCTCTCATTTCTAATTTTATTTACAAGACTTCTATCTTCTGGTAAATCTAGCTACACATTTGTTTATTTTGTTTATCTTTTTTTAAACCCAGGTCTTAGTTTTATTGATCTTTGATATTGTCTTTGAGTCTCTATTTCATTTATTTCCACTCTGATCTGACTTATTGCCTTCCTTCTACTAACCTTGGACTTCCCTTGTTTTTCTTTTTTCCAGTTCCTTGAAGTGTAAAGTTAGGTTATTTTTTGAGATTTTCCTTGTTTCTTAATATAGGCATTTATCCTATGAACATGGCTTTTAGAACTGTTTTTGCTAAATCTCATAAGTCTTGGTATGTTTTATTTCCATTTTCATTTGTCTCAAGAAGTAATAAATTTTTCAGGACTGTATATTTGATATTCCTTTATAAATCATTTTGTGATAGTATCAACTTTGGTCAGAATACTGGATTCTTGATGATGTTCCACCATGAAAAGTAGTTTGGTCTATAACTTTGAGGAATAGTTTTGTTCTTGTTTGTTTCTGAATTTATTTTTTAACAAAGGAAAACACCAATGTAGCTTATGTTACATTGTTCTGTTACTTATTATAACATAAGTTATATAACATATAACATATATTATGATGACTCAAATTAATCCACTACTGAGAAGGTATGTCACATAAATGCTAAGCCTAATGAAAAGATGCCATGCTCATCCAGAAAATCTAAAGTTTTCCATAGATGAAATAAATGAATATTTCAAACTCAGCTCAAGAGTACAAATAGCCATTTTGGCATCTGCAACATCTGGGAGCAGCCTCTTCCTTATCTAAGGAAATTTCAAACTCTTCTCAGACAAGAAATTTTCCACCTTAAGAAAGTAGGTTGACACTACCTTTCTATGCTATCCTTCATAAACCAATTTGTGAATGAGTAATCATATGATTATTCATATCAATTCACTCTTCAAAAGAATACTTTTACTCTATCAATGAATCAAATATAAAAAAATACATAAGCCTATTACCAGGATTGCCAATCAACAGATGTCTTGTGGATTGTTTTTTTTTTAATTTTTAATGTTTATTCATTTTTGATAGAGAGAGACTGAGTGTGAGCAGGGAAGGGGCAGAGAGAGAGGGAAACACATAATCTGAAGCAGGCTCAGCACAAAGCCTGACGCGGGGCTCAAACCCACCAACTGTGAGATCATGACCTGAGACAAAGTTGGACTCTTTAACCGACTGAGCCATGCAGGTGGCTGTAAATATTTTTTTATAGTTAAAGATAAATTATTTAACTTATTAATATTGTTAACTATGTTTTGTTTCAAAGTCTTTCGATGTCCTAAGGTTATAATTAAGTCCCTTATTTTCATCATAATGTTAGAGATGCCATTCCTAAGGTCATAATAATGCCTTACTATATTTTTTACAGAATATGAAATATAATTTTCATATTTAATTCATTAATCTATTAAAACTTTTTTTAACAGCATGAGCTAACATCCACATATTTTTCACAAACAATTAAATACCCCAGAATTACTTGTTATTTATTCAATTCTATACCCAATGATTTGTCATATCTGTGATATATCATGGGTTCAAGTAAAAGTATACTTTTAAAAAAATGATTTTAGTGCTTATTTATTGTTAAGAGAAAGAGAGAGAGAGAGAGAGAGCAAGCAGAGGAGGGGCAGAGAGAGAGAGGGAGACACAGAATCCAAAGCAGGCTCCAGGCTCTGTGCTGTCAGCACGGAGTCCAATGCAAGGCTCAAACCCACAAACCTGAGCCGAAGTGGGATGCTTAACCGAATGAGCCACCCAAGCTCCCCACCTATCATTCTTTTATCTCTGTTTGACTCATTATTTTGTCTACAATTGCATATATCAAAATCTCTCAAATACTACAATTTACAATAATTGTTGCTATCTGAAGAGACATTCTCATTTTTAAATTTTTTTTAATGTTTATTTATTTTTGAGAGAGAGAGAGAGAGAGAGAGAGTGGGGGAGCAGGAGTGTGGGGGAGGAAGCAGACAGAGGGAGACACAGAATCCAAAGCAGGTTCCAGGCTCTGAGCTGTCAGCACAGAGCCTGATACAGGGGTCAAACCCAGGAACCTGGAGATCATGACCTGAACTGAAGTCAGACGTTTAACTGACCAAGCCACTCAGGCGCCCCTGTAATGGTCTTGAATATTCTTAATACATTAGTCTATAAAAGAAATTATTGCTTTTTTAAGAACATAAGGGGTTGCAAATATAGAAACCTTTTTTATTTACTTTTTGTTCTTTGCAATTTTTTTAACGACACTGGCTCTATAATTTTGAATACCATACTAATGATCTTTGGCCTATGTTCAAGGAAGAGAAATATGATTATATTTTTTCTACCTAGTGTTGGTATGAAGTTGGACATTTTATGTTGGGATCACTCTTTCCATAAGTAGATTTACTTTTTTGCTCACCTTATAACTGAACATAAATTACATACTAGTTTTACCTGGGTGTTTTAAGTTCTATTTTTCCACAATTGCTTGGGTAAACATTTCCTTCTAATACCATCTGTTATCTTTATTTTTATAGTTTCTATGCCTCTATGTTTTTCACTTCAAGCAAATTTTGTTTCTATCATTGAGTATAATAATAATAGCTGAATTATTATTAACTATTCCTTATATATTACTAACCACTAGGTCATTTAAGAATTAGTATCAACCAATTTTATTTTGCTTTGTTCCATTTTTGTCTTGAGAATCATTCATTTTTTCCCCCGTTTCTTCATATGTTTAATAATCCGGAATACATTCAGGATAGTAGGGTATTATTTATTTCGACAATCTGGATGATGTTATATTGCTTGAAAGAATATTGGGCATTTATTAAATTGCTTCCTTTGTTCTTTTTTTAATGTTTGTTTATTTTTGAGAGAGAGCGAGAGAGAGACAGAGATAGAGCATGAGAGTGGGAGGGGCAGAGAGAGAGGGAGACACAGAAATGGAAGTAGTCTCCAGGCTCTGAGTTGTCAGCACAGATCCCCATTCTGGGCTCGACCTCACAGACAACAAGATCATGATCTGAGCTAATGTCGGATGCATAACCAACTGAGCCATCCAATTGTCCTGCTTCTTTTGTTCTATGGGGCCGTTAATTTGGTTGTCTCAAGCTATAATCTCTATATTTTGAGTGACAGGTCAAACCTGGGTTCACTTATTTTATTCTTAGCTGCGGTGCTTGGAGTCTGCCCAATACATACATATTTTACTGGCCAGTGAGAGATTTTGGTCAGAATCTTCTCGATTCTTTCCTTTATGTGTCCCCTACATGATCCAACGAGCCTGGTTACCCCCACTTTGAGTGTCGTTCTTTAGGTCACAAAAATAGTGGGCTATCTCTCAGAGATTTAGCCAGTCCCACATTGCTGACCACGGTTAACAACCCTAAAAATTTATCCCAAACCATTTTCTATTTCGAAGTACCTGCTTTTTGTTGCTCTCCGATGCCTTCAGGTGTTTTGTTTTATTTTGTTTTGTTTTCTTCTTTTTTTTTTTTTTTTATTTTTCTGGGGGCAGAGGGAAGGGGGGAAGGGGAATGGAGTTTGTTTGTCCAAAATTGGTAGCTGTTACCAGCAGGAGGGTCTGTCCAACAGGAACTTACATACCCATATCAGAAGCAAAGTCTATTGTCATCAATCCTAATGCTAACACTGGTATTTGACTCCAACACGGCCCTCACTTTGATTTAATGTTTCCTTCTGTTGTTTTTGTCACTGTTGTTTTTGATTGGGTGATGGCCTTGTTCGTTTTCTAGTTTTGGCAAACTCATGAATAACATAACTGAAATAATTTATATTTCCTGTTCTAAGTAAATTTCTTCAGCAGATTTACAAATGCCTCATCTATTATGATACTGAGCAAGAGAAGGCATCGTTCATCATCCACGTTAGCATGTACATGCCTTTAATTTTAAGATCTAATATCTTAATATATCTATTTATATCTTTTATTTATATAAATATGTCTATCTATATCCCCTACTTACGTTTTTAATGTAAGCATTCTACAATGAAAAAAAATTCTAACAAGAGTACAAGGAATAAAGAGCTAGTTCTTAATGTTTTTCATGCAAATCATAAACACATTTGGTTGTTTGTGGAAGAAGAATTCAATTTTCAATTCCTTTGCTGGGAAAAACTAGTTACATTTCCATTTACAAATCTCCTCAGGGATGAAGGAAAAATATTACGTAAATAAAAAAGCAAAATGTTTGGGTGAATTAAAAAAAAACATTGAACTTGATATTTTCCTTAATACGAAGTAACATATATACATTTTTAAGGTTTAGCGCAATAAAAAAAAATCTTTTTCTCTAAATTGGCTTGGAAGTTATCTGAAAAAGCACAAATCAATGATGCATCTGTTCTTCATCATGCTTATTTCCATGAAGATTTGTGAGTCTCTATGTGGAAATATTTACAGGAAATATAAAATTCTTAAAAAAGGAGGCACAACAAGAACCCAAGTTATCTGATGAAAGCACTGCTCAGTGACAGAGCTGAAAATTGTTCTCACTTCCCTAAGGAATTAATGGAATTTGCATGAAAATATTTGAAGACATCCTAAAAATAATAAAATAGGAGTGAGAAGAGCTTGTTGTCAAACTCGTAACTTGAACTTTGAGTTGATTATCCTAGCTCTTTGTTTTCAGTGCTCACTATGAACAGCATAAAGCCATTTAGGTTAAACGGATAACAAGTGGTATGTAACTTGTTTGAATTTAGTTCCCATTGGAGTTCAAGCAGAGCCATGGGTAGAGTAGAAAAAAAAAAAAAAAAACTGTGGTGAAGAAACAAAATTCATAGCCTTTGCAAATACAGTTATATTTCCGTTTTTTACTATGCACATGTCAGTTAATCTCTCTAAACCATCATTTCATTTTAAAAATTAGGACTAACAACACCTGTTCTGCCAAACACACAGAATGTTTAGGAGACTCTAATGAGGAAGCGCATGTAAAATTACTGAAATTTGCGAACAAATTAATAAAGAGAAAGACTTGAAATATGTCTTGGGAGCAGATCTGAAGTTAAAATTAAATTTCTTTGTAGTTTTCAGATACTTAAACAGTATTAAGTACATTACAGTTAATCATTTATTAAGTGAGCAAATCAAACACCATCACACTTAACTAAATTCTTTTGTTAAAAGGAATTCTTCAAACAATTATACTTATATGTATTTTTAAATTTATTTTTCAACAAATATTTTAAGATGTTACTATAAGTAAACTCTATACTAAATACAGTGAAAATGGAAATAAATAACTTGATGCTCTCAGTGAGCTCACAGATTAGTAGAAATAAACACATACAACTTACTCTGACCCATCATATTACGTGTCATAAGTGCACAGTATGAGTGCTACAAAAAAATAGATGAGAAAAGTAAATTTTTCACAGAATGTTGTAAAATAATTAACAGAAAAGATAACACAACACTTGACCTAGTTCTAAGTGGAAAGCCAAGGAGAGGAAAGACAGCAATAGCCACCATTTCAAAATAATAGCCAGCAGTTACATGACACTTACTTTATACCATTTAAAATGCTTTGCATTTGTAGAGTGACTTCATTCTCACAACATACAATATCAGACAAAATCCTACTAATAAAGGTTAGGTGACTCTCCCAACAGCACATACCAAATTAGGAGGAGAGCTAGGATTCAAGCTCCAGCAGTCTCTGGCTACCATGCACATACTTCTTCTCTGTCTTCTATTGCCACGGTTGATCATGTCCACAATTTTCACAAGTTACAAATGGAAGTAAGCATCCACACAAAAGAAACATGTGGAAACGTACCGGCCAGTTAGAGCAGAAGGAGGGACACACTGGGAGGGCAGTCTCTACTACGTGCACAGAAAGGACCACATGTTTAAACCAATATGACCACTTTATTGTGCTATATAGTCCATCAGATAATACTAAGCTTAATTACCCTCAATCACCTGCTTTGAGAGATAACCTATTGTCAGATAACTTATCCATTGCGCAGGATAGCAGATAGTTAGTTACTTTCTGCATGAATAGAAATAACTATATCTGGAAAACTACTTAGCCTCCTCCTCTCGTGAGAATGAAAGGAGTTGGGATTAATACTATTGTGATAAGTTCAGGATTGTCAGTGTGAACCTTCTGTTAGTAAAGGCAAAGAAAATTCTCAGACAACAAGCGCAAACAATACCATAATGTTTATAAGTAAAGGAAAATCATAATAACATAGATATATATTTTATATGAAATGACTCTATTTAAAACCAATATCGTGCTATTTAGTTCTTACATGGTAAAAGGATATCCATAAATTACAAGTCACATCTATAGTAACTAACATACTTTCACACTAGCTTTACAGAGTTTTATAAAAACAGATGAAGAATACAGGATTATAGGAACTCAGTAGTTTCCATGGTTTCAGAGTAAAACTAATGATTCCAGGATCAAGTGAATAGGGATGAAATTTCACACATTCTTGAAAAATACAATGACAATGAGATATTGATTAAACATATGCATCTGGCTGGAAACTGCATTTCAGAATTCAAGATAATAAAATATTGGTGTTCCAGTAAATCTTCAAAGATTACCACTACTCTTTACAGTGAAGCTTCTAAGGATTATAAAAATGTTTTCTTTTTTAAATATGTATTGCCTAGTCATTTGAAAACTTCAAGCAATACTTGAATTTGGTAAATATTGAAACATCCCTAAAGACTACAAACTCATACATTCTTTCATTGTATCCTGAAGGTAATTTTAAGGTATTCATAATTCACTTAATTTAATATAAAATGTCATATTAATGTATACATAGAATTCAAGTTATCATTCCTAACAACACTAGTAGGCTCAGATAAATCTTCAGAGAAAAATTTTTAGATGTTCAGGCATGAATTAATAACCCGAAACTTTCAATTACATATTTTCCTTAAATATAGTTTAGTTATGTACCTTTAAAGGGTTCCGTAAGAGTGATAATATCAATTTACATTTATTTATTACTTTATTACTTTAAAATTGGCTAATGAGTTCTAACTACTTGACCTTTTTGAATAATCAAGATGTGTGAGGCAGGCAATTAAACAATAAGAGTAATAGAGGTCCAGAGAGGATGATACATTGACAAAGTTAAGCAGCTGAAATGAGAGTATGGCTTCCTTGATTCTAAAAGCAATTATTTTTTCCTTATACGTTGTATCTTCTTCCAGGTACAGCTTGGTTAATCAAAGCATCTATGGAAAAGGAGGGGAGTCTATTATCTTTGATACATCTCTATCAAATATATAGCAGCCTGCAAAAACTATGCAAGAACATTATGGACCTTTAGTCAGGTCATCCTAAATAATTATCACACTGTATCAGTGATACTTGTTGCATTAAGGCTTACTGTTGCCTTTCAGTGTTACCTTCTCTGCTCATGGTAAACTCTTCAAGGTTAAAATGAAAGGGGAAAAAAGCCTCATTAACAGCAGAATGATTACACCAGATGGGTTCCAGTAAGGCTCAGCAAAGTCTCTGTGGTGTCCTGAATGAATAGGAGGAAGAACTAATTAATTCAAGGCCTACAATGCCTATGTTCTTATCCCTATTAAAAGATTTGGATGTTTCTCCAAAGTAGTGGAGAACACTACTCAACACCTGATGCCTTCTCCATTTTTTTTTTCTCGTTAGCATTTACCTTCCATCCTACTCTATATTTTATAGTTTTTTCTGTTTATTATGTATTATCCCTACCTGAATATAAGCAATCCAAATGCCAGGCATTTTATCTCTTACCTTATTGTATTCCTTGTACTTACAACAGTTTCTGAATCAAAGTAGGTATTTCTAAGCATTTATTTATGATTAATATTATATTATCTGTAATTATTATTTTATGGTTAATATTTTAAATATTCATAAATATAAAAAATAATTGAATGAATAATTCAATTAATTATCTTTTACAAACCTCACCCAATTTTATTTTTGTTTAATAATCTATTAACTTATGAAACTTTCCTATTGGTTGCCTATCATGTGCCTGGAATAGTACTGCAACAATGTGTATGGTGAGCCATGGCCTGTCTTCAGGGAGCATATAATTTTATGGGGAAAAACATATGTTAAACCAACTATTGTGTTTTTAACTATTACTGTTCATATAACAGATTGGCACATTTTATTTTTCCTGGGGGCATAGAGAAGGCCCCACAGAGAAAGTAAAATTTATTCTGAAACTTCAAGGATTATTAATATTAAAAGAATTATTAATGTTAATGTTAGTGTCAAGGGTTGAAGATGTGACCAGGCATAGAAAACATCATGTGTGAAATTCTTGAAGCAGAAATAAGCTAGGTGTGATCAAAAATAAAAGAAGTTTCATGAGATTCTAGTCTAGTGATCTGGGAACAAATACCAGAAAATATGGCTTGACCTGGAACCTGTCATGTAAGACCTTGTACATCATGAAGGGTATTTTTATCTTTATACTAAATACAATGAAAAATAATGGAGTATTTTAAGGAAGAGATGTGATTAAGATCAAATTGACACTTTACAAGATGGGTTTTTTTAGCAAAGTGGAGATGAAAAATGGATTAGTACAAGACAAAAGTAGATGCAAAGAAATATTTAGGTTTAATAATCCAATTAAAAAAAAACAAAGATGTGTTACCTTTGCTGCTAACAGTGGGGATAGGGTTAAGTGGATTCACTCATTCATTCATTCATTCATTCAGAAAGTTGGTTTTCAAGTATCTACTATTTTTCTTTCACTCTAGATACTGAGCTATTAGAGGTAACAAGACCCACATGGGGCTTGTAGTTTATAAGGCAAATCAAACATTTAAATATACCAGTTGTTGAGAGATGATGGCAAAAGTTCGGAACCTGCTTTCACTTAGGCGGTGAAAGTTGGCTTCTCAAAGACAGTGACCTGCCACCTGAAAACCTATATGATTCAATCCAAGCAAACAGAGGACAGAAAGCACTGGCTAGAGATGAAAACGTGGGTAAAGGAAGATCCTTGCTTAAGGACACAAAGTTTGAGGAATTGAAACTAAGCAGAATTATAGCAAACAACTGGAAAGAAGAGAATGGGGATGGAAAAAAAAAAGTTCTATTTTGCAGGCTTTCAATGGATATGAATTATTTTTAGGTCATTGAGACTAATATATGAAAAATGGATTATAGTTGAAGAAGAGTGAAACAGTTTTTTTCTTCACACTATAAAAGATATTTACTAATTAAATTGTGTTAAAATTTCTTAATTTTAATGTAATTTAATTTATGACATTTCCTTTATGGTTACTGCTTTTTATGGTTGACTATCATTGTTCTTATTTATGCATTTATTTGTAATCAAATCATATGCAAATACACTATCAAATGAATGAAAAAATGCTTCTAGTACAATACTCTTACTAATCTGGTTAATGACACATATAATAGCTAAAAATGTAGGCAGTAACGAAAACATCAAGTCTCTTCCAATCTTTCCAGAGGATATACTTCCCCATTTGTATGCTACCCGGGTTTTTTCTGCCTTTCTCAGTTCCCATAAAGGAAGCATGGGCGGCCCAGTATCTCCTGGGTTTTCACCGCTTACAGTCAGGATGCATTCAGGTACACATTTCCTTTAATTTAATATTTCATTTCAGTATTTAAAGGTATTTAACTTTTGAGGGGTAGGAAGAATTTTAGGAAGGATATGTTTATGATATTTGGGAGGTTGCACATTTAACCAACTTGGATGTTCCTATAACACATTGTCTGAATACTTAGTCATAAAGCTGATAGTTTACTCCTCATCTCCCTGAATTTCTCAATTGTTTCAAAATTCAGAAGTGAGAAGAAACTGCACTCATTAGTGCTTTCAGATTCGCAAAGTGTGATCTTCTGCTAACACGGGAAAGGCAATCCAAAGATGTCAAAAGATGCAAGTAGTGAATACTGCCAAATTTATGGTATGCAATCAATGGAAATATATCACTAACTCAATTATGAATAGATAAAATTTGGTTTAGATGAACTAAATGCACAAAAATATACAAATGACATAAAGGATAGTACTTTGGAATACATGAATAATAGAACACATTTTTTTAGGTTTCTCCCCACCACTAAAAATGAAACAAGACAGAATTATGACTGAGAAAATAATGCCTTTGTGAGAATATTATATGCAATAGAGGAAAGACTAAACATCAGATATGAAGCATTCATTTCTAATTTCATATTATTTGATTTCACATTTATTTACTCCACTTCGTTCTTAAATCATATAACATTAACTGCTTAGTTTTATTTTTCCATTTAATATGTAGGTTAAAATGAGATAAATATTGTGTTTATAATAAAATGTAATTAGTTTAAAAATAAGTAAGTGACATTTGTGTGGTTTAGAAATAGTTCTCATGCATTAAATACTTACGGTATTATTCCTTATACTAATCTTAGTGTTGATTACTAATTACCAATCACCTCCTTGCCAAGTACTATGCTAAGTGTTTTTCATGTATTATTTCAACCATTGAGCACAATTCTAAGGTTGTTCTTATCATAGATTTCAAACAAGCAGGCCGATATTTAATAAGGCTAAATAGCTTTCCCAATGTAACAGATTCAGCATTGAGGAGTAGCTCAGTTTCACCCGAAGAAATCTAACTCAGAGCCTCTTACTCTAATCCACATTCTATCCCAAACTATAGATCTTGTCTTATGAAAAAATGATATGAACTTTATAACATTTACTCAGAAATATACAAGGCCAACATGAAAATATATGTAAATCGGTATATTAACTGTGCTTGTTAATGAATTCACTAAATATTTTTATTTTTATTTTTTTACTCTCAAGTTCATTAACATACAGTGTAGTCTTGGCTTCAGGAGTAAAGCCCAGTGATTCATCTCTTACATGTGGCACCCAGTGCTCATCCGGAAGACTGGCCTCCTTACTGCCTGTCACCCATTTGACCCACCCCCACCCCCAGACCCCCATCAACCCTCAGTTTATTCTCTGAACTAAAATATTTTTAAAAGAGAATAAATACGTATATACTGAAACTATTTTTTTACATTCTACAATTAATAGGAAAAAGACATAAATTAATTGTTAATTAAAAACCATCTTTGTTAGGTCATATTTTAAAAGAGAAATGGTTCCAAAACGTTGACAGCAAAAACATCGTAAGTTTTACCTGAAAGGTGTGAATATAATGAAATCTGCTCTTCAGTTACGATTCTGATCACCACGTTCGAAGGATTATATAAAGTTGTCCAAATTTGCCATGTGGTTCTCCCCTTTTAACCAGAAACAGCTCTTATAAACTTGACTCAAGAGTGGTGACAAGTTATTTTCATTTCAAATAAAATTGTGCTACGTAGAAACAAGTTTTGGGGCACCTACTTGGTTCAGTCAGTTAAGCGTCCCGACTTCAGCTCAGGTCATGATCTCGTGGTTTGTGAGTTTGAGCCCCGCATCAGGCTCTGTGCTGACAGCTCGGAGCCTGGATCCTGCTTTGGATTCTGTGTCTCCCTCTTTCTCTGCCTCACCCTGCTTGTGCTCTCTCTGTATCTCAAAAATGAATATTAAAAAAATAAATAAATAAACAAGTTTTAAAGCTATGCATGTATGGCATTTAAAATCACGTTTCCAAAACAATTTTGACAATTTGTTTTTCAATCAAATATTTGACCTTTTCAAAACATAATATAATTGACGGTTTCTTGGAACATTCAACACTCTGTCTGAGCCAATGTGGATGGACTAAAGAAGTCTCAACACAGATTTGCCCACTGTGGAAACCATGATTGTGGTTTTGGTAGGTGTATGTAATGAACAATAATGTGTTTCAAAAAAGTGAGCCTATAAGGAACTATAAAGGAAAATAAAATAACAATGGATGTAAAAAATGAAATCAAGAGATTGTAATGAATCTGTACAAATGCACACATTTTTTTAACTAGAGAAATTCAAAGGCAAATAAATTTAAAACTCAGACGAATATTTTCAATGAGTTATTTTTTTGCTTGTTTTTATTTTTTTTATTTTATTTTATTTTTTAATTTTATTTTTTATTTTTTAAAATTTACATCCAAATTAGTTAGCATGTAGTGCAACAGGAGTAGATTCCTTAATGCCCCTCACCCATTTAGCCCATCCCCCCTCCCACAACCCCTCCAGTAACCCTCGGTTTGTTCTCCATATTTTATGAGTTGTTTTTTTAATTTTTATTTATTTTTGAGACAGAGAAAGAAAGAGAGCGAGCAAGGGAGGGGCAGAGAGAGAGGGAGACACAGAATCTGAAGCAGGCTCCAGGCTCCGAGCTGTCAGCACAGAGCCTGAGGCGGGGTTTGAATTCACAAACTGTCATGACCTGAGCTGAAGTCAGACGCTTAACCGGCTGAGCACCCAGGCGCCCCTAGGCACCCCAAGTCATTAATGTTCCTTGGTCAAGCACATATTTGAACATCTTCTCTAACGTTTCCACATTGTACTTTTTTTTTTTTTTTTTTTTTACTTATTTGTGGACTATACGTACCAGACCATAAATGTATTTAACACAGTGACAGCAGTACCTCCTATGGGTACCCACTCACACTATATTCTCAGCCAATAATTGTTGTTATTGAAGTTGAATATATTGACTACTACTTCTGAATAAATTTCAATAGATATTTGATCAGCACTTATTCACTGTTCTGTAAGTTCTAGCCTTTCACCTTGACAGCTTGCAAAAGAAACCGCTACTAGGTTTAATTACTTTTTTCCCATCATGCAGAACGTTCTTCAGGCACATCAACCATTAAACATTTATAATCTTTCCGAAGAAACGCATTGAACTCGTAGAGTCTGAGATGCCATAAGCACATTTCTATCTTTATCTGGAGGTTATGTTGAAATCTGTAAAGAATCTTGAGTTTTTAAAATTATTTTGTCCAACAGAGGGAATTGGATGGGGGGAGGCTAAACATGTATGTATATTAATTGTTCCATGCTAATTTCAGGGAGGACAGTTCCACATTGAAAAGGATATTTAAGCTAAGTTTGATCTTAATTCTTTTTATAGATTCTCATTGATCTGGTTCTGAAGCAATTACTTGACAAGGACATAGAAAATCATAAAGGAGAAGCTCAGCTAATGACAGTATAAAGACACTTCTGATAAGTGGTCAGAAATATGATCAAGGGCGATTTGAGTTGCTTTAATCACTTGGTATGGGTTTCTGAATTGCATTAATGATGGTCACATTTGTGTGTTATTAAGCCTTATTTTATACAGGCAAGTGCATGCCAAGAATGTAATAACATTTAAGCCAAAATATTAAAAGTATAATGGTTACACTTTCTACTTTTATTTCCTATTACTTGTAATTGGCAACCAGCTTTAAAATTCTCTAAAATTTATATTTTTAATGCTTTTAGGAACTTCCTTGGACATTTGAAATCTAAGAAACAAAACTCATATAAATTAATTATACATATAAATTAATACTGCTTTTCTTTTAAGTTGATCAATCAAAATAGAATAAATTGAAACTTATGGCATTATTAAATATCTGGCACCAATATTTTGAACATCCTTACCCAGAAAACCTTTCTATATGATTGCATACTTTATAAGCAGGATAATAATTCCTAATGGCTAGGAACAGCCACAAAATCTTAGCGAATGAATATAATAGAAGTCTACCTCTCAAATACATTATAGTCCATCACAATTAAGGTGTGCTTACAGTACTGCTGTCCTCCAGGAAGGATCCAAATACCCAAGCTACGTGTATCTTGTGGCTCCATCATCCCCATCTAAGGTCTGCCTCAGAATCATTCCACTGGATCCTCTGCATACAGTTGGCCAATGAGCAATGAAAATCTTTGATAGATAGGCTCCTGAATGGCTCAGGCAGCTAAGCAGCTGACAGGATTTCGGCTACGGTCATGATCTTACAGTTTGTGAGATCAGGCCCCATGTCAGGCTCTGTGCTGACAGCATGGAGCCTTCTTGGGATCTCTCTCTATCCCCTCTCTCTGCACCTTACCCACCCTTGTTCACGTGCACTCTCTCTTGCTCGTGATATCTCTCTCTCTCTCTCTCTCTCTCTCAAAAATAAGTAAGTAAAAAAATAAATAACCATAAACAAAAGAAAGCCTATGATAGAAACAATCCGTTGTGGCCAAACCTCTGAGTGTGTAAATACCTCCTACTCACAGTCCTTTGGCAAGTCACATAGGAAGAAAGGAACCACAGTACAACTGCAGTTCTGGGAAATATTGTCTCCCATATGTCCAGGAGGAAGACATAGGATTTGAGAGAAATAATCCAGTCTCTGTCACACATATTATCTATTTAGGCATCCCGTCACCCTCTTTTTTAACTAGGAAATTGATGAAAGCCTATTTATTAACCCAACAAATATAAATATCACAAGAAATTACAGTTCTAAGCAATATGTTAGGTGCTAAAAATACAACTGAATAACATCAAAAAGGTCTCTTGTCCTCCTGAGGCTTATATTTCCGTGAGACACCAAACATGGGGCAAACGAAAAGTTAAATAACTAGAGATACATTAGCAGCCTGAAAGTAGTAGCTGGGATAATATTTTCAAGATTCTATGGGAGATCTTTTAGATGAGGGAATCTCCAAGATAATATTTGTCAGTTGAAATCTGAACCACAAACATGTGCTATGAAAGGAAACCAGGGAAAACATACCATGCAGAGGGAACAGAAAAATACAAAACAGCATAGTGGCAGGAAAATAATACTTTAGTTGTATGACATTCGTCAAGTTTTGCCTTGGATATCAAGGGAAAAGAATAGGTTTTTCTATATTCCAAAGTATTGTAAACTTCTTTTACCCTGGCAATATTTCAAAAAGTGTATTTATCATAATATGAATAATATTCAAAACTGCTTCTATTTTTTAGAAACCAAATCACCTCATTTAAATGTTTTCCTTTTATAATAGAAAATATAGTACTGTATGCTTTCCATGGGAAGGTTATACTGAACTGTCAGACTATCTGAAATCACATAGTGTTTTCCATATGTAACAAGCCATTTCACATCATGTTAGTTGAAAAGAAATATCCTATTCATCTCTTCCTAAAATTTAAGTTACACACTTACATATATAATAGATACATATATACTTTTGGAGTATTGTATCCCTTTATAATGTTGAGTTTTGGAAATTTCACACTACATCTGGAATTATTTTTCCCACTTTATTGAGATATACTTGACATAAAACATTGTGTAAGTTGAAGGTGTACAAAGTGTTGATTTAATATACTTACATACTGCAAAATGATTGCCCCCATTACATTAGGTAACATTTGGTACATATCACCTAACTACTCTTTTTTTTTTTTTTTTTGTGGTAAGAACATTTAAGATCTACTTTCTTGGCAGCTTTGAAGTATGTCAAACAATATTATTAACTATGATCACCATGCTGTACATTATTTATTATTCATTGTTCAACTAGAAGTTTGTACTCTTTGACCTACTCATTTCTCCCACCCCTCAGCCCCTGGTAACCACAATTCTATTCCCTATTTCTGAATTCAGCTTTTTTAAGATTCCACATATAAATGATACTATACAGTGTTGGTCTTTGTTTGACTCTTCACTTAGCATAATGCCCTCAAGTCCCATCCATGTTGCAAAAGGCAGGAGTTTCTTCTTTCTCGTGGCTGAATAATATTCCACTCATCCGTTGACTAATACTTAGGTGGTTTCCATATCCTGGCTATTGTCAATAATGTTGCAGTGATATGGAAGTGCAGATATCTCTTCCATATACTGTTGTCGTTTCCTTTACATAAATACTCAGACATGGAATTGCTGGAACATATGGTAGTTCTAGTTTCAATTTTTTGAGGAAATTTAATATTTTTTATACTTCCATAGTGGCTGCCCAAATTTACATTCCCACCAAAAATGAGCAAGGGTTCTTTTTTCTCCACATTCTCACCAACACTTGTTATCTCTTACCTTTTTGCTGATAGCCATTCTAATAGGTGTGAGGTGATATCTTATTGTAGTTTCAATTTGCATTTCCCTAATGATTAATGATGTTAAGCACCTTTTCCTGTACCTGTTTATTTGCACATCTTCTTTGGAAAAATGTCTATTCAGTACTTTTCATGTTTTAATCAAATTGGGGTTTTTTGCTAATGAGTTATATAAGTTCTTTATATATTTTGAATATTAATCCCTTATCATATATATGATATGCATATAATAGTAGGCATACAGAAATCAACATGTATATGCAGAATATGACTCAAGCTTAAAGAACAGTATATGTTGAAGTACCTGGGTGGCTCAATCAGTCAAGCGTCCAACTCTTGATCTTAGCTCAGGTTATGATGTCACAGTTCAGGAGTTTGAGCCCACATAAAGCTTTTAGCTGATGGTTTGGAGCCTGCTTGAGATTCTGTCTCTCCTTCTCTCAGACCGTCCCAACTTGTGAGTGCTCTCTCTCTCTCACTCTCAAAATAAATAAATTTAAAAAAAGAGTAATATATGTTTGTTACATATGAAAACTAAATTTAGACATATTTTTCTATTTATTGGCATTTAAAATTGTGACAAAAATCTATTCTTTCAGATACAAAATAATGTATTCCTTTGAATAGTTCTTCAACTTTAAATTTTAATGAGCTTTATATATTTTGTTTTAATGTGTTATTTATCCTTGATTTAAATTTCAACTCACTTTATGACCATAATGAGATCCATAGAAAAAGCACCATTAATTCATATTAGAAATTCCCCAAATCCCTTTATACTGATTCCCAAAATAAGTAGCATCAGCCTCTCAGAGACATAATGCTAATTTTTATTGATGGCTACCATCAGGAAATTAGCAAACAATGCATTCTAAGTTTCATTGTGAAAATCATAGAAAGTAAAATTATGAGCTTGCTGATGTTATATTGTTATATTATGCTAAGAAGTTCCAAGAATATTTTATGGGAACATTTTGTAAATACCAATCGTTTTCAAATCAAAGGCAGAAAAAGAGTAACAAATTATTTGTAGAGAAAAATCATCTTAATGTTCATTGTTTCTTAAATTCCATATTTATTTAATACATAAGTAACAATCAGAATATGTGGTAAGTGTTTTCTTAACATAAGGATATCATTAAACTTATATTTTTCATAATTATTATTATAGTTATTTTACTATTACCTTTCCTTTAAATATCCATATACACTTTGTTAAATATCTGTGCATGTATTCTTTTTTGAAGAGTTTATCTTTCATTTTTGTTAAGTTATTCTATTAGGATTATTCAAAGAACATAAATTACAGTTATTGAAATTTCATTTATAATGCTTTTTCAGTGGTGATCATATAAAATGTTTTTTAATTTCCAGAAAATATAAATTAAAATATATCTACTTATTAATTGATTTTTATGAATAAAAAAGGGAAACTGAGTGAAACAATAGATGGTTTGAATTTATTCTTAAAGTAGCTCTAGTTTGAATTCTCAGTGAATTCTGTGTAAATGACTAGATGAAGGGCAGGCTCTTTCAATATTTTATAAAATGTTTGAATCTATACTGACATATTTTTTGTGTTACTTCTCTTCCAGGTGTGATTTGTTGCTGGTGGTATAAAGAAATGTAATCACTTGGGTTGAAAATGATTTGATTTGAATAGTATGCATAAATGATTTGAATGCAAGTATCCTTTCACTGAAAGAACATTTAAATAAAAATTAGAGAAATATGGCTGGGGGATAATTATTGTCATATGAATGAAATTGAATAAAGAATAAGAGAAAGAATCTATTTGTAAGCCTAACTCATAATTTTAATACTGGGCATTAGCATTCATTGGACTTGAGTTACTAAATAATCGAGAGATGAATTGCAAGCATTTATATTTTGGAAAATAATATCAGTAAAATGACAACACACAATAAACACATAAATTAAATATCTGAATTCCATAAAATATGTTGGTTCTTCTTTTTGGGTTCAGATATCAGAAAATGTACAAATGCCTCTCCATAACCTCTGGCGTATTTGTTTGAAAAGATCAGTGAACTGGTTTCTACCAAGTAGTTATCTGAAATGAGATATTTAATCTGGAGAATTGAATTAGAAAAAAAAAAAAACCTACTAGAGCTCTATAGGAAAAAAATAGGCGTTTAAATGACAACTTGTATCTATAAGTCAAAACAGAAAAGAAATATGTGATTTGTTCATAGTTTTATTTAAAAAAGCATACTAATAATTACAAACAATGTGAAATAATAAAATAAAGTTTATCACTAAGGAATAAATTACAGGTTTTTCAGTCTGTGTTACATGATAGTAATAGACCAGAATCTTAGCAATTTTAAACAAAAAATATTAATTTTTCAACCAATCTACATGTTTATCACAGATTATCAGATCTTTAGGGGTTTTCTGCTTATCATAGTCACTCAGGACTCAAGGCTGATGAAATAGCCACTCTGGCTGCCATTTTCTAGACATGAGTATAAAAAGCTGAAAGATCTCACACTTGCAAATAAGTGTTTGACGTATATATAACAAACAACCAGAACTAATTTTGTGACTTGCTCCTCACCTACCCATCTAAAAAGTACCGAAAGTATATACATCCAATCCGCTATGTGCCCTTGAGGTTAGGATCTGAAATAGTGCTTGATTCAGGACTAGCTACTATCACAACAGGCTCCAAACTACATAGCCTTCAATGCCAAACCAACCTGTTCTTCTATTATAATGCCATGTTAATACCAGTGCATAAATATGCCATTCAGCACTCTTTATCTATGAGAGTAAATAGACTATAACGGACAAATACTAAGTGAAAATTTTGTTCTAGAATTTAAAGAGAGACCAAAGGAAAAAAAAATCAGGTAAATGTACACATTTGTAAAAATAAGTATATAAATTACGAACTACTTAGAATATTGCTGTCCTATTACCTCTCTTATTGATGTATTTAATAAATTGTATAATTGCAATATCATATTTCATTACCAGTCATTTCTAACAAATTGGTTTTGATACATAAGGACCCACAAGTTTTGATACATAAAACAAAACAAAACAAGTCATAAGCTTGTTCTTTTGGGAAGCTGAACTGTAGATGCACCAGTTGTGGCAGCCCATGTCTTATTGCCCCCCCGCCCGTAGAACATGGCACAGAATTGTCTCCTGAGGGATAAATGAAGTGAAAATGTACCCACCAAATCTCATTCATCATTGGTCAAAAGTCACCCTGTGAAGTGTTAATACCTTATACTTTCAGATTTGCATATGCCTGGGTAGTTAAGCAGGCTCTCATAGTCTATCAGAGCAGTCCCAGGACATAATGTAGAACATAAGGTAATATTTTTGAGGAGATCTTCAGTCAAGTTACAACTATTCCAACCTGGTATTCCCAAAAACGATTCATATAGAAGACGGTCAGAGATAATTTGAAGTAAGACACAAGATGTATCCACAGAGAAAACCAAAATCATATGACTTCACTCATATGTGAATTCAAGAAACAAAACAGATAAACATATGGGAAGGGGGGTAAGAGAAGAGAGAAAAGCAAACCACAAGAGATTCTACTGATAGAGGACAAACTATGGGTACTATGGGTTGATGGAGGCAGGTAAGTGGGGCGATGGGCTACATGGGTGATGGGTACTAAGATGGGCACTTGATGTGATGAGCACTGGATGTTGTATGTAAGTAATGAATCACTTAATCCTATTCCTGAAACCAATATTGCACTGTATGTTAACTAAACTTAAAAAAAAAAAAAAGAGATGTATCCAGTTAAGGACCATTATTAGTGTTAGCTATTGTATTCAACTCCTTAGGTGCTCCTTTAATTTTCCTAACATGAGTTTCTTCCAGTATATATTTAAAAATGAGGTACCATACCACATTAATTTTGAATCTCCTATTTAGATATTTCTTCTACTTTTTGTGTGTGTTTCTTTTCTACTCCTTTTTTTTTCTGCCTTTCCCTTCATTAATGCTATTCTTGGAACTCCTGGACACAATTTTCCATTAGATGTTGCTTCCTTAGTGGAAGTAAGAAAGTAAGTTGACATAGAATAAACTGGACTTTCCTCACCTTCTCTGTGTTTATTTTCCACAACACTGACAGGCAATTGTATCAAATTTAACTGAGGGATTTGAGATATTTGAAACAAAACAATAAAAACAACTGCAATATAGAAGTAGAAATTTCATAACTATATGTTAAATATAACATTTTGCAAGTCTAGGGAAAATAGGTTACCATTGCCAGGTTACCACTGGTGCTAACCAGGCTTCCTTAACCTAGGTCTCTATCTTTCCCATACTCTACTTATTCTAATCACTACTTTTCTAATTTGCACCTATCAGTAGGGATACTAATAATTGCTCCAGGATCCAACTTCCTAATATATACAATCTTCATATATTCAATACACAAATGACTTAATTAGCATATATCCCTAAATTTGATACATTTAGCTTTGAGTAGCATCCCAAATAACTTCAGTGATGGACAAGGACATACCAGATATTTTTAAGACACATAGAGCCTCAAAGTATGAAGTCTTTGTAGATCATTTTGAGTAATTATGAGAAAACACACACACACACACAAAAGCACACACACACACACACATATTCAGGCATTGAGAGTGCTGTTGGCACTGTATAGTCTAAATCCATAGAAGATAGATATTTTCCTAACTGGCTTACAATTTACAAGGATCTAATATATGAGATTATCAAGTTCCACTATAGCTATATTGTTCTCCAGTTCTCTTTGTTAAGTATCTTGCTAGTTTGTTTATGTGTTTCCTGTTCGAACAAATATCACAACCACAGATGAGCTGTGATGTTGGTATTACCCACATATTTGTTGCTGAATTGAGAGTTTGTTTTTTTTTTTTTTTAACATCCTCCTTGAACATGGGAATTTAGCGTGCACTGCTCCAAATCAAGTCAGCCTCAGATGCAAAACTTCTGGTTTTCATGACTTGCCCTGCCTTCCTAAAATTTCCATGCTGATGTAGCTGGAAGGGGGGGACCTAGCCTGAAATAAAACACTGCATGCTGTCGCTGTTTTTACCTGAGCTTTAGTCATTTTCCTTGAACGATTACTTTGCAATTTGTTCTATACCTTGGGTTCATTTCCAAAATCCTGATAAGACTGTTTTTCACACTGTTGTCTAATTTCAGCATTGATTTTATTTTTTTAATTTTTTTTAAGTTTATTCATTTATTTTGAGAGAGAGAGAGAGCAGAGGAGAGGCAGAGAGAGAGGGAGATAGAGAATCCCAAGGAGGCTCTGCACCATCAGGGGGGCTCAGATTCACAAACGGTATGATCATGACTTGAACTGACACCAAGTGCTAGATAGTTACCAACTGAGCCACCTAGGCACCTGCAGCATTGATGTTTAGAAGAAGAGGATTTGCTGAACTCCTTACTCTATAGTTTCAGAAGTCCTGCTTCATTTTAGCTACTGAAAATATTCTCTAGGTAATTCTGCCATAGCAACTACTGTTACACGATCTTCTATTGATTCCCTTTCCCTGGAGAACCCTAATATGAGAACTACAAAAAGAGAAAAAATTATTTAATAAACACTGTTAAATACATACAGCTAACTTTCAGAGATGCCTTGGTGGAAAACAACAATAGAACACCTTTTGCCTAGCTATTTTTAACATTTTTTAATTTTAAATTAATATATTTTCATATTTATTTTAGAAACCAATGCATTCCCTTCCCCTGACCTTCTTGTGAGACATAAATCCCTATCAGAAATTTCAAACAAATAAACAAATCTAAAAACACCTGACGTGTAGGCTTTTATATTTCACTACACTGATAATAAGCAAGAATAAGTTGTGCAAAAAAAAAATCTATAATGCTTAGATAATGCCAAAGCAAGATCTTTCAAGTACTGGTTTCTCAGAAAGCAGCTAGCACCAGGCCTACCTGTTCTCAGCCTAACCAACTGTAAGATAAAAGAGATTCTGGACATGGGGCACCTGGGTGGCTCAGTCGGTTGAGCGCCCGACTTTGGCTCAGGTCATGATCTCACGGTCTGTGAGTTCAAGCTCCGCATCGGGCTCTGTGCTGACAGCTCAGAGCCTGGACCCCATTTCAGATTCTGTGTCTCCCTCTCTCTGACCCTCCCCCGTTCATGCTCTGTCTCTCTCTGTCTCAAAAATAAGTAAAACATTAAAAAAAATTAAAAAAAAAGAGATTCTGGACAGAGAATGCAAGATAAACACAAGGAGATGCCACCACTTGTCAGGTTGACGGACCACTAAATGGCAGCATAACAGGCCTGTTTCAGCTGCCAATAAAATGAATGAGAGAAAAAATGGGAGAAATATCAAGAAGAAGAAAGAGACAGCATCCAAATTTTGCTTCTTACTTCTCCATCTCATACTAAAAGTTTAATCCAAAAGCAGAAAACAAAAATAAAATAAAGAATGAGCACGTGGGGGGGCACCTGGGTGGCTCAATTGGTTAAGGGCCAACTTCGGCTCAGGTCATGATCTCATGGTCCGTGAGTCTGAGCCCCGCGTTGGGCTCTGTGCTGACGGCTCAGAACCTGGATCCTGCTTCGGATTCTGTGTCTCCCAATCTCTCTGCGCCTCCCCCACTCATGCTCTGTCTCTCTCTCAAAAATAAATAAACATTAAAAATTAAAAAAAAAAGAGTGAGCATGTGGGCCAACTTCTTGTCCACAGAAACAACAAATAAGTTCATTTCTGCATCCCGTATCACATGGGGGAGAAAATCTCAGGAAACAAATCCCAGAGAGAAAAACAGACCACATTGCAAAGGCTATAGTACTGTAAAATATCTTGTTTTTGCATGAATGTGTAAGAAGGGATTAAAGAAAAATAGAAAAAAAGAACTTTGAGATTCTTCATGAGGCTCTCAACATACACACACACACACACACACACATGCACACAACAAGATCCTTAAATCTCCCAATTAAAAATCATCTGAATCAGCATGCCTCATATTTATGAAATGTTTACTAATTTTTAAGCACACAAAAACACACTAATCAGAACATTTTCTGTGCTGTTACATATAATTATTTAAAAGGCAATGTGATATTTCAGAATAATAATAATGTAAGGCAACATTTCCCACACTGTATTCTAATATTTTCTATCATAATAATAGTTTCCTATGGTAAAAGAAGAAAAAGGAGGAGGAGGAGGAAAAAATGAAGGATGAGGGGTAAGAGGTAAGGAGAAGGAGACAAAGCAGAAAGAGGAGGAAGAGGAAGAAGAAATGATTATGTTCTTAAATATATTCTTAAACTGCATAAAATGTTGAAGGAGATAGTCATTCTTCCATTCAGTAAATACGTGCCAATACAATGCACCGGCATGGTTATAGAACTTGAAGAACATAAAATACTGAAAAACAATTATTTCTATTTTGGTAAAAAAATGGTTTCCCTCCTATCACAAAGTGGCTTCTAGGTCCATCAGCCATAACTGGGCTGGCTTTGTGACTTGCTAGACCAATAGAATAAAGCAAAAGTGGCAATATCTGCTTCAAGGTTGAGACAGTTTATGACTTAATGCTCTTAGAAACCAGCTGCCGTTTAAGAAAGCCCACTGCCCTGTTGGAGAGCAAAGCCAGGTGGCTACAGAAAGACCCTGGAAAATAAGAGAGTATGAGGAGAGACAAGAGGTCCAACCAGCCCCAACCATTCTACCCACCCCAGCTTAGGCAGATATGTGAATGTAACCATCTTGGATCCTCTCATCCTGGTAAAGTTCCCTGAGCCAATGCAAACTAATCCCAGACAAGATGGAAAAAGTATCAGAATGAATTTCCCACAACATTCAAATGTAAGTATAATATCAGGACCAAGTTAGTCACATTTTGCCATATTAAAATAAAATAAATAGCCTGAAAATTGTGTAAGCACAATAGTAAGCTAAAAAGAGGCTAAAAAGAATATAAAAGGCAGATGAATAATTCCCATTGGAAGAGAATATTTTCCAAAAGGCTGAAATTGATTTCCCTAGTGTTTTGAAGAATTTACTAATTCCATTATACATAGGATCAAAAAGGAGATGATAAAATAATGGAATAAGAGAGCTGAACTAGGGAAATAAATTGAGAACAATCTATTGAACCACCATTTACTTGCTAAATAAACTTGAAAAATAACAATAATACCTAACATTTATTGAGTAACTACTATATGCCAAGAACTCTTGCATGTGTTACCACTGTCAGTCCTCACAGTAATACTTCAAAATACTAGTCTTTCCATTTTAAAGATTACGAAACATAAGGCACAAATTGGCTACACAACTTTCCTAAGTTTTCCTTAGGATAGTGCATTATAAAGGAAGCATACAAATCTTTGTTGTATGTCTCCAGAGATACTGCTTTTAACAAAGTACCACCATGGTACACTGCCTCTAAAGAATAAAATCAAAATCAATGTCATGCATGGAATAATGCAGAGGCAGGAAAAAGACAAGATGATTAAAATCATAGATAAGGAGAACAGATAGCACTAGTTCAATACAAGGTTAATTTGTGACAAGTGATAAAAAATCAATAAACAAAATAGAAAATTCAAATACATAATAGCAAGTTTTTTTTTATGAAATGAAGGAATAAATGAATACTTTGATTGAATTTAAATTATAAGGGGATAATTTGATTCAAAATTGCCAGCCTCAAAGCACATTCAAGTTATATTATTATTCAACTATAAAGATATTTTCTTCCGCCACCCAGATAAGAAAAACATAAGCATCTAGACACGGACATTATCATGAGAAAACAAATGAAAACCGACCATGAAATACTGAGGAAAAATCTAGAGTATTATATAATCGGGCAATTTGCCCCTGTTCTGTAAAGACATAAGGCAGAAATTCTCAACCATCAATGAGTCAAGGAAATGCAACCTCCATGAGAGCTTCTTCTATAAACTAAACAATGAAGGGTAACAAAAAAGAGATGAGTTGAAATAATGACTCTGAGTTATAGGCAACAGGATAATAGTGCTGGTTCAAAACAATGAGTTTGTTTTACTTTAAAACTAGAGACAAAAAAGTGACAGGACTTTTGATTAAAGATCGATACATAAAGACACTAGCCAGTCATCACTCGATGAACATTTGGGCTCTTTCCATAATGTGGCTCTTGGGGATAATGCTCCTATAAACATCGGGGGAGAGGGGATGTATCCTTGGAAATAGTATTTTTGTATCCCTCGGGTAAAGATCTAGAAGTGCAGTTGATGGATTGTAGGGTAGTTCTATTTTGATATTTTTAAGGAACCTCCACACTTGTTTTCCAGAGTGGCTGCACCAGTTTGCATTCCTACCAACAGAGTAAGAGGGTTCCCCTTTCTCTGCATCCTCAGCAACATCTGTTGTTTCTTGTGTTGTTCATTTTAGCCATTCTGACTGACATACTGAGGTGATATCTCACTGTAAGTATGATTTGTATTCCTCTGATGATGAGTGATGTTAAACATCTTTTCATACGTCTGTTAGCCAACGATGTATCTTCCTTGAAAAAATATCTATTCTTGTCTTCTGCCCACTTTTTTAACTGGACTATTTGTTTTTTTCAGTGCTGAGTTTGATACATTCTTTATAGACTTTAGATACTAACCCATTTTCAGATATGTAATTTGCAAATATCTTCTCCCATTCTGAAGGTTGCCTTTTAGCTTTGATTGTTTGTTAGCCTTTGATTGTTTCCATCTCTGTGCAGAGCTTTTTATCTTGTTGAAGTCCCAGTAGTTCATTTTTGTTTTTGATTCCCTTGCCTCTAGAGATGTGTCTAAAAAGAAGTTGCTATGGCTGATGTCAGAGAGGTCACTGACTGTGTTCTCCTCTAAGATGCTGATGGTTTCCTGTCTCCATTTTGAATTTACTTTTGTGTAAGATGTAAGAAAATGGTTCAGTTTCATTTATTTGCACGTTGCTGTCCAGTTTTTCCAATGCCTTTTGTTGAAGAGACTTTTTTCCATTGCATAGTGTTTCCTGCTTTGTCAAAGATTAGTTAACCATATAGTTGCGTGTCCATTTCTGGGTTTTCTATTCTGTTCCATTGATCTATGGATCTGTTTCTGTGCAGGTACCATAATGTTTTGATGACTATAGCTATGGAATATAACTTGAAGTCTAGTTTGTGAGGTCTTCAACTTTCCTCTCCTTTTTCAAGATTTCTTTGGCTATTCAGGGTCTTTTGTGGTTCCATACAAATTTTAGGATTGTTTGTTCTAGCTCTGTGAAGAATGCTGGTGGTATTTTGATAGGGATTGCGCTCCATGTGTAGGTTTCTTTGGATAAGTGTACACATTTTAACACTATCTGTTCTTCCAATCCATTAACATGATTTTTTTTTCCATTTCTTTGTGTCATCTTCAATTTCTTTCAATAGTGTTTTATAGTTTCAGAGTACAGATCTTTTTCCTCTTTGGTTTGGTTTATTCCTAGGTATCTTATGGTTTTGTGTAATTGTAAATGGGATTAATTCTTTGATTTTTTCTTCTATTGCTTCATCATTGCTGTATACAAATGCCACAGATTCCTGTATGTTGATTTGTATCCTGCAAGTTTGCTGAATTCATGTATCAGATCTACCAATTTGTTGGTGGAAACTTTTGGATTCTCTTTAAAGAATAGCATCTGCAAATAATGAAAGTTTGACTTCTTCCTTGCTGATTTGAATGCCGTTTTTTTTTTCTTTCCATTGTCTGATTGCTGAGGCTAACACTTCCAGTTCTATGTTAAATCACAGTGGTGAAAGATGGCATCCCTGTGGTATTCCTGACTATAGAAGAAAAGCTCTCAGTTTTCCCCCAACAAATATGATATTAGCTGTGGGTCTTTAATATACAACCTTTATAATGTTGAGGTATGTTCCATCAATCCTTACTTTGTTGAGGGTTTTTATCAAGAGTCAATGTTGTACTTTGTCAAATGCTTTTTCTGCATCTATTGAGAGAATCAAATGGTTCTTATCCTTTTTTTATTAATGTGGTGTATCACATTGATTGATTTGCAAATATTGAACCATTACCCATGCAACACAGGAATAAATACCACTTCATTGCAGTGAATGATTCTTTCAATGTACTGTTGGGTTCAGTTTGCTAGTATTTTGTTGAGAATTTCTGCATCCATATTCATCAAGGATATTGGCCTATATTTCTCTTCTTTAGTGGAGTCTTCATCTGGTTTTGGAATCAGAGTAATGCTAGCTTCATAGAATGAGTTTTGAAGCTTTCCTTTCATTTCTATTTTTTTTAATAATTTGAGAATAAGTATTAACTCTTCCTTAAATATTTGGTAGAATTCTCCTATGAAGACATCTGGCTCTGGCCTTTTGTTTGTTGAGAGAATTTTGATTACTGATTCAGTTTCTTTTCTTATTATTAGTCTGTTCAAGTTTTCTGTTTTTTTCCTGTGTCAGTTTTGGTAGTTTATATGTTTCTAGAATTTAACCATTTCTTCCAGATTGCCAGATTTGTTGGCATATAATTTTTCATAAAACTCTCTTATAATTGTTTCTATTTCTGTGGTGTTGGTTGTGATTTATCCTCCTTATTTGTGATTTTATTCATTTTGGTCCTTCTTTTTTATGTACTTTTTGTAGAGCACTTGTCATCGTTGAACATGACACTTTTTTGTGCAATTATTTAGCAGTATGCCCCTACCCTCAACAGACTGTAAACTCATTAGAGTATGAACAATATTGGCATGGGAGGGAGAATATGAAAATTAACAAGCTGATTTTTCAATGGAGTAGTAATAACATTTATGCAAACTCTTGTTAGCACTCTTTGTACAGACATGTACATTTAGCTAATTATCTCATTTAAAACAGCTCTGTAGGTTGTTGTTATTTATTTATTTATGTTGAAAGAGAGAGAGAGAGAGAGAGAGAGAGAGAGCGAGAGAGAATCCCAAGCAGGCTCCTTAAGGTCAGCATGGAACCCAATGCAGGGCTCGAACTCATGAACCATGAGATCCATACCTGAACCAAGATCAAGAGCTGGACGTTTAACCAACTGAGCCATCCAAGAGCTCCCTCAAGTTCTACTTTAAAGCAAAATTTGTTTTTGTCTTTGTCTTCATCTACTGCTTATCACGTCTTTTCCAAAAGCAATGAAACCTGTTCAAACATGGAGTATATTTTAAAGCGTAAAGCTGAAATTTTTCCAATTAACACATAACAATGTTTAAGGAGAAGAATGTTATGAAAAAATTGAGGAAACATTTTATTTAATAACTATGGTCATGTTCTTTATATACATATTTTATAAATATATTAAGATATAGTTAAATAGCAAACAAATGAGCAACACTTCTTTTTAGGGGTTGTTTTCAACATTTTTAACTCTTAGCATCTTATAGACAACAAGACAATCAGAGTAGACACCTGCCGTCATGCCCCAGCAGGTCCACAAGGACACTTGCTATATATCAGATATGATTTCTTTCATCCCAGACTATGGTATCAAGGTGGTCTGGGGAGATTCTGGGGAAGAGATCAAAGTAAGCTGCATGCTGGGTTGGGGCCTTGAGAGGGATGAGCTCAGAACTGACAATATCTGTTGACACTGGTTGCCTTTCAGCCTGGTTTGTGAACTTCAGGGTTGAGTTAAGATAAGCTGGACATATTTCCTGCCATGTAAATGTTGGTTCCTCCATGTAACTCGTTAGAAGACTAGAGGATGTAGACTCTAGTTGGGCCTCATCTGCTAGACTGAGTAGAAACATTATGTGAAGATACAAGAGGTCCCTACCCCAAAATCGTCTACAATAGAGCAGATCTTCAATAAGTGATTTTGGGCTGAATGAATAAATGTTGTTTGTGAGAAATTACTTAAACTTCAGTAATGAATTGTGGGGAAATTTTTTCTTGTAAGAAACCTATACCTACCCCAAAAATAAAAATTATTTATATTAATAAAGACATTTTTTAAGAAAGTTAGAAAAATACAAATCTGTATCTCTCTAATCACATTTTTCTTATTATTCTGCAGGTTAGTTTATTTAATTTTATTTGACCTCCATCTTTCTATGTATGAATATAGGGTGACGATGCTCTCCTCATAATCAAACATACCGAGAATAAAGGATGAAGGAGAGAAAAGTCACATGCTTCGAACAATTTGACACAAAGCAACCTATTTCATTGTATAACAAGAGTGCAAACCCTTCTGGGAGGCCACCCTAACTGTTTTGATAACCTAAAAAGAATCAACCATGTAATGTGTGTTCTACTTAAAATTAAAATGGCTTACTTTAGGCACAGGATACATTTCGTTAACTCTACTTATCAAACAAAAAAGCTTTATGAATTCCAGTGATGAGAGCAAGATATGAGAGGTGGGGAGTGAACCATGATGCACAAAACAAGGCTACTCCTTGCGATTCTGCAGGAGTGAAGAAACACTAGGAGGATGTGATTGAGAAACACACTCTACCAAGTACTTTTCTTGTTTTCTGTAATCATATATTTACTGTTTATTGTACTTAATCATTTGTTTGCAAAAATTTGCACTGTGACGCGTTTGAAAATAGCAAAAGCTAACTTATAAATAGGCACACAGTATAGAGCAAAGTGAAATGTGTTTAGAAATCAGCAAAAGAAAAAAATAACTTTAGGAAAAGAAGATGAAGCTTGGATAGTTTGATATACAAGTTGCATAATATGAGGCGGTCTGTACTTAAGAAATAACTGTCACAGAGTGAAGAACTATCTAACATCCAACTTGACAAGGAAAAACAAGTTGTAAGTTTAAAAATTCCCATGATTTTCCTAGAAAACAGTAACAAATCTGATATTTAGATGAAAGGTGATATTTTATTTTTATTGTAAGATTTTAAACTGAAATTCTGTGCACTTATTACCAGCTATGAACATTTTCCTGAATAAATAAATAAATGAACCAATACAAACTGCTTTGAACGAAAGCTACTTCATTCATTTCTGATTAAATATGTAACATATATTTTAAAGGAACATGTAAATCATCTTTAACATTGAGTAAATATTTTTTGTGGTGTTACTTTGATTATTCAAAGGAATGGATTAGATTATTCACTTGCATCAAATTATAATAATTGTTGAGTCTTCTGTTGATTTAAATTCATATTATAAGTTTTCTTCATCTATGAGGTTCTATGATAATCTATGGCATATTAACTTCCAAGGAGGAGAATAAGATCTAATGTTTATTTTTAACCCAATTTTCCCTTAGTCATGGGCCCCAATAAAGTAGAAAGATTTCTATTTTCCAGTGTATTACCAGAGTAAAAAGAAATATAAATATACTGAAGTATGGTCATCAGTCCTTACTCGCTTTCTAGATATGATAGTTCAGGGAAGTTGGCTCAGTTACTAATGAGTTTATTATCATGTGGCTATATTATGGTTGAAATAATCAGACTTCTACATAAGACATATCATGTCTTACTATACATTCATTCATCTGATTGATTTTATATTTCCTCCTTTAATATATTCCCTGATTGTTTACTGATTTGCTTTTTCTCATTTCCTAAAAGTGGTTTTGTTTAAATTATATTGCTCCCATAACACCATAATATTAGACTCATCTTTATTTATTCAAACTCTCAGTCTGCTTGCTTGTGCATATGAAGTTTGGCTACTAAAAACTCATTTAATAGTTATAAGTTACAACTCTGTCTATGAATAACTGAACAAGATGCATTACCTGGAATGCTTGGGTGGCTCATTCAGTTAAGTGTCCGACCTCATGATCTCATGGTTTGTGAGTTCAATCAAACTCCACATTAGGTCCTCTGCTGTCTGCACCAAGCCTGCTTCAGACCCTCTGTTTCCCTCTCTCTCTGCCCCTCCCGTGCTGATGCTCTCTCTGTCAAAAATAAATAATCATAAAAAAAAAAGATGCATTACCTACTTGTTTCACAGAGTGTAAGTTCTTTAGCTTTATCAGGATGAAGAAAATCCAGGACGAGAAAAACTTCGTCCCTGTAACGTTTTGTCTTTTTTCATTTTTTTTTGTTTTTTACACATTTAATATTCATAATAAACACATGAACTAATAAACATTTGGTTATATAGTATATACTTATATCATCTCTTAATGTTAGATTTTTGATCCTCAAGAAATGACCTTCTCTATATTAATTTATTTTTTCACTCAAAAAGATTTATTGAATGCACATCATCTGTAGAAACTATGTTAGGTGCTTTGATAACTGTGAATAGGCTGCAAATTGAAAAGAAAAATGCTTTCAAAGTACTTTCAAAGAGTGAATAAATGAGAAAATTTAAGAAATGGCATAATTTTATATAACTGCATTCTCGAAAAGTCTAATACTGGATATAGTTTTACATTTCTTACTAACTGCTCTTTATTTTTAAAAAATTCAATGTTCTTAACCACATAAATAATTGAGGGCTATTCATAGTCTATCCATAATCTCAACAGAGGATAAAGACTTGTATAGCTGAGGTGACTGTCAAATGTATCGTCTAAATCAGTATAGTTTGAGGGTGAAAAGAACACCGTTAGTAATTATGCCAAACAACAGTCTTGAATCAGGTTGCTCAAGGTAAGTCTGTACTTGTGGTCCTGTTAGGTAGAGTTTTTCTGATCTAGAAAAGGAATTTTTAATCAGTTTTCTGATTCTAACCAACACACAAGTCATTTTGCCAAACAGATACATTAAAACAAAGAACAGCGAAGACAAAATTAGGTTGCATTTTCAAGTAAGCCTCATTGGAAAGGAACAGAGTCATTTTAGAGTACTTAAAAGGAAGGCAGTCAAAATAGTTTCCTGAATCCTCTATGCAGTATTGCCCAGTTCCTGTGTTTGGTATGACATTAAAATGGAAAGCTTGGAGTTTGGTGACACATTGACTTCTTTCCATCATCAAATACCCCAAAATGATGGTCTTTTATGTGTTGTTCACAGATTATTTAAAAAATTTTTGGATCCTTGAATTTCTATCAAATGTTCACATTTCTCAGTATTAATTTATAGAAAATATCCTTGTTTTCTTTCTCATCAAGTGATGCAATGACCTCCTTCCAGTCCTCATATCTAAGAGAAAATGCTTCCCACACTCCCTTCCCCACACCCTTACTCCACATCGCAAATTTTATTTTATCTCCTGAAGTCATATTATGTGTTCTCCATGTTAGATGAATTGGTGTTACTTATTTATTTAGATATTTCTTTGTTGACTGTTTTGTTTCATTCAAATATGAGCTATTTAAAGGCTGAGGTTCCCTCTGTCAATTTCCTCTGTCACTACTTTTTCCTAATGACTGGAGAATGTTTATAATAACAGGTGTTCAGTAAATATTTGTGTGATTAATAAAAGATTTCCCTCTAAGATGAAACGATACTGATAAATTCACCCAGTCAGCTGGTTTTAGAAAGTATTATTTAGAAAACGATGCTAAGGGCACCCGGGTGGCTCAATCAGTTAAGTGTCCAACTTGGACTCAGGCCATGATCTCACAGTTTGCGAGTTTGAACCCCGCATAGGACTCTGCTGTCAGCACAGAGCCTGCTTCAGATCCTCTATGTCCCTCTCTCTCTCTCCCCCTCCCCCCGCTTACTCTTTCTCTCTCAAAAACGAAATAAGCATTAAGAAAAACTTTTTTTAATTAAAAAAAAGGAAAATGATGCTTATTAGAACATAGTTGGAAGTAGGTACCAAAGTTACTTTTAGTAATCAAATGTGTGTGTTAGAAAATATTTGAGCACTAAAACGATCTGGGAATGTAATTTTTTTAAAAATATGAAATAAAACAGACACATCTGTAAATGAGACAGTGTTAATAACCATTAAAACTATTTTAATAAAGCACACTATTGCTGTTTGTGAAAATAACAGATACCTGATCCTGATTTCTGAATGAGAACAAAGAAAATTAAGTGCAAACCTGAATTTACATAAATGACAATATTATGACGATTAAGGTGTATTGATAGATATTTCAAATCACATACTCTATGTATGTATACATCTTCTGAGATATATACTGGTAACTTAATACTTTTTACAGATATTAAGACCAGCATCACCACCACTCATTTTAGCTGCACTATATATCCTTCTTCCAATCATGCCATAGATTGGATATGAAATACAACTGAGTTCCCAGAACTCAGAGTAAAAGAATATGGAGATGTTTAATACTTATTAATGTGAAAACTGAATGCTGGCAGACATTCTCAACATTCATTGATATTGTGAGTTTATGCCTTAGCATTAGAATTATAAAATTTATCTTTAGCAGCATATCATTTTCTACTTTCTCTCTATAACTTAGGATTTGTACGGCATTATGATTCTCCTATAATACATAATTTCCCATTTTGTTTTGACAGAAAGAACCAAAGCGATGAGATAATTCCTCACACAGGCCATCGGGAGTAAAGCAATGCGTCCTTCAAATTAAATATTTCTCTAATATTTAGCCGGTTAACAGTGGTTTTAAAAGTTGGTATTTGTAACTGTATGTTTTACTTTATTCTTTGATCAAAAGAGAAACATAAATACCAAAAAAAATGCAATGGTACATATGAACTTTACAGTCTTACCAATATTATGCATTTCTTCTGAAACAGTTATCTTCTGAAATAGTAAAGATAAAATTGATTAGGTGTATAAATGTGAATAATTCTTAAGCTATTAGACAAATATTTCTGATTATTAATCCTAAAAGAAGTTTCCCTTCCCCATGCAAAACAACCCTCATGGTTGTTTAGAAACATGAATCCTTTATTTATTACTTTTTCAGTCCTAGTTTTCTCATCTGTCGAGTGGGAAGAGCAATATCATCTGGCTGTTAGAGATTGATTTGGGAGTTCATAGGGCATAACTCAAGGGTCTTTAGATCTCTTGCTGGGAAAACTAGAATACCAATGGTTTCCGTTTTTGTTTTTGTTTGATTCTGGACTTTTGTTGCACGAAAATATGAAATTTGGAAGTATCTAAATAGTGTGAGTATGTGAAACCACGGGGAGAAGGGCATAGAGCTCCAGGACAGAGATTAGATAGGGTTTATCTGTCTTCCTTCTTGCAGTGTGGACCTACTTCTTATTCATTCCTTCCAGATAGGTTTCCCGAAACCATGTCCTTTCATAAAGGGCCTATGTTCTTATGATCTTACCTCTGCTAATATTTATATACACCTCTGCTGTCCTAACCACTCTTCTGTTCTATCCTTTTGAGCTTAACCCCACCCCCTTTCCTGATAATTTTCCTCTTCAACACAGTCCCCCATGCTGAGTAGGTAGCATTGCTATTATGCAGACTTTTATTAATTTTTTTTTTCTGAGAGATCATATTGGCACATCATTTTCATACCATGTCCTCTAATCCGTTCACTATAAAATCACGTGTGTAGGGGACCTTAAAAGTATCAGAATTCCCCTATTTCCATTTTCACTAAATATCATAAATCTTTGTTTTTTTAGCTCTGACGACTAAAAAACATTGACTGGCTTGTAATCACACGACAGTCTGGACAGAATTGAAAAAACAAGAGTCGAGGTCGACAAGTATGCCTGCCTTCCTTCCACCATTATTTTCTGCTCAGAATTAAAGTCCGATTAAAGCATGGCCAAGCATCCTCTTGAGGGAGAAGGAAGGGAAAGGAAAGTGATTGAAAGGTTAGATTATGCTTAAAATTTGAGTTTCTTTTCATATTGTAATGGTGGCCCAGGAAAGAAAGAATAGTCACTACTGAAGTCCCCAATTTAACGTTAAGTGTCTTGCCAACAGAGTTGAAAGTGCTTTGGATAATATCAGATCCCTTCACAATCCCCAAGTCTACTGTCTCCAACCCTGAACAAAGAACAACAAGTGCGAATAATACAGACAAAGATGATAGAAAAGTGAGAGTTTCAGATTACCATGGGGCCCTGCTCTGTTTACGAGTGGGGTGAAATTCCCATAGCTAGAGGCACTTCTTTGAATTGAGGTGAAATAATTATCTTCAGAAAATCACTGTTAAAATATACAAATGGTTCAGGCTTCATTAACACACTGTCACAGTTTACTTTATAAAATTAAAGAATTTGTGGTCTCAGGGCTCTGCAAATAAAAGGGAAAAAATGTCAGTTTTGCTTCATGAAATTGCAAATATCTCATACACAGCACCGGGTGGAAAGGGAAGGTCTACAAAGAATCCCGCAGTGAAGCTTGACCTCCTGAGGGTTGTGATTGAAGTATACGGAACCAGGGTGCCTGAGGTACGCAGCCAGCAGTGAGTCTAAAACCAATTCTGATTTTTTTATGCTACAATTTCACCTGGGGTTGTGTCTGATATGGTCATGCTTATAATGTGTCAGGACATGTGAAATGTCTCCTTCTGTATTTTAAACTCATTCTGTATTTAAACTGTGTAGAGAAGAGTTTGCAGACTTTATTATGCTGCAAGACTGCTATATTAACTTTGAAATTTTCTGCTGGCAAAGATGGCTAACCATTGGAATAAGCTTTTAAAAAACATGATAAAATGTGTGTTTTTTTTCCCAAAAGTTTTATTTAAAAAAAAAGATCAGGAAATACGACTCTATTTACAAGTCTTCCTGAAGACAAGGGATAAACATAAGAACCTGCCAATATACTTTCTCTGTTTAAAATAATGATTTCATAAGATTATATAAATTTGAAGATATACATATGAATTTTATCTTGTTAACATTTACATATACCAAAGTAAAGTAAACTAAGAAGATGTATTTAAGAGACTTCTTTGCAAACACCTAAATCTGAAGTTAAAGTTTAAGAATAGCCCAGACATTTCCTTGGCCCTGTAGAACCATAACCATTATAAAAATACATCTCAATTGAAATTTTCTTTCAACATGGAACACAATGATATACCCATGCTATCTGAAGGTATTTAAGTGAGGTGTAGTATCATGAGGGATGTATTTATGTTTTCATTTCAATCTACTTGAGCTGGAGAATATCTGATAATTAAAGCAATGACTGAGCTTGTGCCTTTCCAGTCCTTCTTCACAGGCAACAGTGGAAGAAACATTACAGTATATTACACTTATCTAATTACTTTGTGTGTCAATTATACAACACTATTAAAAATATAATTATTATATTTGGGGTTCTTTTATTTATTTATTTCCTGTATTTTTTTTTCTCTTTCTTGCTTATAGATGTAATAGTCTGCTGTCTGTGGTTCAAGTCATATGTTTTCTGTTTTCACTTCCTTTTGATCTTGAGTTATTTACAGTATGATTAAATTAAAACAGAGAACACTATATATCAATGTTATCATCACACCTCTTTAATGATGTGAGATTCCATCTGAATTGTTTTATGTCGGGAGAGGAATATTAATTATTGCATTGGGGCAGGAGAGTGGGCATTTTGAGGAAGTGGGTACACTTTCTATTTTTCTCAAATTCCTAAGTTTTAGGAATTTTCTTGATTTTACTTTTCCCGTGTGTGTGAATAATTGTGTAAAAATAAGAACAAATTCTGGAATCAAGTATAACATACATTTTTTAGGGTTTCTGGGTCACAGTCCCATCATCAAATGTTTCACCTGCAATGGGAAGGATTGAAGTCACAATCCAAGTCTGCATGAAGAAATTAAAATAACTAAGTGGCCACTAATATCTGATCCCAACCTCTCCAATTACACATTTTGATAAAATACTAATTAATGCTTTAAGAGTTGAACTAATGCTTTCAAATGAGAACAAATCACTTAGCATCAAACCTACACGGAACCAAAACCATTATTTTGAGAGAATGACAATGAAAGACTCTATAAATTATTCAAAAATGTCACACTAATCACAGTAACTTAGTGAACAACAAAATTATCAAAGTTTCAAAGATACAGATGTCTTTCCTCTTTTCTAGGTCAGTTAAACAGACATTACCATGTCAGCAAGAAAACAAGTGCTATTTTTTTTTTTCTTGTGAAGCCTACAATGGACAAAAAATCTGGATATAGGCCAACATAATAATTGGATATCTCCTATTTTATTATCTGTGCTGAATTATCTCCTTCCTGTGACAAAGCATACTAATACTATCAGGATTTCAGCAAAGATCACATGAACAACTTTGAAAATTTTAACACTTCAAGACCAGCCTCCAGAGTAACAGGCAATTCAACAGGTACTGGTTGAAAACAGCTACAGAGAAGCTGTCTTAGTGCATTCCATCTGCTGTAACAAACGTACCACAGACTCAAACAACAAGTTCTGGAGTCCAGGAAGACCAAGATCAAGAAGCAGACACACTAGATATCTGGTGGAAGCCAACTTCCTGGTTCATAGATGGCCATCCTCTCTCTGGGTCCCCATGAGGCAGAGGGACAAGGATTGTTCCCTGGGGTCTCTTCTATAAGGGTTCTTCTATGAGGGTTCTGCCCTCCTGACTTAAATGCCTCCCAAAGGTTTCACCTCCTGATATCATCTCTTTGTGGTTAGGTTTCAGCATATGAATTTGGGGGGAACACATTCAGTCTACAGCAGGAGCTGACTACCTGGCAGTGTTCATTTTTACCACTTATGCTATTTGTTACCACATCTTACTGCATCCCCTATTATTGGATCAGGACTGTGTATTCCCTTTTGCATACTTGACATTGCTTTTTATCAATGTTTAAGTTAATTTGCAAGTTATTTAATCAACATGTTCTTCTAGTACCAGTGTTATCTGATATTCAGCTATCTGAACTAAGAATGGTAAAGGAGTCTAATTCAGTTCTTTTCACCTATGACAATTTAACTAAACTATAAAATACAATGAATGTCACTTCATAACTGCAGAGAAGTTCCCCTAGTATTCTGAAAATTAGTGCATTTGTAAGATGTCAGCGCTTTGATCTCTATTCACCAGTGGGATCAGGTTCATGTGTCTTGTCAATAAATTTAATTAAAGAGTTTGATATGTTGTGATTAACTGACTTGCACTCTTAAGATTAGATGAAGTATAGTGCTAAACTTATTTAATAAGCAGAGATGATGAATAAAAGGTAAGAAATTAAATAACATTTTGTTTTAAGCCTCTTCAACGTCATGAGTTTGATATTTAAATAAGGAAACCTAGGGACAGGTTGGAAAGTCATTTAATGAAGAAGTCTCAGGAATGCTCAAAAGACATTTCTTAATTTAAATATTGAACAGCTTGACACAATCACAGGCTCTATCTGAAATTATTCCATACTGTTTCTTACGGATGACAATGAAATAATTTCATGACACATCAATTCATTCCTGACATATTTAAAGTATTGAAAAATGCTGCACAATTTATAAAAGTAGTGGAGGACAATCAGTAGGTACATAGATAGGTAAACAATTCCATGGGGCACCTGGGTGGCTAGTTGGTTAAGCGTCCAAGGTCGACTCAGGTCATGATCTCATGGTTTGTGAGTTTCAGCCCCATGTCAGGCTCTGTGCTGACAGCTCGGAGCCTCGAGCCTGCTTCAGATTCTTGTTTTCCCCTCTCTCTCTGCCCCTCACCCACTCATGCTCTCTTTCTCTCTCTCTTAAAGATGGACATTTAAAAAAAACAAGTTTCCGAACATATAATAAAAAAAGCTCAAAGATCAGAGTTTTATTGAGTGTTAAGCTATGGGTAGAAAAGTCACAAATGTGGCCTGACAATTAACTCATAACAACTCTATTGGCCCATTTTTTTTCTCCATGTGCCCATATTAGTAAAAGGGTTTATAAGAAGGTGGTAAATACTCCTCACCCAATACTAGATGTTGTGTTTGAACATATTTTAATTAATTGTTCTATTGTTTAATATGTTTAAAGCTATTGTGCTTTTCTGGCTAGCATATAATAAAAGCTATAATTTTTAAAGATTACTAATTCAATAGCATGAAATGTAATTATGAGAATGGCAATATTCACACTCTCATGATTCTTCTAAATCTCTCAATTAAGGTATGTAAAATTATAAATTATACATGAAGAATCAACAAGTTATCAAACCCAAATTTGAAAATACTATTGTCCATTATTCTAGGCAAGGTATTTCTTTTATATGAGTGGCCTATGAGCCAGTGACATGGTCAAAAGTAGAACACACATTACATCAAATTGTCAATAAAATAAGAATATTAAACCTTATTATTTATTTATTTATTTTTTGCCTATAACACTACTGTGCCCATTTAAACTTAGACTATAATAGTTCTGATCACAGTGTAGGTAAAGACTCTGGTGAAATGATACTGCTAACAGTTTTCAGACTGTAACCAAAAGATAACAAAAACCACAGTAGGTTTTAAATCCAGGACAGAGTCAGCTTGCAATGAGAATTCCCATTGCCAGTGAGGAATTCTGGGTAGCAGTGCTTTAAATAATGGATGTAGTCGAAACAAATTTATATACACTGATTATTTTAGCTTTCAGGGTAAGGAATTTTATTAGAAAATGTTCTTTTTAAGCATTGAAAAAAAATCCTTAAAGTGTAAATAAGCCTTGGGGAGTTATTTCAACTAATGACACAGTCTGAAAAGAACCGAAGCAGCAAAATTCCATGTCAAAAGTTTAGATTGATTGTGACTATAGTATAGAATTTTATAGCCTCTCTGGAACAAAGGAAATATCACCTTTTAATGTGAAGTCATAATTTAATTTTCTTAGCTGATGTAAACTATTTTGCTGACTTTTAATGAACCCAGGAAAATGCTTAATGTTTATATATGTCTTCAGATGTTATATGTGTCCATAACCTGAGCCAATAAAAATGGGTTGCAGAATTGGATATAAATTAAATGGGATTCGTTTTTCCTTTCATTGTATGTATTTCAGATAAATAATAAGTAAGGTCTATTATAGAAAGAGGAGAAGCAAGAGTCATTGTTATCCTTTGCCAAATTATATATACCTGCTTGTCTGTGCAATATGGAAGTAGGGTACCAACTGATTACCAAAAAGGGCCTGTAAATGTCCACTGAAGAAACTGGACCTACCTAAAGACCTTGAGACTCATGGGATACACCATCTCCCTAGCTCAATTTCAAAATAGTCTGTTCATTGCCCCATGTCTTAAAAATTGTGAAAGTTGGGGTGCCTGGGTGGCTCATCTGTTAAGCATCCAATTTCGGCTTAGGTCATGATCTCATGGTTCATGAGTTCAAGCCCCACATCAGGCTCTGTGCTGACAGCTCAGATCCCGCAGCCTGTTTTGGATTCTGTGTCTCCCTCTTTCTCTGCCCCTCCCCTGCTCCTGCTCTGTCTCTCTCTGTCTCTCAAAAACAAATAAATGTTAAAAAAATAAAAATAAAATTGTGGAAGTCATAATTTCAGTAGCCCTCAGAATATTCTAAATTTACCTGTTTAATTATTTAATTAAACCCTTTAATTCTTTTTAGTCCATTCACATTTGTATAAGGTTTAAATTTACATGTAACAAAGATGTATTTTTAATATTTTCTCCCTAATATTTAGAAAGTAATTCAACAGTCTCAACCGACATGATTTCATCAACTATTTTAACAAGTAAAAATAGTTTGGTTTTTACATTTTTCTTTGAAAAAGATGGCGCCATCATCAAAAAGGGAAGACCATTGTGTGTTCCACGATCTATCTCAAAGTTTGCTATGCAAGTAAACCCATGGTCAGTTAACTTCACCCGGTACATATAATGAAGAAAGGTCAACTGTAAACTAAAAATGACAATGAATCCTTTTGGAAATGAGTCATAACAGGAAAATCCCATAATACTGCCTCTTGGCTTTCTTCTTAAGTTCTTTTTAAGTGTACATTTAATATAATTGAATGAAAAATGGTATAGTCACCACAAGAATAAAGACTGGCATTGTATAAACCTGATGCAAGAGTGTTTGAGACTTCATAAGAAAGGAACTTTTTTAATGTTTAGTTTTATATTTCCCTCTCACAAATTATGCTCACAAATAATTCATTTTTGGTATTCTAGCATGAAGACTAAGTAGACATATTAAATATTTTAAATTCTTTATTTTCATTTCAACCATAGCTATAATAATCTTCCTTTTTAAAGATTGTTACCTCAACTATCCACAACCATACTTTGGAGTGACTAAATAACATGTATTATGCACCCACCAATTAGGACCCACCAAATTAGGATTTGAAATCCTAGTTACAAATTAGAGCTTGACCACACTAAATAGGAACAATTGTATTTCTCACTTAGTTCAACTTCAACAAATTCTTTCCTAAAGCCACAAGGAAAAAAAACATACAATTTAATCAGCCTTGAATCTGTAATAGTTTTCAGAAATGAACTTGGTACATTTTTTAATTAGTTTTATATGCACAACTGCTAGCTATTGCTTTGATTAGTAAAGTCGCAAAGTGCTGCTGACTGTGGGTTGGTAGCTTGTTTACTGGTATAGAGCAGTGTCTTCTCACTGGGTAACATAAATGAATCATTACCTGTGGGCCTTTAATGCTTCAGTGGTCACAGTGACTTCTTTATAGTCATTCAAAGCAAGGTAGGTAAAATCAACAAACACAGGGCCAAGTCCATAGAAACCACCCCGTAGAGAATGGAGGTAATTATCTGGAAAATTCAGTACAACACATAACATATTTAGGAAAAACTTGGGATTAAAACAACAACAACAGCAACAAAAATTTCATCCAGTCCCTAGCATTTGTCCCAAACTGTAATTAAATTGTATCTATACCCCACCATCCTTGCTTTAAGGTCAAGGACATTATTTCAATTGTGATTGATGTATGTATGATAATCCAGAACTGATTAAGAGGGCATTGGTAAATGTCTTAAGTGAGAGTAGAAACTAGATATTTTAACCAATATTTTTCACAGTTAATCACTAGAAAAAGGGACGTAAAGTTCAGATTATTGTGTTTATTCTTGTTCTGTGAGCTATCAAGATGAAAAACATGTAATAATATTCATTCCGTGTCTACATATCTATAAAACAGGCCCTGATGCTTCCACCTGATTCTTACATTTTAGTACAATGATTATACCCAAACAAAGAACTCTAAACACAAATTCCTAATAGTGAATATAACCAAGAATTTTATGAAAAAAAAATTGTGCGTTAATTGCTTGTAGCCATCTAAGCACATCTCTACAGTGACAAACAAGGAATGAATAGAAGTTATTTGTGTAACTTACTTCTAAATAAGAAATATACTTTAAGAAAAGTAAGAAAGGCATTGCTCTAAATAAACTTACAATTTTAAAGTTGTCATCTTGAAGCCTATGATCTTATTTTTCAACTGTATTGCCTTTGCTCAAAATATTGTTTTGCATTTTTTAAACAAAAGAGACTCAATTCTCTGCATTAAATCTAATGACACAAATATATCTATTCCTACCTCATTAAAAGTTAAAAGCCATGATGGCTAATGATGTTGAACACCTTTCATGGTCTTATATGCTGTTGTGGACTAAACAGTGTCCCTCCAAAATTCATATGTTGAAACCCTAATCCCAAAGTTGACTGTATTTGAATATAAGATCAATAAAGAGGTAATAAATCTTTTCTTAATGTCTATCTATCTATCTATCTATCTATCCTATCATCTTCCAATTTATTTATTTACTTATTTATTTTTGAGAGAGAGACAGAGATAGGGAGCATGTGAGTGGGGAAGGGGCAGAGAAAATGAGAGAGAGAATCCCAAGCAGGCTCCTAACCATCAGCAGGGAGCCCAATTCAGGGCTCAGTCTCAGAAACCGTGAGATCATGACCTGAGCCCAGATCAAGGGTCGGATGCTTAAATGACTAGAGCCCCCCAGGTGCCCCAAGAGATAATACATGTTAAGGGAGGTCTTAAGAGTGGGGCCTTAATCTGATAGGACTGGAATCCTTCTACAAGAAGAGGAAAAGAAACAAGAGAGTTCTTTCACTCTGCACATAGATGGAGAAAATTTCACGTTAGGACATAGGGAAAAAGTGGCTGTCCCCAAGCCAGGAAGAAACCTCACCAGAAACCCTGACAGCACCTTGATCTTAGACTCCTAGCCTCCAGAACTGTGGGAAAATAAATATCTGTTTTTTTCTAAGCTACCCAGTGTGTGATACTTGGTTATGACAGCCCAGCAGACTAATACATATCCCATGTGTATATATTCTTCAGTGAAATATTTCTTCATGTATTCTGCCCATTTTCTAATTGGAATAATTTTTTTTAATGCTGGGGTTTGAGAGTTCTTTACATACTCTAGATACCAGTGCTTTGTGCCATATATGGTTTGTAAATATTTTGTCCCAAACTATATTATTGGGGAGGAAAATTTTTGTTTACCCTTTGAGGTTCTTCTGGGTGGTCTAAAAATCAAATAGATATGAGATATATTAATAAGAGAAAATAAAATTTAACTTCATACATTTTGGGAATCCGTGTAAAATGAGATTCCAAAGACAGTCAAGTAAAATGAGGTATACATGTCATCCTGAACTAAGTACAGGGGCTAGGGGTCTGTGACTTCAATGGAAAGGAAAGCAATTCCCAGGAAGGTGAAACAGAATAAATGTTTGGTAAACAAATTTTTTCTGGGCCATATTGAAACAGTGGAATATAGAAAAGAATTAACAAATCACCCTTGCTACAACCCTCCCTATCTAGCGCCACCATTTCATATTAGACTATAGTTATCTATGGTGATAACCCTATTCCTGGAGTAGTTCCCTTATCTAAATTTTTTAACCAATTAGAAGAAGGTCAAAAGTTCTTCCTGCATCCTTTGGACCTTCTTTGCAGCTCAAAATAATCTGCATGACAAAGTGGCATATCTTGGTGTGACTTGCTCTGAGCCCTACAGTAGCTTGTCTTTCCATCATTTTAACAGGTATTTACTGAGAAAAGTTTAATTTTGATGAAGTCTAATTTATCAATTTTTCCTTGTATGCACTATGCTTTTAGTGTCAAGTCTAAGTATTCTTTGACTAACCCCAGTTCTGAAAACTTTTCTGATGTTTTCTTTTTTCCCTAAAAGTTTTACAGTTTGGCATTTCATACATAAGTCTGTGGCCCATTCTGAATATATATTTTTTTTTGTATTATGTATGAAACTTGTGTCAAATTTCTTTTTTTTTTGTACCTACAGATGTTCAATTTGCTCCAGCACCATTTGTTAAAAAGGTTATCTTAATTTCACTGAAATATTTTTTCACTTTCATTAAAAATCACTTGGGCACATATATGTGGGACTTTCCTGGGTTTTTATTCTGTTTCACTGATCTATATGTTTACATGTCCACTAATACTACAGAGTGCCTTTATCAACATTCCATTCTTGAGTACTCCAGGTATCTCATACTCTTGAAATTAGGTAGATCAATTCCTTTCTAAACTTTCTTTTTGAAATTGTTTTAGTGATTGAAGATCTTTTGCCTTTCGCTATAAATATTAGAATAATTTTGTGTATATCTATAAAAATATTGCTGTGATTTTGGTTGGGAAAAAGTTAAATTTGTGTTTTCCTATACTCATACACTTCTGACACCAGTTGTGTGGGTTGTTCCACACCAAGAAATTCTCTCTTCTTGGTGGAAACTGACTACTGTCCTACAATTTAATTCAATTCTGACACTAACTACTTGGAGTTAGTACAGACCCTACAGATTAAAGGGATGCACTAAAGGTGAGGTAAAGGGTATTAAAGTCAATCCCACAAGACTGGTCCCCACTTCAAATGCCAATCACAAGTTTGGGATTCTGGTATTTCCGACTGACTGGCTATAAACTGAGCTTGTCACAACTCCTTTCTTGGGTTTGGTAACTCGATAAAATGACTCAAAGAACTCAGGAAAGCACTTTACTTACTATTACCAGTTTATTATAAAGAATATAATTCAGGAACGGCCAAATGGAAGAGATGAATAGAGCAAGATAGGTGGGAAGCGGTGCAGAATCTCTGTGTCCTCCCTAGATGCACCACTCTCCTGGTACTTCCATGTGATCATCAATCCAGAAACCCTCTGAACCCTTTTGTTTAGGGTTTTAATAAAGGTCCATAATGTGGGCATGACTGAGTAAATCCTTGGCCATTGGTGATTAAACTCAACCTCCAACTCCTTTCCTGTCTCCTGAAGTCAGAGGGATAGGGCTGAAATTTCCAAACCTGTAATCACATGGTTGGCTTCTCTCGCAACCAGATCCCATCTTCCAAGAGTCACCTCATTAGCACATACTCACCTGTGGTTGGAATGGGATTATGATGAAAAATAAAAGGTACTCCTCAAACCCCTACCACTCAGAGAATTCCAAGGGTTTAGAAGCCCTGTGCCAAGAACCAGAGGCAGAGACTAAATACGCATTTCTCATGTCACACTTGTATATTAATTTGAAGGGAACTGACATTTTTGCTATGTGGAGTCTTGCAACGCATGAGCATATGTTTGCATGTATCTTTATATATATATTTTTAATTGTTTTTCCTTAGGTTTCTAGTTTTCAGCATACAAATCTTATGTTTTCATTAGATTTACACCTAAGTATTTAATTTTTTTGAGCAATTGTGTTACACCTTTAATTTTAGAGTCCATGTGCTAATTGTTAGTATATAGAAATACAACTGATTTTGGAACATTTGTCTGTTATCCTTCAACATTGCTGAACTTACTTGTAAGTTCTGGGAATTACATGTATAAAGTTCTTAGTTTCTACACAATCAGGTCATCTACACTAGAGAATTTTTTTCTTCCTTTCGTGTTCTTATGCCTTTTATTTTCCATTTCGTCCACTATTGCACTGACAAAAACTTTCATGGTTATGTTAAATAAGGGTGGTGAGAGCAGATCTTCTTGTCCTTTTCTCAATCTTAGAGAAAAGACCTCCAGCCAGTCTCTCATCATTATATATAATGTTAGGTGTAGGGTTTTTGTTGTTTTGTTTTGTTTTTGTTTTAGTAAATTTCCTTAAGATGAGTTAGTTTCTCTCATTTCCTATTTTTCTGAGACATTTTATTATGAATAGGCATATAATGGGTGTCAAATGCTTTTTTCTGCATTGAGAGTCTGGTCATTTAATTTGTATTTCTTTCCTCTCTCTCTCCTCACCCCCCCCCCCCCCCAAGACTATAGTGATAGTAACGTGCTGATTGCTTATAGTCACAGAGACCTCTGTGGCTTTTTTTTTTCTTTCAGGATATTTTGTCTCTGATATTCAAGTGGTAATTTCTATTGTTCCATCTTACAGCTCATTATTTCTGCTTATGTCCTCTATCCTTCCTATTCTATTGACCCCATCTTTTGAATTTCTTTTTTATTTTTATTTCAAGTTTTTATTTAAATCCATGTTAGTTAATATATATGGTAAAATTGGTTTAAGGTATAGAATTTAGTGATTCATCACCTACGTGTAACACCCAGTGCTCATCACAAGTGCCCTCCTTAATACCCATCACCTTTTTAGCCCATTCTCTACCTCCCTCCTTCCATCAACCCTCAGTTTATAGCAATTATTGTATGTTCTAGTTCTAAAATTTCCATTTTATTCTCTTTACATCATTTATTTTACTGTTGATGTTTTCTATTTTTTATTGAGACCACATTTTGGTTTGTTTTAAATGTGATTGTAATTGCTCATTGAAGCATTTTCATGTTGGTTGTTTAAAAATATATCAGATAATTTGGGCTGCCTGGGTGGCTCAGTCGGTTGAGCATCTGACTTTGGCTCAGGTTATGATCTCACCGTTCACGAGTTCGAGCCCCGCCTTGGGCTCTGTGCTGACAGTTCAGAGCCTATAGGCTGTTTTGGATTCTGTGTCTCCCTCTCTCTCCACCCCTGCCTGGCTCACTCTCTGTCTGTCTCTCCCTCTCAAAAATAAATAAGCATTAAAAATTTTTAAAAAAATAAAAAAATAAAAATATACCAGATAATTCCATTATGTCTGTCATCTTGGTTTGGCATTTATTGATTGCCTTTTTTCATTTCATTTGAAACCTCCCCATTTCTTTGTATGAGTGATTTTCTATTGAAATCTCCATATGTTTTATATAATACACACACACACACACACACACACACATACACACACACACACACTATATTATGATATTTTGGATTTTTATATTTAGGCTAATTGCTCCAGCATGGCGGGGAATGGTCCACTTTCTCACTGCCATTTGGTACAAAAGTTCACCTTCTCATATACTACCTTTAACACCTCAAGTAGTGGACTTGTCACTACTAGGTAGAGGTAAAAGTTTGTCTCCCCCATTAAACCTTCACTGATAGTTTCCTGATGAGAAGTGCCTTGTCAGTGCTTCCTACATGGTTTCTACTGATGCCATGGGGAAGGGATGCTGATGGCCTCTTTGCTATCGGGCTATGATGAAGGACTTGTCTATCCATGAGGCCTCCTCCAGCCCTCTCTTGTTATCCCAGTGGTGAGGGGGAGGAGTGCCTTTTCCCTACTGGTTGGGAATAGAAGTCCAGGATCCCCATCCAGCCTTCTATGAAACCTCATTAAGGGTGACTTGTCGCAACTTGGCAACAATGGACATGTATGATTTTTGCTTGGCCCTCACAGGCATGGGTAGGGGTTGACTGTGGTGTTTTCCGGGAGTATTGTGGTAATTATCTGAAAGTTTGTTTTGCTAGGATACCCCTTTCATGGTGGCTGGGTTGAAGAGAGAGGCTTTTGTTTTATCTTTTTTTGTCTGCATCTACTTGCATTTGGGGGTGACCAGCTTCTTCAGCCTCAAACCTGAGATGCATGAAGCAAAAATAAAACCTAGGGAGTTCATCACCATATCACTCCCTCCATCCCATTGGCTCTAGCCCATCAGCCTTCCCTCTATCTTTCAATCTTCTAAAGTTTGCTTCACACATCAGCCTTACACATATACTTGTTAAGTTACACTTTGGTTGTGCTTGTTGGTAGAAATAGAGAAAAGGACATTTATTCCATCTGAAATTCTGGAAGCAGAAAAATTGAGTTTCCCTTTTGGGGGTAAATTCAAAGACCGTTTATGAGACACAGAAAAACAACGTCTCAGTATTTATAATCACTTCCAACTTGTGACAAAAACAGCATTTTCTAATATTAGTTGATGAAAAATATTAGGGTTGAAGTACCCAGTGAGAAATGGGATTTGGGGAATGTAGTTATGCTGTTCAGAGAATTGAACTGGACCAGAAATTTTAATTTGAATGCTACTTGCATGTCAGTTATTGGTCAATTGTGAAAACAGCTGAGGTTGCAAAGAAAAAAATATATATAGAGAGCAAGAAAAGAAAGACAAAATACTTTGAAGATAACAGTGAAACGATCTGAGAAAACAGTAGCAAAAAAAAATTTGCTATTTTTTCAAATCTATGCAAAAAATAGCATATCCCATTCATTTGTTCTTATATTCTTCTCTAAACATAGTTTTGCAAATATATACTAAAAAATTGATAAGCACTTTATATGATAAACTAGGATTTTTACTTCAAATGAGTGTATAGCCCTTTTCTCAGTCTCGTTATATTATGGTGCATCATTAAAGCAGTTTGATAATATGACATCCTGAGTGTGAAGGCAGGATAAATTTGTTCAAAATTTACTTCTTTATATTTTGAAAAATGAAATGTTTACTCTCCACATCAATAATAGATAAATACCCTTGATCTCGAAATCAACTATAATTCTCCTGAAAAACAAATAGAGTGAATTAAGAAACATATTTATATTTTCTCCTTTATGAAACTTCAGCATACTGGAACTAAAGACATACTATTTCATAAGCCAAAAAAGACAAACAGAATAGGAGAAGGGATGACAGCAGATGAGAGAGGTGAGTTTAATTATAGAAGAGTAAAACAGTTTAGACTGGTAACTAATATAGAACACCAGGGAACATTGAAACCTGAGTACTATAGGAGAATCCAGGAAAAATCAAACTGAACTGCACTGCGAAAATCCAGAAAGTTTCAATTATTGGCGGGATCAATACCTCAAGGGATGGGGGTGGGGTGGTAAATGGTAGGGCTAAATATGTGACAGTTAAGTCTATATAGTCTATTCTAGAATTCCTACTCTCTTCCAAAATATGCAGGCAATTACCACTTTCTAATCTAGGATAAATTTTTATGATTTCTTCCAGAAATTATCATATTACTATGAGATTGCCTAAAAGGAAATCTTATTTTTTTAACTTATTGATTTATTTTGAGAGACAGAGAGAGAGACAGAGAACAGACAAGGGGCAGGGAGAAGAAGAGAGAGAATTCCAAGTAGGCTCTGCACTGTCAGTGCTGGATGAAATGCAGGCCTCGATCCCACAGACCATGATATCATGACCTGAGCAGAAATCAAGAGTCAGATCCTCAACCAACAGAGCCACCCAGGTTCCCCAAGAAGCCCTGTTTTTGTCTAGTTTCATTCATGTACATAAAGCTCCAAACTATATTGAAAAATTCACCAGAAAGTTAAACAATGTTTTGTTTTTTTACCATAAAGGTCAAGGATGAAAGAAATAAACAAACAGAACAAAAATAAGCAGAAGAAGCAGAAATAATTCCGCTAGCAAAAGCTATACTTTATAGCTAATAGAGTTTACGTATAAGTATATATACATACACACATGCAATTATAAGTGTCATCGTGGAATTTCATGTATGGAATATATATATATGTATATATATATATATATATATATATATATACACACACACACACACACACGCACACACATATATACATACATATATATGCATTGCATATATATTTATAATGTAAATATTATAAAAAGGGATGTTTTAAATATATATATATATATATAATAGAACATATTGCATCCATAATAAATGAACAAGATACCACAAAATAAAAAAGATATTTTTTTAGTTCCTAACATGAAAAATAAATTATAGGGAAATGTTAACAAAATTCAATAGAACAATTCAAAGGAAAATTCAGGAATAACCAGAATTATAAACAAATGGAAAATACATGAGAAAAGGAGAGAAAAGATAAGAAAATAAAGAAAATGTTTTCAAAACATTTCCTTCACAAAAAATGGAGGAAAATGATCAAAGAAATAATTCAAGAAAATTTTCCAGGGCTCCAAGATACATTTTTAATGCTAAAGGACCTGAAGAATTGGCAGATCAGTAAATGCCAGTCTCACCCAAAGCCACATTAGGCATCATTATGAAATCAAAACCCTGGAATAAAGATAAGATCCAAAAAATTTACAGGACAGAAAAATAAAAGAATAAAAAGAAAAGAGAGAGAGGGAAAAGAAAGAAGAAAGAAAGAAAGAAAGAAAGAAAGAAAGAAAGAAAGAAAGAAGAACAAAAGAAGGAAAGAGAAAGAAAGAAAAGGAAAGAGGGAAGAAAAACAAAAACAAATATATAAAAAGAATCAAGAGGCAGAACGGCATCTATCTTGTATATATATATATACATGCATATATATCTTAACATATATATCTGTAATCTATCTATATATATATATATATAAATATATATACATCTATATACATGTTAAAAGAGATATATCTTTAATCTATATAAAGATCTATAGATCAATAGATTGATAGATATACACATGGAGTTATGGGGTTTTTAAACATTGTTACCTTTCTCAGGAAGCTTCTATAGAAAGTGCTCACTCACCAAAACAGATGTGGGGTGGGGGGAATATGAAGAAGCAAGAGGAAGAGAAACGTAAGATTGATTTAACAGAAATCCAAAACAAGAGTGAAACAAAAAGTGTCCGTGTATTACTGGCTTGTTAAATGTTGAATCAGGAAAACACTGTAAAAGAAAAATAAAGGTGGGTGTCTGGATGGCTCAATTGGTTAAGCTTCCAACTCTTGGTTTTGGCTCAGGTCATGATCTCAGGGCTTGAGGGTTCAAGTCCCGCATAGCGCTCTGAGCTGACAGCATGGACCCTGCTTGGGATTGTCTCTTTCTCCTTTTCTTTCTCTTCCCCTATGTTGCTCACACACTCTCTCTCTCTAAATAAATAAATAAACTTTGGAAAAAAAGAAAAATATAGAGGAGGAATGAAGGAAAGAAGGAAGGGGGGGAGAGAGGGAAGGAGGAAAGAGAGAAGGGGAAGAGGCAGGGAAAGAAAAACAGAGAAAGAAAGGAGAGAGGGAAAGGAGAAAGGGAAGAATGTGATGGAAAAAGAAACATTTAACAAATTGTTAAATATATTGTAAATCAGCTCTCACAGGATGATACTTGTGCATCAGGGGTTAACTATCATAGATTGTTAAATATACTATGTATCAGCACTCAAAGGATCCCAGTTGTGCATCATGAATTAAGTATAATAAACATAAAAGTTGGAAATCCAAGCCAGAAACATTCATAATAGTAATCTTATACTTGATGGTATATCATATGAATATATTTATGAGTTGAGTGGCGTAAGATAGGAAGTGCATGACAAAAAAAAAATCTTAGAAATTCTCCCTGCTTCAAAGGCATTTAGACCTAGCCAGCACTATTTTTTTTTATATCTTGAGGCAAAAAGTGATGAACCTGGGCTGAAGCTACTTACATTCCAGCATGTTGAGACCTGTCAGTTTTCTTCAAAATCAGGTAACCATCACTCAGGGGAGTGCATGACAATTTTCCGGGGATTATCAGGCCTGGATTCTTTTTCAAGTATTTAGTTTCAGATTCTCAAATTTCATATGTATTCTTTCCTAAATTGACCTGCTTAAAAGTTTATAATATGAGTTGTACTTTCCCGTTTGCCCTGCCAGAATCCTTCTTTCTCTCTTTATAAAAGAAAGGCAAACTTATGCATTCTCAATTGTTAATATAGTGCATTGCGCTAATGTGTAAAAAACTTCAAGGCACCAAACAAAGAAAGAATTAACAAACACTGGTGGTGCTGCTGTGAAAAATAATGGTGTGGTAACAAATGCTATTATAATTCAACAGGGTTCTAATCCTTAAACTTCAACAAAATTGATTAAAAGTCATTAAGTTGAAAAATGGCAAATCGTGAAAACTATTTTTAGGACATACTACTGTTTTACTTGGATTATAAATTCCATATTATGAAAATAATTAGGTGACATCCCTGTAAAAAAATCAGACCAGTGCTCAGTCAGCTCAGTTGGCTGAGCTTCCGACTTCGGCTTAGGTCATGATCTCACAGCTCATGGGTTCGAGCCCCCTGTGGGGCTCTGTGCTGACAGCTTGGAGCCTGGAGCCTGCTTCTGATTCTGTGTCTCCCTCTCTCTCTGTCCCTAACCGACTCGCATTCTGTCTCTCTCTCAAAAATAAATAAAACATTAAAAAAAAAAGATTTAAAATAAAATTTAAAAAATTACCTCTGGTTTTTACTTCTGGTAATGATGGAATAGGTGTTTCAAACCAATCTGGTTTCATTTAACAGCTAGAAGAGATGGACAAAATGTTTAAAGTATCTTCTTAAAGACTCTGTTTGAAGGTGTTAGTAAGCAATCAATGCTGTGAGGACTTGTGAATCCCAAGTCCAGGAAAGGAGAAAGGCCAAGAGAGGTGAGCTTATCTTTTAGGGCAACTTTCAACTAGAAACAGTTATCTGTTGCCATAGTGAAAGGAAGGCTGTGTGCGAAATTCTAAGCTAAGCAGAGCTTTTAATAGACTAGTTGGATTGAGGGGACAAAATTGAGATTCCGGGGCGTGACAAGGAAAAGATTCATTATTAATAGGGCTCTCTTGAATCTCATCTCCACTTGAACTTTTTGTTCTCTTTTTAAAGTCTTCATCCAGTGCTGTCAACATAAAAGAAAGGAGCAAGATGGGGCAAATCAGGACACCATATGCTGAGGAACAAAGGGAAAGGTAAATACGGGAGTAAACCTAAATTAATATGTACTTCATAGAAAATAATAGTACAAAGAAAATTAAAATAAAGATTTAAAACATATGCTAACAATAATATAAAACACTTGCCAATATTGACAGTATGTTGGGTCACAAAGCAGAAGCCCAATAAAAGCCAAGGTTGGAATCATGGTAGAAATGTACCACACGCATTTTTTTTTTTTTTTTTTTTTTTTTTTTGGTAAGGAAATTGTGTGCTAATGTTCAAATGCTGTGTTAAAATGTAATATTGTCTCAGACACAATATAAGCATAAAACCTTCTCATTCTAGTCAGTAAACAAATAATATAACCTGAAAAATGAAAAAAGAAAAGGATGGATATTTGTCTTTACTAAAGATATATCACTGTTCTTACTTTTAGATATGGGATAAAAGTTTCCCTGACTATCTTTTCTTTCCTTATACTTCAGTTTGTTTAAAAACAAACCTATAATATTTTTTTTGATAGTGGATAAATTAATCAGGATTTGTGACTCTATATTGAATGAAATATCTAAAAATTATTCTTTATTTTTTTCCTTCACTAATTTAAAACACCAATTCCCCTGCTTTTTACCTTGTTCCAAGACAAACCCCACTTAGAAAAAAAAATAACAATGAGGAAGTAAACTCATTATGTATGATAATTAGATATTTTAAACATATTTAGAATTTGTAATACAAATTTGGGAGGGATATTACCTAAATCCAATGAATGTTAGCTTGTGCAAATTAAGAGTTGGCCTTGTTTCCCAATAAAAACTAGGGGAAACCCAATGAACAGAACACCAAAAAGAAATCAGTTTAATCAAATTCCAAAAGTGAAATTTATGAAATTTGAGATTAGTGTCTACAAAAAGTCTCAGGGTACTTTATTATTAAATCTAATTTCTAAAATATAATTCAACATATTCACAAATTGTATTAAAGAGAAAGAGCAAAAACTAATATGAGAACCAGTTGGTTGATATTAATTGATAACCAGAGCTGTAACTAATATATTGGTTTAGAGTTGCTTTGAGAAGAATAATACATATTATTTAAATATGATGTCTTGGGGCGCCTGGGTGGCTCAGTCGGTTAAGTGTCCGACTTCGGCTCAGGTCACGATCTCTCGGTCCGTGAGTTCGAGCCCCGCGTCGGGCTCTGTGCTGACAGCTCAGAGCCTGGAGCCTGCTTCAGATTCTGTGTCCCCCTCTCTCTGACCCTCCCCCGTTCATGCTCTGTCTCTCTCTGTCTCAAAAATAAATAAACGTTAAAAAAAATTAAAAAAAAATATGATGTCTTTACAAAGACAAAGCTTACCTCTCTCACCTTTTTTTCTCTTTTTCTTTTCTTTTCTTTTTTTTTTTTCAGAGAGAGAGAGAGACAGAGAGAGCAGGAGAGGCGGAGGGGCAGAGAGAGAATCTTAAGCAGGTTCCACACAGGGCTCGATCTCAGACCATTAGATCAGGACCTGAGCTGAAATCAAGTCAGATGCTTAAGTGATTAAGCCATTCAGGCGCCCCCTCTCACCTTTCTTATAGGATGAAATATCATTCATGACCCTATAGAAATAGCTGTTGTGACAAGTTATGCTAATTGGCCATGGGAGGGTTTGACAATTTTGATCAACCATCTCCCCTCCATCCCAGTTATTATTAAAATACTTTGGTCTTTGTATATTTTTCTAACTAGATTTCTATGACTGCTCTTGGTGCCTTTCACACTACCCTGTCCTGAGAGAGACTGTTCTACTTAGAACCGAGCTATAGGGAGTTGTATGCATATGGATAACAATATTTGAAATAACTTCTATGCTGTAGTGAGAACCAATTCTGTCACACATTTATAAGATACATGGTGAGAATTAAGCATATCCTCGTGACAAACATGAAAGGTAATGGCTACAATTTCCATTTTCAAAACCTAACACACAGCAAGCAGGTCAATTGCTCAATATCTTACAGCTACTGTGGAAAGTGGCATTTGAATATTTCTTATCCATTCCCACAACTTATGTACTTGATTTCCCTCATAAAACTGCATAGGAAGCTTATACTTTACTATGTGAGACATGATCTTATCTCTCTGGATGAAGCAACTCAGGGGGATATATCTATGTATCTATATCTATCTATATCTATATCTGTATCTATATCTATCTATCTATCTATCTATCTATCTATCTATCTATCTATCTATGTCTATGTCTATATCTGCCTATCTATGTATCCATTTATCTATCTATATTTGACCCTTGAACAACACAGGTTTGAACTGCATGGATTCACTTAATATGCATATTTTTACATTACAGCACTGAAAATGTATTTTCCTTACTTTTGTGAATAACATTTTCTTTTCCCTAGTTTATTTTATTGTAAGAATACAGTAAATAATGCATACACAAATGCGTGTAAATCGACTTTTATGTTATCGGTAAGGCTTCTAGTCAACAGTAGGCTATTAGTAGTTGTTTTTGAGTCAAAATTTATACCTGAAATTTCTCCTGCCATTGCCTCTAACTCTTTCATTGCTCCAGGGTTAACTGCATTTCCGAGCAGTGGTTTCTAAGGTGAACTGTCACAAAGTATCTGCTGAACAAGAGCGGCAGTTCTTGGACAATGACTATCAGAAATAATCCTTTTTTTATGAATTATTTTTTTAAATATCCAACTCAGAGACCACAGCAGGAAGGCTAAATATGTATATATTTGACCGGAAGTTGAGGTAGTTTAAAATGGAGGTTTTTCATTTTCCTTCTAAATCGGAAAACACAATAACTTGCAAAGAATTAAAGAGAAGGTTGGATCAGATATTTGAAAGAGCAAATATTTTTAAGTAGTGCAGAGAACCAGAGAATAAAGCAATTTAGAGAAATCTTGTGGAATTACTGAGCAGTGTGATAGTTTCTGTTAAATATAATATCCTATAAAGGATAACTTTATAGATGCCTTGTCAAGTGATTATCTTTAGTGATTCTTGGCAATTCAGACACAAGTGTGGACGAAATAGAACTAGGGGATCCTCTAGAAGGTAGGTTTTAGTCTTATAAGAATGACAGACTAACATATACAAGGACTTAACATGATTGGGTAAATAATAAATGAACCTATGGACAACTTAATATAAACATATTTCAATAATACATTATAGGATCCAAAAAATTAGAAATCGTTTTCCTCTCGAAATAAAACGTGCTTGATTTTTTTTTTTTTTTGGTCTGAAATGAGTAAAGAATAAGAGTAAGAAAAATCATGCAAATATCTTCATCTTCCTTTGCTCCCTATCAAATGCATTGTTCCATAATACCAACCTATTAACACTGGTTCCAGTACTTACCATAAAGATGAGATTCTCCAAGGCTCTGAATATTTTTTGGCCCCAGAATTGGTGTGAATGTATCAACCATGTGGTCACATGGCAGCTTTCCTCCCAAGCATTTTAGCTAATTCTGTGTAAGGTGTTAGACCTGGAACCAGAAGCAGATAGAGTGCTTATATCCATTTTATATTTTCCTGAGGGTGTAACGTGTGGCTCCAAGTGATATCCTGTCAAATGTTTGGTTTTGTTGTTGTTGTTGTTGTTGTTGTTTTACTTCCTTAGAATGATAAGATATGCATTTCCCTGTATTTTATAGCAACTTGAAAAGTGGGAAGTTTAAGGACTGAGGTTTAAAGATTTAGATATTTTCCCATGGATTTTCTCAGCAAAGAAACTCATACATCTTGGTTAACTTTGTTTAAAAACAATTGACAAGGGGCGCCTGGGTGGCTCATTCAGTTAAGCGCCAGACTTTGGCTCAGGTCATGATCTCACGGTTTGTGGATTCCAGCCCCACATCAGGCTCTGTGCTGACAGCTCAGAGCCTGGAGCCTGCTTCTGATTCTGTGCCTCCCTCTCTCTCTGCCCCTCCCCTGCTTGTGCTCTATCTCTCTCTCTCAAAAAATAAACATTAAAAAAAATAAAAAATAAATAAATAAAAAATAAAAACAACTGACAATAATCACAGTCAGTTAACCTCTCATTTGAATGAGAGGGAAAAATCATTACATGTTTATGTCAAATGATATTAACCCCATGTGAGAATTTGTTTAAGGGTATTCTACAACAGAACTGATGACAAAAAAAGTGTCTAATAAGCAGGGAAAGCACTCAGAGGTTAATGTACTTGATGTTCCCAGAAAGTCAAAGACAGGTGATGTTGGGGTTTTTCAACAAATAGTCTATTCGGATGTGAGAGTGTCTGATGTCAGAGCTGGAACATTTTAGAGTGATTACAACTTAGAGGATATAAATGTGGGAGTTGATGGCAGATGCTGAAAAAGGAAAATTCATTGAAGTGAAAGAACTGAGAGGCCAAGGTTTGAATGGATCGTCTATGTCTTGAACTTATCTAGACTGATGGCAGTTCTTAAGATGAAAAACAACTAAACCAATATCTTCATTTAGGAAGTGAATACATTAATGAATTAGTGAATAGATAACATAGTATTTTCATATTCTGAAACTTCAACTAGACTGATATCTGTTGAGCAAATCTACTTGTGTACTTATTGAGTAACAAATATCACTAATTATCTGAATGATTCTAATAGCCTCCTAAATGGACTGTGCTCAGACTTTAAGCTCTTTTCAACATATTGCCCAAGCTGGCATCAGTTATTTTCATAATGTGCTTTCTCACAAGATGACTTCCTGCTTTCAAAAAATACAATACAATGCCCTCCACAATCTAGTTATAATTTCATTTTCCATTATTGTAGCCCCATTTCTCATCTCTCTATTACACATCCATTACTGTTCTTTATTCTCAGTTGACCAGATAACATTTTATGCATTTTACAGCATCTACTTTTTCCTCACTGTACTCATGTAATGTCTCTCTACATACATCCATCTATTTATTCAGAAATATATACCGGGGGATGCCTGATTGGCTCAGTTGGTAGAGCATGTGACTCTAGGTCTCGGGGTGGTGAGTTCAAGCCCCATATTAGGCATAGAGATTACTAATATATATATATATATATTGCAATATACTATATATATATAATATATATATATATTGTCTATGTCTATATATGTCTATATATATATATATATATATTGTCTATGACATTTATGAGCTCAGTGATAAAGATAAGTTAGTTAATAAGACACATTTCCCAAGAAATAGGAAAATAAACAAATGCACAGAAAAATCATTAATTATGATAAAACCTAAAAAGAAAGAAAGAAAGAAAGAAAGAAAGAGGAACCATGACACTCCTTTTTTTTTTTTTTCTTTCCTTTTTTTTTCTTTTTGATTAGTGGCCTAGAGATCTGATGTAGAATTTTCAGGAAAAAAAAAAAAAAAAAAAAAACAACTTTTCACAGAAGGTGACTTGGCTGAAACATGAAGTTAAGGAAATTTAAAAAGTGAAAATTAGGGTTATGAATGGTCAAAGAACCCTTGAGGAAGAGAGTCTGAAAAGTCTCTGACAACCACCCTAACAACAGATGAGTTTAGGAGATAGGCTGAGTTAAGATAAGGCCGTTGGATTTATTAAAACTGAAATAGGAAGTATGTGAGATGATTTAGCAAGTGGCATGATCTGATTTACTTTTTTGCTCACATTCCCTTAGGAGTACAGAATGGACTGATAGACGCAGGAACCATAAGGCCAGCAATCGCAGTGAAATGAAGACACTTTAACTGTGGAAAGAATAGGCCCATGTTTTGAAGACCTTATCATTAGTGCTTGCAGTTTGGCTTATGTGTTGGGGATTAGAAAAGAGAAAGAATCATAAGATATGTAGGTTCTGACTTGAGCAGCTGAATAACTAATGGTGCCTTTTAGTGAGAAAGTAAGACTGAGGGAGGGGAATCTGTTGAAGCCATAATTAATTAAAGGCTCAGCTTTGAACCTGTTAAATTTGAGATGTCTGTGAGATATCCAACAAGATGTTTCGTGCAAGCAATTGGGCATGGAGGTCTGAAGCATAGAGGGGACATTGGTTTTGGATACGGATGTGGATAAAGATATAGCTCAAAACATAAAATTAGATATGTGTGTGTGTATATATATATATATATATATATATATACACACACAAAAGTTTTTTTTCATGTAAAAGTACTTACAGAGGCACCTTGGTGGCTCATTTGGTTAAGCGTTTGACTCTTGATCTCAGCTCAAGTCTTGATCTCAGGGTCATGAGTTCAGGCCCCATGTTGGGCTCCACACTAAACATGAAGCCTACTTAAAAAAAAAAAATACATTAATTAAATTAAATTTAATTAATTAAATTAAAATTACTTACATATTTGTATATATGTATGTGTATACATTATATATCTGAATGAAGATATGCATGTATATGTATGTATGTATCGTATGTATATGTAAATACTTTGCGAGCACAATGTCATCATGTGGATGACACTTATGTCCATAATAATGAATGACCTGTTATATTTGTTTATCTCTTACTATATTTCCACCTCTGTGCTACTACTGCCCATTGTAACATTTTTATAGCACTAATAGTTTACCTCATATACAGCTTATTGTGTACGTATTTGTTATCATACATGGTAACAAACTTCTCTGGGAAAAGTTTGCTGTGCGACCTTTTTCTGTATCTTCTATATTGCTTAAATTGTGTGCATGTGTGTTTTCTGTACCATATATGATTGAATTCAGTTTCATGAAATTTTCAGTCTTGAGCTCTTCTGTCCAATATTACATAACTTTCTGGTACATTTATTAACCATTGTTTTCTTTATATTAATTTATCCAATGCAGCCATACAAGTAGGCAATCTGGACGCACACAGTATTTTTTTTACTCAATAGTAAGATTTTTGGTGAAAGGCTAAAAAGGCACTTGTATTTTTGCTGCTATAAAAATTACCACCATAGAGGCTCCTGGGGTCACAGTCAATTGATCATCTGATTCTTGACATGGACTCAGGTCATGGTCTCATGGTTTGTGAGTTCCAGCTTCCCATCAGGCTTTGCGCTGACTGGGCGGAGCCTGCTTGGGTTTCTGTCTCCTCTCTCTGCCCCTCTCCCACTTGCTCTCCATCTCTCCTTCAAAAATAAATGAATAAATAAATAAATAAATGAATAAATAACCACCGTTTCATTCAATGTTTTAGAGTTCCAGAAGAGGGAATAGGAAGCTTCAACACATTGTGCAAATCAAAGAACCCTAGATAAAATTATTGGTCTTGGTTATGGGGCTTAACCCATGGGGTGGGGTTTGATAAACAAGGTATGTTTTTGAGATAGGTGGATTAGCGATAAAACAAAAGCTGTAAGTGATTTCTCAGAGTAGTGTGCACATGTTTTCACCTCCTACCTAAAAAGTCTCTCTCCCAAAACTTTCTATATTCTTTCTGGGTTTTTTTTCTATACCTTGTTTCCCACCCTCCTCATTCATCATTTTATTTCTCCTATTTTAGAAATTCTTATGCCTGTTTGCACTCTTGGAAGGTTGTTCTTAATACTCAGTATGAGGGGGTGCCTGGGTAGCTTGGTTAAGCGTCCAACTTCAGCTCAGCTCATTATCTTGCAGTTCCCGAGTTTGAGCCCCGCATCGGGCTCTGTGCTGACAGCTGGAAGCCTGGAGCCTGCTTTGTTCTGTGTCTGCCTCTCTCTGCTCCTCCCCTGCTCATGCTTGCTCTCTCTCTCTCTCTCTCTCTCTCTCTCTCAGAAATAAAGAAACTTAAAAAAAATACTTAGTATGAGTCTATTTCCATATATTCTTCAAATTGCTTTCATCAAGTTTGTAATTATGTGAGATGTAGATTTCGATCATGCTTTTGCAATTAAATATTTATCTTTAACTAAATTACATAGAATATCACTGTCTTGGTAAATGTCCATGAGAAAAAAAAAAGTTTAAGGAAGTAAAGAAAAACAGAAGTTCATACCTTTAGGACCAAAAAGATATAACAAAGTATGAGCATGAAACTGCTTATCTAAAACAACTCATTAGAAATGCAATTATTTAAGATAGATGATAATTAATTTAAAATGACCCCTCCCATATTTTACATAACTAACACTAAAGCAAAAGCTTACATAAATACCTCTATACTCATGCCAGGCACAGGAATTATCTGAATTAGTTCAGCCATGTTCATGCATCCTACTTTCCTAATTAAGGCATAACATATTCCCTGAACTTTTCCATAAATGGAATAATGAGCCCCAAAAGCATGTGCATAAAAATAACAGACGTGGGCTGCTTTCTTTTCTGGTTAATATCACCTGTGGATGTGTCACATACTGTGTATTTAAAAGGATCTAAAAAGAAAGTGGTTATTCAAACAGGAAATGAAAACCACTGTTCCTAAGACATGAACTTGCTCTATTGCTCAACGTTAAAAAGAAAGAACGAACGAATGAGAGAATGAAAAGAAAAGAAAAAGAAAAGGTTAAAAAGGATGCCATGGTGGGCTAGCATTGATCAGTCTCCTGGAAAATAAAATTACTCAGTTGTTAGACTCTGCTAGAATAAACAGTTCAGTGACAGGAAAATAGCCATTGTAGTCCCAGCATTAGGAGGCTGAATTTTCCGTATAGAGATACTTTGCAGCATTTACTTTTTAAATTTTTTTATCTTCTAAAAATTATTGTAACAATGTATGACTGCCTGTGTGTGTGTGTGTGTGTGTGTGTGTGTGTGTGTGTGCATGTGACATTTTTCTGTTACTTCACAGAAATAGAGATAAAATATCATTCTATTTAGTCACTGGATGTGATAACAGCTAAGATCTACAAAAAATCATAGCAATTCTAAAATTAATTTTAAACAGTTTTTATAAAATGATATATGTATTTGTAACAGCTATTCAAGTAACAGATTTTCAGTAAAATTAAACTGTAAGGAAAAAATTTTAAATTACTGAAGTGACCAGAAAGATATAATTGATCAAACAAATATAAAAATTGGTATTAGTTTTTTTTCTTCATTAAAGATTGTTTTCACCTGCCAACTTGTTATGCTTCAAATATAATGATTGTATCATACTGGAAATAATCATAACTTCAACTATGAAGAAAAATACATGTGGTTTATTATGGTGTTTCAGAATATTCCTTGTCCTTAAATTTGTGTCTATTTTGAATTATGCAGTGTGAGTTAGAAATCAAGATTTGATCTCTTATTTCTACCTAAACTACTTTTATCAGATGCCTTACTTCAAAAGAGAATCTAAAAAGTGTCCTTTATGAGTCTGTCACCTCTCAGATGTCACCTTATTTGGTTTTGCTGTTATACCCAGAGCAGTGTTTCTCTTTCATTGGTAATTTGCATTTGGTGCTCTCTCAGACATTGATTTTCACCTCTGTTCCCAATACAGCAGCAAGGGTTGGAATGTCTAAGTTGTGTTTGATATTTCATTTGGGAGTTCTTTTATTCTTTCATTGCCACTAAAATCTATTTTTCAGAGGAGTAGGGTTAATTCGTCAGAGTAAGTGTAAGATCTTTAATGCTTTAAAAGTACCATGATAGTAAACTTGGTTTATGAAATAGAAAGGGGTCACCCAACCTTTTTGATTAATAAACATCATTATTTATCACAGAAGTTTCAAAATTATATTTACATAAAATTTGTAGGAAATTACAGAATAAAGGAATTAAGACTGAATTCTGAAAACTTAATTTTTCCTTTACAAAACTTTTCCTTTAAAAAAAACTTATTTTCCTTTAAAGAATAGTTTTCTTCATTTCTAAGAGCTAGCAAAAACTTTAACACGTTGAAAATGAGCTTCAGACAAAGATTGACAATGAATATTAACCCATGTTTAATCTGTATAGAACTACACAATGTATCACACAGGAGATTGAGAAGAGTTACAAAGTTTATCTCACGAACTTCTGCAAACATATATGCTAATTTCTAAAGCAAAATCAAAGAGCCACTTATGAGTCAGACTTCAAAGCAAGTCTTTTCATGTCTATAGTGGATAATGTCATCTATTCAGATTTAAGTATACAGATGTCCAATATTTATTTAAATATATATATATTCAATAAAAGCTCAGACCTGATTTATAAGAAAGAATTGGAAGCAAATATTGATGTTAGGAAGGACTGTTACCCTGCTCCACACAAAAAGGCTACTGAAGGTAAGACTAAATAAGCTAGATAGGATTAGAAACAGAGTATTTTTTGAGTAGATGTTTCAGAATGATGTTTATACATGTACATCTAAAATCACAGCAGTGCTCCACTCCCACCTGCTTGGTAGAAACATGTAAAAATAGTATAAAACACAAATAAACTTAAAAATAAACCTGAATGAAATGACATACAGTCCTGATTTCCATTAGAGTCCCTAATGATGCTCATTACAACCCTAACTGCATTTTAATGCTGAAATATAATGCCTCTATTCATCATCAGAATGGAATACGGATGCTGACAATTGACGAAACTTAATAATAGAAGAGTTCACAAAATTCAAAACTCCCTGTGTATATTTTCAGCCTGAGAGCAAATGTGTGATGGATGTTGATTAGCTCCACGAAAAGTGAAATGACACTTCTGAAAGCGGAAATAAAGCGCTCTAAAAAGGTTAAGGGACATCACTCATTTGGGCAAATAGGCAGAAGACAACGTGAACGGCTTTCTGACGAAATTAAAAGAATTAAAGGGCTGTCTTAGTAGATTACTTTTCATTTCAAGGAGGTATTGTCAACCAAGTTTTAATAGTCCGCAATTCTCATTTTCGAATCTCTATGAGAAGACAGCCTGTGGATGTATACGTGCATGTGGTTCTTTTACTTTTTGAGAAAAATGAGCTCATTTGTTTTTATATAGGATCTTACATTTAGAGATAGAATTTAGCCCTGTGGACCAGTATCACTCTCAGGCCCAGAGAAATCAAAAGGTTAGGAAAGGTCAGCTAGTCCATAGGGATAATCTGTTTTGTACTCTCTCTTCTAACAACTGCATTGAGATTCTATTACCAGGATGAAAGAGACTGTATTTTGATTCTGCTACTGTTAGGAAGTGAAGATGTTAATGTTTTGTCTTTAAATTTAGACTTGATAAATGTTCACAGCAGACCCTTGCCAAGGAGTAGAAGTATGCCTTACCGTCATCTTTTGTTCAGGGCTGATTTTTTTCCCTTCTGTCTGGAGTGTGTTTTCCTCAACATTAAAGCGTGAGCATGTCTCTTCCTGTTAATGCACCAATTTCAAAAAAGCCCCATGTATTATTTGATGAGAATATATCTTAGTGAATGTTATCCTAGGGTAAGATTATCCTAGGATCAGAATGATCCCGGTGAAACTAACATTAACATTCAAGACATAGGATAGTGTATCCCCAAATCTGTCTTTTTCAAGATGGTATGACTGATATGTCACAGAACCTAAAACATGGTTGAGACTGAGAGGTCTTGGGAAGTTAAAAAAAAAAATTTCCCTGTGTAAATATCTTGGGCTGGTTCTTTTTTGCAAGGTGATTTCATTATTACTCTTTTTTTTTTATGAAAAATTGACTGTATAAGTTTTTTTGTGTGGAATAATTTTGATAAACTCTTTTTTCCTAGGAAATTTTTCATTTCATTTGCAAGGCACCTTCTGTGAATTTCTTTAAATTTTCTCTATTTAACTATTCATTTTCCCTTTGCCACGTCTTTACTCTCTGTCTCTATAATGTTGTCCATCTGTATCTCTCTCTCTTTGATCAAATTAGTGATTTATTTAAAAACAAACAATAAATTTTTAATATATAAATTTCTTTTTACATTCTCCAATTTATTAATTTCTGCTTTTTTCTTTATCATTCTCTTTCTTTTTTTTTAAGTTTATTTTTGAGAGTGAGAGAGACAGAGTATTAGGGATAGAGGGAGATGCAGAATCCGAAGCAGGCTCCAGGACCTGAGCTGTCAGGAAAGAGCCTGACGCAGGCTCAAACCCACAAACCATGAGATCATGACGTGAACCTGAATTAAGTCGGAAGCTTAATTGACTAAGGCACCCATGTGCCCCAGTGTCTTTCTTGTTCTTTCTTCCAACTTACTTTGCTATTCTGAGTTTTTTAATCTGAGGATTTAATTTACTCATTTTCATTCTTTTATTTTTCATCCTATTATTTTTAATAACAAACATACATACAGCTATAAAGTATCCTCTGCTCACTGTTTTAAAGCCCATAAATTCTATTGTTTTCATTATGCTGATATTTAAGTTGTATTTTCCCTTTCATCCAAGAATTTTAATAGAATCCATTTCTTTTTTGACTTGGCTCTTTCCCATTGTCTTTCTTTTTGTTGTTTGTTTGTTTGTATTTGGTTTTATTTTTCATGGTTTATCTGTATTTTGTAGTCCTTCCAGTGACATATTAAGGTTATCAAAGACTAGGACACTTGTTTTTTTGTTTTTTTGTTTTTTTGTTTTTAATGTTTATTTCTTTTTGAGAGAGAGAGAGAGAGAGCGCGAGTAGGGGAAGAGCAGAGAGAGAGAGAGAGACAGAATGGGAAGCAGCCTCCAGGCTCTGAGCCATCAGCACAGAGCCCAATGTGGGACGCGAAATCACCGACTACCAGATCGTGACCTGAGCCCAATTCAGACGCTAAACCGACTGAGCCACCCAGGCACCCCAGTAGGGCCCTTGATTTCTAATAATTTATAAGAACACCATCAGTGTCACTGGAAATTCAAATAGCATTACTCATGAAATCATTTGGAGTAATTCTAATGTTCAAATGCCTGGTTTGCTTTGGGAGGGGTTTGTTATTTTGCTTTTTATTAACAATGTTTTTAATGTAAGCTAACCATATGGCTCTAGTCTCTTTTTTAGTTTCTATTGCTCTTCTATGAAAAAGATTTAACTCCTAATACTTTAAAAGCCTATATTTATGTTTACATTTTTTATTTATATTTTATAAGATATGTTTAAATATTTATTATACATTTATATACTTAAAAAATTTTTGTGGCCTGACCCAGGGAAATCCAACTGCTTTTCTTTCATCTTTCAATCTGTCACCATGCATGTTATTGGAATTTTTTTTTTTAATGTTTATTTATTTTTGAGAGAGAGAGAGCATGAGCAGAGGAGGGGCAGAGAGAGAGGGAGACAGAGGATCCAAACCCAATGCGGATTCAAACTCAGGAACCATAAGATCCTGATCTGAGCTGAAGTCGGATGCTTAACTGACTAAGCCACCCAGCCGCCTCTATGCCTTGGAATTCTACCCCCCCAAAAATAGCTTTGTTTCACTCCAGACACTAGTGCACGTGTTATTTTAATTTCAATGATTTTGCTGGGAAACATAGTTATTAAATAACAAATCTTGAGGTTCCTGTGTGGCTCCGTCAGGTTAAGCATCAGACTTCAGCTCATGTCATGATCTCACCATTGGTGAGTTGAGCCCTGCATAGGGCTCACTGACAGCACAGAGCCCGCTTCACATCCTCTGTCACTCTCTCTCTCTCTCTCTCTCTCTCTCTGCCCCTCCCCCCACTAGCTTGAGCACTGGTGCTTGCGGGCTCTTTCTCTTTCAAAAATAAACATTAAAGTACTTAAAAAAATAACACCCTTGATGCGTTATGAAGCTTGAAGAAATGTTATAGCCATCTTCTTTTCTTTTTCCATTTCTATATTCGTTCAATTTTTCCATTTTTTTTTTTTTATTGAAAGGCATCTTGAACCCGTGAGTAAGCCCACCACTGGTAACTCTCCCACCCCATGCAATGAAGGTGAATTCAGTACTAGAACATAGGTAGACTCAAACTTACAGAGTATAAAAGAAGCTGTAATATCAAAATTTTATGTTTGCTGAATATTTTGTTTGGTTTTTACCTTCATCTATAAAGATAACGATAGCTGTAAGCATCCATTCTATACCATTTTCTTGACCGATAAATTCACTTGCAATGCAAAGTAATATCATATAACAACTGGAGGCATAAAGCACTTTAGCTCAAGTGATGGTTTTAAATTAGTTTCAAAAGCATTGATTAAATTTTATTCAGCTATAGAAACATATCATTATGGCTTTCTTAGCCTAAGAAGTATATATGTCTACCTTATGCTTGTAATAACAGATTTCTTCACCATTTGTCAAGTAACTAAAAAATATGTTTAAGTCACTGAAAAATACACAGCAGACATTTAACAAATAAGATGCTATTAATAAAGTGATATTAAAAGCAGTATTTTTCTTTTAAAATAATGTTACTTGTAAATTACAGTGGCATACCCTGAAGTAATACCCAAGAAGGCCAATGATTCCATTAATCTCATTAGGAAAATATGAAATATAAATTGCTTATGAGAACATAAAAGACTGATTTATCTTCTGTTAGTTCCTTTGTTATGTTCCTGGATACTAAAATTGCTAACCTGTTAAAAAACAAACAAACAAACAAACGAATAAACACTACTAGGTAAAAAATTAGGCGCATTATATATGAAAAACTAAGTTAGCATTTTGTATTAGGATCACCAGACATTAGTTACGAAAAGTCCATTAAAATTCACAGCCTCTTAAAGTTTGTTATTTCAAGGTAACAGTTTTTTCTTTCCAGAACAGATTGTTCTTCCAATTTTATCCATATTCTTGGTAAACTTAGTTCAATAAACATGTTTTTACTTCTTTATCTTCTTTGCCTAATTACCTTCAGATTTTAGGAGAGATCTGTAATATAGAGCTTGATAATATACTCCACATGTCTTCCATCTGACAATATGGTTCTGAATGTATAACAGACTTAACCGTTCTCTGTTACCTCTCAAAGAGCAATTTTAAAGATACCTCTCAAAGAGCAATTTCAAAGAACGAAGTACTCACTCTACTATTATACAATGGCCATAGATTAGAAGGAATTTTAAAATACTCATAACAATGTGTTATCTGAATGTGTATATTGATACCTATGTAATGATTTCCATGATCACATAAAACTCTGCTCTTCACAAAATAACATGAACACAAAATAATGATGTTCCAATAATAGATCAAACATTAAATAGATTATTCACCTGTTAAACTACTTAAACAGGAGGCCACTAGGCTGAGGTGGCTTTGATGTTATGGTAGCCCTCATAAGTGCACCCAGACCTAAGCCTATGACGCTTCAAGGTGAGAAAACTAAAACCTAAGGATAACGAATCACAAACAGCCAACGGGGCTTTAAGTTACGGGCCAATCAACCATCTTCTTACTTTGCTTCCACCTTTTCTCTCTACAAATCTCTCTCCAAGCTCCTCTTGGTGTCACATTCCTAATCATGTCTGGGTTGGCACTACCAGATTAGGATCCGTTTTTGTTTGAATTCTTAATTTTTAAAATATGTTTCAGGTTATCTTTAATAACTACAACCTATATATTCTCTACACTTACTGACAGTGCTCTCATATTGAATCCTTGGCCTACTGACAGTGCTCTCATATTGAATCCTTGGCCTACTGTAACTTTGGTATCCAAATCACCAACTTCTTTTTTTTTTAATTTTTTTTAACGTTTATTTATTTTTGAGACAGAGAGAGACAGAGCATGAACGGGGGAGGGTCAGAGAGAGGAGGAGACACAGAATCTGAAACAGGCTCTGGGCTCCGAGCTGTCAGCACAGAGCCCAACGCGGGGCTTGAACTCACGGACCGCGAGATCTTGACCTGAGCCGAAGTCGGACGCTCAACCAACTGAGCCACCCAGGCGCCCCTCCAAATCACCAACTTCTAAGCATGTCGTTATTTCTTCATCTTGGTCGATTTTCCCTTTTCATGAGTCACCACTTCAAAGCTAATTTTATCTGAGTTGCCTTAGCTTCTTACATATCGTTTTCAGGTAATCATCATCATTGTGCCTATCTCTGTGTTATGTAGAGGTGAAAAAAGGCTACACTTAGTCTAGAAGAGGTTGAAAACATGTAATAGCAATCAATGAACTAGCTGTATTGGGGGAGCCGCAAATCAGTAATTTTAAGATTTTTTAAAAAGTAATCTCTACACCCAGTGTGGGGCTCAAACTCACAACTGTAGCTCAAGAGTCATGCTCTACTGACTGAGCCAGCCAGGCACCCAAAGTCAGTGGATCTCAAACTTGAGGTCATAGACAACTATTTCTGAAAACCTTCTAAAGCTAACAATAGCATTCAAATAGTATTCAAATCCTTAAAAAAATCCTAGGCTACAAAGCATTGTATGATTGGCTCATTGCTTCCTACCTCCCATTTTTATCTCTTCTGCAACCTCATTGGTTTCCTTGCTCTCTCTTACATACCTAAGCCTACGCCTATCTCAAGACTTTTGCATTTCTTTTTTCCTTTAGGGGACATTTTCTTCCCCCAGCTATACTCTTGGCTAGCTCCCAAGCTTCAGTGAGGATTCTGCTAAAATGTCACACCCTCCCCACAGAGAACTTCTTCCAAATCACCCTAAGAGGACACTCCTAGTCACTCCTCTACTCTACTTTTTACTTGTTTGTCTTGAATACATTCATCATCATTAGCATTATTTTACAATATTTATTATTAGTCAGGCCCTTGAAACCAGAGATTCTGACAGTTGTTTGTTTGTTTGTTTGTTTTATTACTGTAGCCCCAACACCTAAAGCTTTTCTTTGCAAAATAGAGTGCTGTAAGGACTGAGAGTCTGCAGCCCCAATATGGGCCACTTTGGCAGGAAGATTATGCTGACCTGAAAGCAACTGAAAGCCTATGGGCTCAAGAAAAACTTTTGTGCCTTCCTTCACTACGTAGAAGAAACTAAATTGGGGTCTTTCCCAGAATAAGGGTTGTTAGCAGATATAAATTTATCTGAATGACCCATCTGTATGGCAGAGCAAATGTCTAATTACCAAATATCCACTCTTTTTCTTATCACCTTTTGAAGCACATTCATTGCCTCTGAAGTCCCAGACCTCCAGTCCCTTCTTCCTTAGTTCACAATGACATATGTACTTCATTTTGCATGACTGTCTTTGGAATTTCCATGCCTGTGTGGATTCTCTGTATGCTATTAAATTTGATTTTCTTCTGTTAATCTGCTCACGGCAATTTGAATCTTAATCCAGCCAGAAGGACCTGTGAAGGGGACAGGAGTTCTTGCTCCCCAACAGTGCCCAATACACTTTGTGAATAAATAAATAAGTTATTCAAATTTTATTTATTTTATTGCCTTCTCCGTATCAAATACAAGAAAATAATTTGAAAAAACTTGGGGTTTCTTCAGAGTAAGTTAGAAGATCAAAGTGGATTGAAGGGTAAACACATAGAAGTGAAGTTTGCACAATGATTTTTAGGGGGACAATATAGGCTTTATATGGTTATGGAAAAAAAATCAAACTTATTTTGTAAAACTTTTACTTTGGTTGATAACCACTTGTGCCTTAAGATCAACACAGGCTTAATTTTTGAACTTTCAGTTAAGGGGTAAATCATTCACAAAATTACACAGTAGCCTGCACATTCCTTCTACAAAATGTAGAATTCCTTCAAATAATAAGCCTCATTCTGGGTATTGTACATTTCCAATGGTCTATTATTAAATTAGAGAATGCAAAGAAAATGTTCACTGTCTTCCAAAGTAATATCTCTATCAACTCTACAAAGATATTTTCAATATTTCCCTGAGATCATTAAGACACCTTTTGGTAAACATCTCATATACTTCCTTACATCTCTAAGTAGGGACCCTGATTAGCCTCAAGGAAAACAGGTTTTTAGAAACTAAAGAAATAAATGCCAAGCCATAAGAAAAGATATGAAATATATTTTTGCCAAATTGAGCTTACATTTTAATAACACATTTTACATCACATTTGGTATCCAGCAACTTTTAGTGAGGCTCTATATTCTTATGCAGATTATGTAAAAATGCTACTTGCATAACATTCTGGAAAGGAGATTTAGAAAGTGTTATCTTCTAAAGATCATTTAAATATAAGACTATGGAGCAATTATCCATGGATGCTTAAAACATCAGATGGTGGAAAAATCACCTCATCCTGTTCAATGGGAGCAATCTGGAAGCAAGTAATGTGTATTGTAATTGTTTTATTATTTTTAGTTGGGAAGAAAATGCTTACCAGAACCTGATTACCTGCCCAAGCCTAGAGAAGTAGTTATCAAGAAAAAAAAAAAAAAATACACCTTGTCAAATGATGTCTACTAGTCGAGGAAGTGCTTACAGTTTGTGTACAATGTTTGAAGACACTTTAAAATTAAAATCTTCGAGATTCTTGACATACTTTTTAAGATTCAAAGATTACATGAAAAAAAAAAAAGAGGAAGAGACTCAGGTTGCATCCACTAAACCACTGAACATCAGACCTGAGAAAGAAAGGGGGAAAAACAGGATTTTATGTCCAAGCTGCTATATTTTTAAATAACTTACAAATGCCAAAAGGAAAACAGTTTTGCCACATTTTACACTTTTCAGACCAATCAAAGACATCAGACTAGAATAAAAAAAAAAAAAAAGAAGAATCAAATTTCTGAAAATGTCCTCTTTGAGATTATATACTCCTAATTCAGCTTTGAATTCTGCTTCTTGTCTCAGCTCCTCTAAATGAATCCAGAGCAAATGTGAAAATGCACGCTCAGGGGTTGGAAAAGGTCACTGCAACATTTATTCATTCGGCAAATACTTGGATGCCCATCCAGTGCCTGGCATCCTCTTAAACCAGTCGATTCAGCAGAAAACTCCTACAGAGTTTACATTCTGAGATGTCTCATTGCCCCATGTTATATTTTTCCTCCTAAGCCATCTGACCATGACTTCTCTTACTTCCATTTGATTCTGTTGTTTCTTTTTGTATCATTGTTCCTAACTAAGAAGCTAGTTTGGACTTACTATCTTTGTTTATCATCAGCAATTTGGATGAAAATAGCAGACAGTTTTATTTCTTTTTAAGCTTTCTGCCTGATAGGAAGATGTTCAGCAATGCATTTAATTATCCTAAACCATGTTATCTATATTTTTTATTCTTTTTAAAGACCTGGAAACTATTTGTATTCATTAAACTCTGAGGCTCTGAATACTTGTAATGGTCTTACACGCTCCCTACTATTTCTAAAGGTAGTTTAAGAACAGCAATCTGCTTGGAAGACGTAGCCAGGGCCTTGCATTGAACTTTAAGTACATTTGCCTAGTGTCAAGCCAATATGTGTGGTCACATAACACTAGCACCATTTTATGTGAATATAAGGTACTGTTTATTACAGAAATTTACAGGCAGGCATAAAACTAGTAGGATATGCTAAGGTGACAGAGAGGAAGAAAGAAGAAGACAAGTTAAGGGAGCAGATGTCTGGAAGGCTGGTGTTGCCATTAATTGTGATGGGGAAGACAGCATCAAGATTGGTGGGGAGCAGGGAGAAATTGAGATTTTGGTTTTGATTTCAAACACGTTACGTTGGAGTTGCCTGTTTAGAACTCCAAATGGAATTATCAGCTCTGGTGTTAGCGGGAGATACTCGGATGTTAGGTAAACAATGAGGTCTCATTGACATATAGAGACATTTAGCATTATGAAAAAGGATCTCTAAGAAAAGCTTGGAGATAGGAATTGTAGTCAGACTACTCAACTGCTTAGAGGGTGGGGAACCGAGAGAAACTCTCAGGAGGAGGATGAGAAGAGAGGCTACTGTGTTAGGAGGAAGCCTAGGAGCTTGTGATGTCTTAATGGCCAAGAGAAGAACTGTTTGAACAAGGAAAGAGTGATCCACTGAGTCAAATACTGCTAACTCACATATAATGAGAACTAGGAACTGATCACTGGAGTCTGCAATGTGGAGCTTTTTGATAACCTTGCCAAGCATATTTACATATGTCTAGGATAAAAGCCTGAATCAAGTGGGTTTAAGAAAGAAAAAAAAAGAAAATTGAAACCAGTAAGTATAAACAGCTCTTTATAGAATTTGGACTAAAGGAGGGCTGGAGAGAAACAGTGAAGCCATTCATACACAATCTGGTCTTCCTTTGCAAATGAGTCAATAAGAGTTGTTTCCTGGGCATAATATTCTAGATTATTTTAAAATATGCCTGAGAACAATATTCTGTACTTTTTTTTTTCCTACTGAACTCATTCCATCTTTTATTACAGAAAAAAAATCTGTCTTTCTACAAATATGACTATTTTCTTTGGGCTTGATATTAAGTGCAACGTTCAAAGCCAGGTAGACTTTTGTCTCCAAAAATCACTGTTTTATAATCTCAAGCCACCCAAGTGTGTAAATTTTTGGAGAAAAAATACACTTATCTTTTCTATGCTTCACTTTCGCAATTTACAAAAACTGCTGACAAAATTATTTGCACAAAATGGTATGTGTAAACCGGTATATCATACCGGTTATTTGGTGTCCATACAATCTTTCAAGAATTCTAACGATGCAAAAACATTTATTTTTCCCTTCCGCTACTTTTTATTTCCTATGAGTCTCTTCAGTGTTTAATTTGAAGGAAGACTTTTCTATTCAAAACTTTAAAAAATCAATTACATAACTGGGATTTCAATTTCTAAGTCAACTCTGCAATTGTAAAGGAGTTGAATTTGGAAATAAGCTTGACATTCAAACCTCATAGTATTGGTTCTATTGCTGCTTAGCACAGGGATGTAATCCTCACAAAAATACTATTTGATCCTAGATAAGGAAAAAAAAAGGTAATGGATTGCCCCTCCACATGAAACCTTAAAACAGAGTTCTGGGTTGCTGCCATTCAAATGAATAGAAGCCGGCAGCAATTCTAACACCTATCCAGTTTCAATTTTGTAACATCTGCAGGCATCATTCTGGAAACGGTAAACATTTTAATGGTCAGGCCCTGTCCACTTATGCATTACTATTTCCAGCATTATCCCCTATTTCTATCTGGAAAGAGAAACTAAAAGGTGACAGATTGCTGTGAATGAAATGAATGGCGATCCATTTGCATTCATTTCAGCAGCCACACTCTCTCCTTTCCCATCCTTTGTTGTCCTTCAGAGAACTACCTTAGTACTCTGGAAAATTCAAGAGCCACACACGACATTTTGATAATGCAGCTGGAGCTCCAAGCATCAGCCCCTGAATCGATTTAAGAGCGTCAAACAACTTCATAATTACAGTCCGTCTCTTCCCTTGAAATACAAATTCATCCTGATTGAATTAAGATTGAAGCAGCACATTGTTGGAATATTGAATTTTTATAAATTTAACAACTTTTAAGTGTCCAGGGCACACCCACTACAATTCAGAAAGAAAATGGCACATTATTTACTTCGTATAAATTTGAAATGTGATTAAGCAAAACCCTTGCATTTTGTTTGGATTTCCCTGTGTTATAAAGAAGGGTTGATTTCAGTCCCTTGGTAATCACTACTAGAAGTGTTATATTTGAAAGATAATCAATGTATGTACTGAATGCATGAATATGATAATGCAGCCTAAATGTATATGCACTTATTCGATCTGTTTTTGGAAAAGGGCTAAAAAAAAAAAAAAGAAGAAGAAGCTGGGGTATTTTTACTATTTCCAAGCCTACCCTATAACATAGATCAAATGTTATCCTGGATTGTACCATGCTAAGGTATCTCGTCTCATTTAGTTGACCAATTAAAGGTGAACTATTCCCATAGAACAAAGTCAAATATGACACTACTTCTTATAATGCCAGATCCGTCAATAGTTCAAATTGTTCTCCGAAGGAAATTCTTCTACAATTTTGGAAAAAGGCTTACTCTGTGGACTATCTAAATTCCAGCAAGTAATCATTTTTAGGAAGGAATAAACATATGTATAGAGCTTTAATTGGGAGTTTATTTATAACCAAAATGAAGACATAAAATATCACTTTTAGTGATACATTTCCTCTAGCTGTTTTCCTTTTGCCTTCTAAGCGAAATACGTATTTCCTGTCAAAAACAAAGTTTTTTGGAAGGAAACAGAAAAATAATAGCAGCTAACATTGAATCAGCCCTGGAATCTCTGTATTTTCAAGTATAAAGACCTATATAAATCATTTTGCAATATTTTATATGATGATTAGTAAAGTTGCTAACTGTACTATAATGTTCCTGTTTATTTGTTAATATATTTATTGTATCCAAAATCAGAAGTCCAGGTAGAGAAAAAGAAGAGGGATGCCTGGGTGGCTCAGTCCATTAAACATCCAACTCCTTGATGGGGGGTGGGAGGGAGGGGAGGGTGGGTGATGGGTATAGAGGAGGGCACCTTTTGGGATGAGCACTGGGTGTTGTGTGGAAACCAATCTGACAATAAACTTCATATATTTAAAAAATAAATAAATAAATAAATAAATGAACATCCAACTCTTGATTTCGGCTCAGGTCAAGATCTCAGGGGCATGAGATCGAGCCTGACATCAGGCTCTGCATTGAGAATGGAGCCTGCTTGAGATTCTCTTTCTCTCTCTCTCCATCTGCCCCTACCTCCCTAGTATGCACTCTCTCTCTTAAAAAAGAGAGAGAGAGAGAGAGAAGATCATTTAACTCAAAGGTGGAACACTGTGACTCTAATATGTTGTATCAGTATTTGCATTTTGAAATATTGCATTACAGTAAATTTTAGGCAACTAAGATTTGACTCTACTGAGATTTTTAATTTAGGTAACTAACACAATTCTTATTGATGACTTTTTATTTTCAATAAGATTTTCATTGGGTTTATTTGAAGCAGTCATGGGTATATTACGTGAACAGTTAAAGCTGGAAAATGGTAAAGAGGAAAGGAATCTTCTCTATTTTCTACTTTTCTAAAACAAATGAAACTCTCATGATGCTCCAAACTATCAATTAAGATTGTAAACAACATTTTTATTTTTATACAACTGTGGGAATTAACAACCAAACAAGTCAGGAAAAGGAAAAGCAGCAATAGCCTCTTTGTTTAGATTGACCGGTGAAATTACAATAGTGTCATTTATTCAGTATGTGTGTGGATAAAATATGAAACAAGACCAATAAATTCTGTTCCAAATAAATGGCAATGTTTCTATCATACCTAAAAATAGATTATCCCTTCAATTAGCATTTGATTTTAGGTTATATACAAAGATGTGTATGTTTCACTCAATCCATGCTTTAACTTAAAATATATCAACATTTGCTACCCAGACTAGCTTTTTTTTTTTCATTTAACAGAATTAAAAATATTCCACTTCTCAAAAGCTGAGTCAAATTATCTTCAAATGATCCAGCTCACACAAATCTAATTTCATTTGAAAAACAGTATTTTTTCTACCATCCCTCTCTACCTAAGATGTCCTAAAATATGCAGACTTCTGCATGCAATTGTACAGAAAATATCTTCAACTATGTTAAATAATGTAATTCTTATGTCAACCATTAATCCCCAAGTCTGCTATATGATTTTCTTTAAAATATATTTTATTTTTCTTATATATGATGAAGCAAAATGATCTTCAAAATAAAAGAAATGATGCTATGATGTGTTAAGTTGCTATCTTCACTGAGAAGCTCATAAATGAGGTATGAAACAAAACATTTCAGCTGTTTCTCAAGCTTTATAGAGTAATTAGTTTCCTTCACTGCCTATATGAATCACCAGGGATATTCTTATTTTTTTTATTTTTTAATGTTTATTCATTTATTCTTAGAGAGGGCAGGTGGAGGTAGAGGCAGAGAGAGAGGGAGAGAGAGAAGGAACCTATAACAGAGAGAAAATTAGTTTTCCTCCCCTACAGTCACTTGTCAGAGTCAAAAAGAGATCTACTGGACATTTCAAAATAAAAGGGCGATATTCTCAATTTAGAGGTGCTTTTTTATGAACTATCGTGGCACGGCGCATCAGTAGAAATCAGTGGGGACCATAAAATGATAAAAATCTTAACAATTCATAGCTTTCACTTAGTATTATAAAATTCTTAAAGTCAGAAATATAAAAGAATTTTTAAATGTATGTTTTTGTTTTTGTTTTAATCTAAAACAGGAATTCCTATTCTTATATGTATTAAGGGTAGAGTGGTTCCATGGTTTTCAAAAACTGCAGTGTATACCATAATGTAAGGCCATCCACTATGATTTTTTGTTTGTTTTGTTTTTAAGCACACACATTATGTTTTAAGAAGATAATTTCTTATAGTCAGCTGAATTGGCTTTGTTTTATTTTCTACTGGTCCTAATTCTACTGCTTCCATGACTTTAATACATTCTATATACTTTAAATTTTTTTTTAATGTTTATTTTTGAGAGAGAGAGAGAGACACAGAGCCTGAGCGGGAAAGGGCAGAGAGAGAGGGAAACAGAATCCAAAGCAGGCTCCAGGCTCTGAGCTGCCAGCACAGAGCCCAACACAGGGCTCGAACTCACAAACTGTGAGATCATGACCTGAGCCAAAGTTGGCTGCTTAACTGACTGAGCCACCCAGATGCCCCTGTAGATATGTTCTAATACAAAGGTAAATAGTATTATAGTTCATTTAATAAACAAACTGTGGTATGTGTGTTATGGGGGGAAAAATCAATTAATTTTCTTAGATGCTCCAAAATTTAGATCCTGCCAATTGTCAGCAGGTTCATTTTGTTTCTGAGGCTGACAACTTTTTTTTTTTTTTTTTTCCTCATGCAATACTAAATGTCATCTGATTTTTATCCAGGATTACTTGAATATTTCATTTCATTCAGTTGGATGCTTTGGGCACTGCTGTTTTCTATATTTGCGTGGATATCCAGCTTCTTTGAATCTGTAACAGAGTTAAACTGCAATTTCTGCTTATCCCCAAAATAACCTACATGAACTCAGATCCTAGTTATTCCTTCAGTCTCACCAGTCAGAATGAAACAAACCCTAGATTTCTCATGATTATAAATTTCTTTAGGTAGCCTCAAGCTTCCGTGAAAGCTCCCCTGGTGTCTTCCTCAGTAAAAGTTTCTTTCTGGGAGGACTTCAACAGAGTGCTAATAATCTTTGAGTGCTTCCTTTCCCTGCCCCTGACTACCAACAGGTGAACATAGGTGGTAATTCTTTGGCAGTTATCTTAGGCCTTGTTACTCAGCGATCTTTCTGGAACAGCAATATTTATAACATCTAAGAGCTTGTTAAAAATTCAGAATCTAAGGGCTCACCCAAGATCCAAAATGAGTCACAGCCCTCATTTTAACAAGACACCCAGGTGATTTGTATGGACATTAAAGTTTAGAAAGCTCTTATCCTTGGGACATACTATGTTTCTGCACAATTCAGTACCTCCTTGAGACATCTCTCCAAATTCTGTTGGTGAGCTCCTAGGTACTTACTTGGTTGTGGTACATCTATAACCACACATCAAAGGTATAACACTATTCCATTTTCCTGGTTCTCAAATATTCGAAAATATGACCAAATCCCATTTAATTATTCTCTTCTCAGTTCAAACTTTTCTGGTTACTTCAACCATTCCTCTCTTTTATAACTGTTTCCAGACATCTTCAAACCTCAGTCATTTAGAACATCTACTAGATGATTTCTAAACCTGTCAATATCTACAGCAAATGCAGATTTCTGTTTTGCAAACTGCACAGAAAAAAAAAAAAAACAAAAAAACACTGAGAGGTAAATGCAAATAGGAGACAAGCATGACCAATTACGCATTACCAGGGCACTCATGTCTTAATAAAGTTGAAAACTCAATTCAATTTTTAGCCTTTCTCAGAGAAATGTTGCCCGACAAGATACAGAATGATAAATGTTGACCTCTTAAAATCAGTAAGGTATAAAGTGTAACAAAAATTATTAATATAACCATGTGATTAAGTAGGTCTCTATCAATGAATCACAGTGACGGGATTATTCTGACATTAACTGCAGGTGTGAAAAATTAGGTCATAAGTTAAAATCAAGTGCAAATATTGTCAGATTCTGGAACATTTCTTTTGAGATATTAAAAAGGACATTTTCAATTTGCAGAGATATACACACTTCAATTGAAAAATATATCTCTATGGCAAATAATATTTTTCATGAAACAGTCCAGTATTTGAAACTCTGACATAGATTTTTTCAAGCATTTGAAATATGCATTGCCATATTTCAAAACAAGTGACAAATTTCCTAAGATGACATTTTTAAATAAGAGGTATTTTAATATGAAAATATACAGCTAAGCATTTTCTGTATATGTACTTGCTTAATTGTAACAAGCCAATAAAACTGAAATATTCTAGATTCCAAAGATGCCTCCTTTTGTCAAATATTGGCATATTTTAAATGATAACTCTTTGGATATTAAAAATTAAATTTACAGGGTGCCTGGGTGGCTCAGTTGGTTAAGTGTCCGACTTCACCTCAGGTCATGATCTCACGATTTGTGAGTTTGAGCCTTGCGTCAGGCTCTGTGCTGACAGCTCAGAGCCTGCAGCCTGTTTCAGATTCTGTGTCTCCCCTTCTCTCTGCCCCTCCGCTGCTCAAGCTGTCTCCGTTTCTTAATAATAAATAACGGTTAAGGGGCGCCTGGGTGGCTCAGTCGGTTGAGCGCTGACTTCGGCTCAGGTCACGATCTCGCGGTCCATGAGTTCGAGCCCCGCATCAGGCCCCTGTGCTGACAGCTCAGAGCCCGGAGCCTGTTTCAGATTCTGTGTCTCCCTCTCTCTGACCCTCCCCCATTCATGCTCTGTCTCTCTCTGTCTCAAAAATAAATAAACGTTAAAAAAAATTAAAAAAAAAATAAAATAAATAACGTTAAAAATTTAAAAAAATTAAAAAAAATTGAATTTACATTTTAAAAGTTTTAAGTATCTGTGTTTTTCACATACACACATCTTGAAAACCCAATAGGATGAGTTGTTTGTTTCTAAGATATGGTTAGACTTCATCCCTAGCAACACACAAAGACAATTTTGAACATTTGTCCAGTGGGTAAAATGATGTAATGAATTAGATAAAAATGGTTGGCTGTGGAAAGTCTTTAGTGGACTTTATCCTTTAATCAATGATAAGTAATACGAGGTTATTGAGAAGGGAAATTATGTGACCTAGGTTTTGAAAAGTTAACTGTGGAGGAAGAGATGAAAAGACTTTTTTAAATAATTCAGAACCAGGGACATGTCAAGAGATGGCTATAAATAACCAGAAGAGGGGCGCTTGGGTGGCTCGGTTGGTTGAGCGCCCGACTTCGGCTCAGGTCATGATCTTACGGTTTGTGGGTTCCAGCCCCGCGTGGGGCTCTGTGCTGTCAGCTCAGAACCTGGAGCCTGCCTTCGGATTCTGTGTCTTCTTCTCTCTCTGCCCCTCCCCAACTTGTGTTCTTCTTCTCTATGTCTCGCAAAAAATAAATAAATGTAAAAAAAATAAATAAATAAAATAAATAACTGGAAGAGAAAACTACTCTTTTTTATACTTTCCTGGTTATACATTTTTCTAGCGATTCAATTCTTTTCCAAAGTCACATTATTCCTATCCTATTGCTTTTTTCCATATATGCCTTAACTAACTCAATGTCTGTATGTGACATGACTGTTATGACTCATAACCTAGTACCAAAATCGTAACTGAAAGCTATGATTGATCAAGTCTTATATTTCTATTTAACTTTAATTTTCTTAAAATATTAGGATGTTCTGATATAATTTCCACATATCCCTCTCACCATGATGGGCATTGTGTTGGCCCAATTACCTCGTAATTAAATATTTGTATAAAATTATTCTAACGAATTAAGTTCAATTTCGTTGTGAAAAGGAAAAAAAAATGAAGAAAATCTGTTCAAGGAAGGAAGAAAGGAAGGAAGGGAGGGAGGGAGGAAGGAAGGAAGGAAGGAAGGAAGGAAGGAAGGAAGGAAGAGGAAAGAAAAAAAGGAGCACTCTATGCCAGAAACAATAAAAGGAAATGTAACACATTATAAGAATGAAGAGATAAAAGACATGACCATTGACTTTATTGAATATAACAATTAGTGAGGGAGAAAAGCCAGAAAATAGATAGCTTAGAAATGTTTAATAACTGCCATAATCAATGGGAAACATAAGAAAGGAACTTACAGAGTGAGGAAGTCTTTCAGGCACAATTTGTGAAGGAAGATAACATGTGTGGTGAGACTTCTGCAATGAGAAGGAATTTATGCAAATTTTTTTTAGTCTTATTCTTTTTGATACTCAAAAGTGCAAGATTTGTTTAGCGGTTTAAGGAAGAAATTGCCTTCCTTCTCTTATTACCATGGAATTTCTCAATTCTATAATCTTCAAGTGTACCAAATGGGTTAGTGACAGGGTTAAGAATGATGATTGTATAAGAAATGTTATGCAATGCATGTTATGTATGTTATGTGTAAAGTATGTTACAGGTTATTGCTCTGAATCCTTAAAATACTATTTATGAAACAAGTGCATTGTTACTACATCGTTGGTTACCTAAACCAGTTACATCAGATTTTTTTCTTTCACTTGAGTGTAAATCAGAATAATTTCAGGAGAATTTTTGGTTCACAGAAACAGTGGGGGAATGTGATCTATGACTATTTAGGTTTAGTTAGTTTCAAAAATTAAAAAATAAAATTAAATATCATTTACATTTTTATACATTTCATTAATTCAATAAGTGAAAAGATCTGTGTTTTTAAGTTTTACTCTGTAGTGAGTTAAAAGAATTTAGGGCTGATCAAGATAAAAGGTGGCAATAGCACATAATGAGCTTTATTTGGGGGCAGCTTTGGGAGGTTGCATGTGAGGGTGAATCCCTCACAGCCTGTGACCTTCTAGAGGCAACAGCTTGAGCCACTACCAACCAGAAGGGGAGGAAGGGACGGGAGCTCTGGGTTCAGAGGGGATCACACAGGGAGCTTACATGTCCTGTTGACGTTGTTTAGTAGCACAGGGAAGACTTCGGAATCAGGGAATTCTGAAGGGCAGCAGTGGCACGAGGTCTTCTTTCCTTCCTTCCTTCCTTCCTTTCTTCCTTCCTTCCTTCCTTCCTTCCAGTGCAGTGCCTAATGCGGGCCTTGAACTAATGACCCTGAGATCAGGAATTGGACATTAAACTGACTGAGCCACCCAGGAGCCCTGGCACGTGGTCTTCCTTGGTCCCAGGGTTTATCTTATCTATGATTAGCAGGTGTTGTGTGTAGTGTGTGAGGTTTGCAAAGAAGGAAGCCTTTACATGTCTAAATACCTGCTGATTTTAGCTATATTTAAAGCAACTGGATATGTAAAAATTGGAGTTTGGGTTTTGGCACTAATGGTTTCAGTCTGCCTTGAAGAAGTAAACAATATGGAGTCAATATACAGGGTCCATCTTTAACCCATTTATATAACAGGCATATAGAGTGCTGGCAGATATTTGACATTGCTTCTTTGAAGTCTAAGCGAGCAGCTTAGTTTACTAAACTAAGTGGAGAATTTACCTAGTAGGAAAACCTATCATTTCTTGACAATAACATATTCATTTTGTGACTTAACTTTTTTAAAGCACATCAAATACTCTACCTGTGTTTCATTTTCACTGAGTTCCAACTTCTTTTTTCTATTTATTTCCTTTTTAATTTCACAGAGCTAAAAAGATCTGCCTACTGTATATGCAAAATTCATAAACACATAAGAATAATTTAGCAAAATGATTTTGGAAATATCATTTAACTATTATTCATCTATAAAGTAGATAGATTCTTGATCTCTAAGGACCCTTCCAAAGTTAGATACCATGATTAATACTTTAATATTGTCTTCACTGATAAAAGAATCCTAATGTTACATTTACTTTATTAATATGCTTAATAAAACTTTTCAGACATAGATAATAAAATATTATCTCTCAAGTTAGTTCAAGCTGGTTTAATTAAAGGCAATAATGGAAACATTTCTATAAAATGCCAGGTAAAAAGTGGGTGCACGGTGCACATTAAAGTCTTAGAACTTCTACTATTTAGAATAACATGCAAAGATCACTAGTTTGAGTATTTCAAGCTTAACATTGTTTGCCAAGAATTTTTCTACATTATTTTGTTACAGCAGTCTTCTTCACTAGATAGCACCTACCTAATTTTAGGGGCGAGGAAACAAAACCTCAAATTAATCAGTAATTTACTCAAGGTGATTTAGTTTAGTTTTTTTTGTTTGTTTGTTTTGTTTAGTTTTGTTTTTTCCCCAGAGATAAAGAGCCCATGTGTGTGTGCATGCTGGAGAGAAGGGGAGGGGCAGAGAGGGGCAGAGAGGGGGCAAGAGGGCCAGGGACAGAGAATCAGAGGCAGGGTCTGCGCTGACAGCAGGGGGCCTGATTTGGAGTTGAAGCTCACAAACTATGAGACCATGACCTGAGCCAAAGTTGGATGCTTAACCGACTGAGCCACCCAGGCACCCATCAAGGTGTTTCAGTTTTTAAATAACATGGTTTATATTCAAGTATCTCTTTATTAAAAACCTCATGATTTGATACATTATTATGGATTCTCAGTTCCAGATACTCAATAAGATTTGTTGCTTCATCTTGTATTTTAAATATTCTTAACATCAATATTAAAGCCTTCCATCTAAATATAGCCTCTAATGCCTTCTAAATTTCATATAGGCCGCAAATGCATTTTATTATACCTATTTTTGAAATCATACAGTTATGAAGGAGAGATGTGATTCAGAGATTTGTTATTTTAAAGCTTAAGTAAAGAGAACAATTTAGCTATTTTAAGTAATAAAATAAAGACCATTTTCATATATACTTCCGGAATTTAAAACAATAAATGAGAATTAATTTAATTTTAATTAGAAAAACAAGAGATTGGGGAAGCCTGAGTGTCTCAATTAGTTGACTTTGGCTCAAGTCATGATCTCACAGTCATGAGATCGAGCCCAACATTGAGCTCCTTGCCAGGGCTCTGTGCCAGATGTGTAGCCTGCTTAAGATTGTCTCTCTCCGTCTCCCTCTCCCTCTGCCCTTCATTCACCCTCTCTCTCACTCTTTCTCTCTCAGTCAAACAAACAAAAACAAAAGAAAATTAGGGAAGTGGTGTTATCCTTATGTTCTTATATCCCTAATTTATGAAACACAGGAAGAGATACATGATCATACACAGGAGAATATATACAGACCTAGCCTCGTGACTGTAATATCACATTATGGTTACTACAAAAATGACCCATACTTTAAAATAAGCAAAATTATGTGGTTGAAGTCAAAATAAGGCTAGTGACACCTCTAATTTTGTATGATGTTGAGTTGTATTTTAAGAAAGTTGAAGAGCTTCTTCTGCCTTGACAAGCAGATGGCAAGATTGAGGAAAGGCTTATTGTACTATAATTGTGTCATCTTTAAACAACTAAATAGGGGGATTTGTGGCTTAGTCTGTTAAGCATCAGAGCCTTGGTTTTGGCTCAGATTATGATACCATACTTGGTGGGTTGGAGCCCCATGGTGGCCTGAGGCTGCTTGAGATTCTCTCTCTCCCCCTCATTCTGCCCCTCCCCTACTCACACATACTCTCCCTCCCTCCCTCTCCCTCTCCTTCTCTCTCTCTCTCAAAATAAATAAATGAAAACTTTTTAAAAATGCCACTATTGAAAGTCCACCAAAAATTAAGAATAGCAATTAAAATTTGATATTAGCAATAAATTTCCAGCATTAAAACCACCCACTATCCTTTATTCAAAGAGTTGCTATAATAATTTGAGTGATTGTATAATTAATCACTTAAACCAGGACATTTATGAGAGGTAAAGAGTGGAGGTTTACTAATTTTGTTTGAATTAACAAGGGTCTTCCTAGAAAAGTAGTGAAATATATTCACCCTAATTATTTTAAGATGCATTGTTTGTATAGAAGTGTTAAAAAAGTGTTTCTTGCCAACATGGACACAAAAATTACACTTTGGTACTTTCTAATATTGTTTTCTACATAAGTCTTTAGGGAGAAGATAGAAGCCAAGATTGTAGCCATTTACTTTATATAAAATCGGGTATTTGCAAGAGTCACTTTATTCAAATATAATGAACTTTTGATATGGACTGTTAAAAACTCTTATTTCAATAAAAGCAATATGACACTCTGGGTAATGCTTTTTTTCTTACAAAATGAGTCAGAAAGGTGTTTTTTATTCTTTCGTTTATATGGAAGCTGTTCATCAGGGACACACGTTCTATAAACCCCACAAAACATAGAGAAACAGGCTCTGAATTTCCCAGTACTGATGTTTTCATAAATATATTTCTTATATTTTATGTTTTCATTAAAAATGTATTTTTTTAAGATTGCTTATTTGCTCTGAGAGAGAGTAGGGGAGAGGCAGAGAGAGAAAGAGAGGGAGAATCCATAGCAGGCTCCATGCTGTTCTCACAAAGCCTGAGGGGCGGCTCGATCTCAGGAACCATGAGATCATGACCTGAACCAAAACTGAGAGTCAGATGCCCAACCGACTGAGTCATCTGGGTGCCCCTGTATTTCTTATTTTGATTTTTATTATATATCCATTAATCACACTTATACAATCTTTTTTACTAGAATTTAACCACCTTGTGGCAGAAACTGTCTTACTCATCCTTTTATTCTCCACAGCATCTTCTAAATCCTGCATATGATATGCATGGAACAAACATTTTCTCATTCAAAGATAGATTGATGCTAGCATTATTATGCAGGTTCTGTTAATGTCACAAGTTATAATCAATATACACTGTTTTTTCCCAAAAATCCAGCTTATAGTTTATTATATTTCTTAATTTTCTTTAAAAACCTACATTTGTTATACATACAATTTGCCTTCATCTAGTCATTTCAGAATTCATACTGAGAAAAATAGAGAATTACAAGCCATGGTTAATAGTGAGCAATGGATCTTCAAATGAAAGCTAGATCTTAAATATAATTTCAGTTGTAAAAAGTGTGTGTTATATCTTGTATCACAAGGGTCAGCAAACTTTTTTGTAAAGGATCAGAGAGTAAGTATTTGTAGTTTTGCAAGCCATACAACCTTCACTGTAACTACTCAAGTCTGTGGTTGTATCATGGAAGCAACCAAAGAAAATATAGATGAATGTGGCTGTGTTCCAATCAATCTTTATGGACACTGAAATTTATAGTTCATGTAACTTTTATGTATCATGAAATAATATTCTTCATTACATTTTTTTTTTACCCATGACAAAGCAATAGCTTTGAGGACATATGAAAATAGGCAGCTGATGGGATTTGACCTATGGACTATACATATAATCCCACTTTATTAGAAAATGTTATTCATTTTTCAGTAACACCCACATTTCACCACCAAAGATACCTATAATTCTCAATGGCTGATTTTCAATTATGAAGGACAAACATCTTAGTTTTATTTTATACCTAGCACTACATGAAAGCTGAGATTGAAAAAAGCTGAATTACATGGAATAAGCTTAATACACTAAAAAAACACTAAATTACACTAACTACACAAATAAATAAATGGAATTATAAATATCTGATATAAGCATGCAAACATGTGCATATACATCAATGCAGCCTTGGTGGACAAAAATTAGAATGCATAGTATCTTTAACTGAATTCAATCCAAAATGTACATTCATCTTCCAACCCATAAAATGAACTTTACAAAAGGAAATGTATGCTATTCTAGCCCAATTGAGGATGAAATAAAAAAAAAACCTGCAAAGATTAGTTATCATATTATAACAAGATGCACTAATATTATTTTTCACTTCTCAAAGATATTATTTATTTCAGCCTATTAAAAGAAAAGGCACAGTAATTATTTTTTATACACAGAAAAAATTGAGAATTTTAACACAGATTATTTTCTTAAATTGCCTAAAATTTTCTTTTTCTTATTTATGTTTGACACTGACAAAGCCTCTAATCAAATTTAACAAAAATCTCAATGTAATAATTAAAACTGAAAAGAAAATTGAATACTTAGGTATATTATTACTAACATTAGTCTGGCATATGACCACTCTAAGAATAAGAAGGAAAGAGTATGGAGTCTACAATTAATCCTTATAAATATATTTAGTAATTCCCTTCAAGAACATATAAACTGGGGTGTTAGAAATATTTGCTACTTTGTCTTGTGGGATCTTGATTATGAATGGTTTGTGATTTTAATCATGATTTCCATGTATGAACTTTGATGTTCATTGACTCCTCTTTGTTTTTGTTTTTTTTTTTTCCTGAGGTTAATTTTCTGGGCTGTCTCACTTGTCCTGAACTAAACATTTAACTGATTTAATTCTAATTTATCTCTAATCTTTTCCTTCTTCTTCTTCTTGATTTGGGGATGGTATTTTCAGTCTTTTTGTAAAAACAGACTATTTTGACAGTCAGTTTTGTACAAATACAAAGGCAACAAGAATATTTTCACATGTCTGTTTAAATATGTTTTTAATGCCTAATGCTCTATTCAACAGACATACTTGACCCACTTCAAAGCCATTCTGAAATTTATCCTGATACCTTCCTATTTAAAAGGAATGAACCAAAGTTGAGAAATAAAGACTTATGCCAGGCAAACAGTTCAACAGACTGAGGTACACTTAATTCAAGATATTTTATGCAACTCTAAACAAAAACACAGAAACACCTCTATTAGTTGACTCGTAAAGTACCTAGTATTTTCCATATGGAAATATTAAGATAGAAAAGCAAGATGCAAAGACAACATATATCATTAAAAAATCCCATTTAATTCAACACAAATTACAATCTTTATATTTTGGGTATATACACATATACACAATATGTCTTTAATGTATATGTACATATCTACATATATAAATATGTGATTTTCCCACAAAAATATTTGGTAGCAGGTGAGAATAATTACAGTCAAGGCCTAAATTAGAGACTTTGGATATCAAATAAAAACAATAATGACAAACATAGGAGAGGAAAAAATCAAAGACATAAGAATTGCAGAGAAAAACTAAGAAAAATGACAGATAAATACAGGAAATATACAAATAACAAGGGGGGGGGAAGAAATGAATGGAGTTGAGATAATATTTGTTCCAACAGAAGGAGAATAATGTCCCTAAGATACACAAGGATCTGGATATGCAAGCGATGCCATTAGGTTGAGTAGGACTGATAACAAAACAGCACAAACTTTAAGAAATTCAAAACTTAAAAGACAATTTTGAGGACTCTTACTCAGAAGAAAACAAGCTACCTGATAAGTAAATTTGGTTTCTTTTCACCAACCCTGGAACCCAAAGATGGCAAATAACATTTACAGTGACCAAAAGGAAAGAGCTGCCCCCCAGAATCCTACATGTAATAATGATGTCACTCATTTGACAAAGTGAAAGAAGTTTATTTGTATATACACTGAAAATGTATCACTCACCCCATCTGAGAAAAATAGGTGAAAAGGAATCTAGCAAACAATAAAAGAACCAGAACGTCACCTCAAGAAAGAAAAAAAAAGGCAGAGAAGAGAAACCTAGTGACCAATGTAAAATTATTTACTCAGTTTCTAATAATCCTTTTTCTCTAAGAGAGCTGTTCTAGCCAACAGGGATGATTCTATCCAAGAAATTCTACTTGAATTTACCTCAATGCCAGCAATTGACCAAAGTGTGGCCATGTGACAAATGGTTTAATCTCTATGAAAGTTTCGTAATAATTCTTTCTATAGGAATTTGGAATTGGAATTCAGCAAAGCAAATTAACTACTCTCAGTACCAGTGAAGCAGTGTAAACCGGGAGCTTTGCAGTGGCCATATGACCTCTGGAGCACTAAAACTCCAGAAGCAAAGGAAAAGCGGAGAAAAAAAAAAGAAAAGAAAAACATCATTCCAAGTTCCTATTTGTTCAACTTTTACTTGGATTCTATCAAACATTTAAATTCACTTCTTATACAGTTAACTTTTATTTAAGCAGCATTGAAATGGATGTTTATCATTCACACCCTAAAGAATCTGGATTAAAACCACCGTGGTCAGCCCATATTCTCGATGCATGTGCTCTGCCAGGTCAAGATTCTAGTGCTCATACTATGTATATGTTCAGAGAAATGTCTGTGCCCTCAGTAAATGTGTATAGTGCAGGAGTGGAGTATTATAATAAGGACCAAAATATTATAATGCAGGATATAATGGGCATATTTTGGAAGACTAAAGAAGAAAGGGAACTCATTCAGTTAAAGAGATACAAAGGACTTGTGAGCCAAGATGATACTTGAACTTCATGTTAGAGCATAAGTGGCATTTAAACAAGTGCAGAATGTGGGAGAAAGTCATGCTAGACAGCAGAAACTTGTATAAAGGCCCAGAGGAGTATGAGAGAAGGTCATTCTCAAGCATCTATAAATAATCAAAAAGTGTTGGGAGAAGAGGGAGGCATAATGGAAAATGGAATATAAATAAGACAGGCAACAAATTATACTCAACCTTTACCTGAGTGTGATGGGAAGCCACAGAAAGATTTAAAGCTGGGTGAAATGATAAATTTTAAATTTTAGAAGAGCACTCTGGAAGCACCTTGGAAGATACGGAGTGGCCAGGAAAGCAAGTGAAGAGACATGTGGAAGCTATTTGAAACTTCTTTTTGCAATATGGTAAATAGCTAGAATAAGCAAGGGGAAACGGTGACAGGCAGGAGAGAACGGACTAGGAGATAACCAGCATGTTCCACAAGCATGGGACACTCTCAGAGACTCTTTGTACCCACGTTAGGTAGAAACTAGACAGGAGGGTCTACGTAGAAGGAACACCCCGAGGAGAGTCCCAAGTCCTTGAAGGAGACAGGATCGGGGGGTAAGGACGATGATAAAAGCTACACATTATAGGGGCGCCTGGGTGGCTCAGTCGGTTGGGCGGCCGACTTTGGCTCAGGTCATGATCTCGCTGTCCGTGAGTTCGAGCCCCGCGTCAGGCTCTGTGCTGACCATGCAGAGCCTGGAGCCTGTTTCGGATTCTGTGTCTCCCTCTCTCTCTGACTCTCCCCTGGTCATGCTCTGTCTCTCTCTGTCTCAAAAATAAATAAACATTAAAAAAAATTTTTTTAATTAAAAAAAAAGCTACACATTATAAATTGGGGGCGGGGTGGGGATGCTTAACATCTTGACATTATTGCTTCGGAGACCTTGGGGGCGGGTAGACCAAGAGTCACAGGTGCAGATGCGCTCTTCTCTTCCACCTCTGCCCCAGGGTAACCCTTGGACTCCTTACAATGCATGCGGGCACAGCCCCGGCAGGTGCAGAAAGGCTGCCCTGACTGTCCCAGCACAAACTTTGTAGGGTTAAAAACTCTCCCTGGCAACCTGCATGGGGAATTTCCCAAATGATAGGAAGTCCATTAGAGGCCACCCACTGAGGGCGATAACTCCTCCCAGCCCAGAAAGACCAGATTATAACCAATCCCAAAAGAGCCTAGGGCCCGATTTTGCCTCATAGAACCTGCCCTCTCTCCCACCTTGATAGTGTACTTTCTCCTCAATAAACTGTTATGTGTTTGCTACTTTCCTTCTGGCTGTCTTTATTGGAGCATGGACCCTCACGTAAATTTTCTCGCGGGGCGTCCAAGGACCAAGACCTCGATTCACGCAGAGCAGACTCACTCTCACCTCTAACGCTTATCACACAGGTAAAAATACGAAACTCATTCACACTGTTTATATAAGGACGTATTAGATTGGATGTGTCAGAGCACCCTGCAAAATTTAAAAAGTAAATAATATTTGGTGTTAGTCTTATTAAGTGCAGATTTATCGTTAGAAACTGAAGTCTTTTCAGTCACTCCTATTATAGCTCATGTCTTTTATATAGAGAACAGACCACTACATACTTGTCTTAACTCTGTCTCCCTCAGCATTTCTCATTTCTACCTTCCCTTCCATTCTGACACCTCCTTTCTGTTGACATTTTCTCTTTGTAATTCCCCAACTCCCTCTTTATCTTCTTTCCCAGAGAGCACTTTTTCAAAATGTTGATACAGGCTAGGAAGAGGGATCAATATTGAGCTCAAATGTATTCATGTATCATTTATTGAGCACCTATAGTGAACTAGGCACTGTGGTAATGAGGCAAACCTGATTTCTGTCCCCACTAAGCTTATAGTCTACCAAGTAAGAGTGGGTTAAGGAAGTTTTGATGGGAGGAGAGGGAAGGGGAGGGGGAAAAGGGAAGAAAAGGGAGAGAGGCTTTGAATTTCTGGGGAATCATGGAATCAGAACCTAATATACTGCTACGAATGTCAGTCTTCAGAAAAAGAATGTTTAGGAGGAGAACTAGCATATGAGGAAGGAGTATTTAGGGACTGCTTGGAGTCAAAGGAATAATAATTTTTCCAGAAAAAAAAGGAAGAACCTCTTGAAGGTCCTGCTGCGGAAGCTAACACAATAACTTCCAGGAATAAAGAAGTTCAGTTGGCCAGGAAAACAGATGGTGAAGAGAGAAATACTGAGAGAGTCACCACTGCCAAGGATGCCAGTTTAGTATTATGTTTACTACGTAAAGAGCATTGCCTTAAGAATCATGTAGTGAGGGGCGCCTGGGTGGCTTGGTCAGTTAAGCGTCAGACTTCGGCTCAGGTCATGATCTCACAGTCCGTGGGTTCGAGCCCCGCGTGGGGCTCTGGGCTGACGGCTCAGAGCCTGGAGCCTGTTTCGGATTCTGTGTCTCCCTCTCTCTCTGCCCTTCCCCTGTTCATGCTCTGTCTCTCTCTGTCTCAAAAATAAATAATCGTTAAAAAAAAAATTAAAAAAAAAAGAATTCATGTAGTTTCATGAAAAAAAGTTTCATGTAGTGAAACCAAAATACCCTTAAAGCAAAACTCCATTTAAGAAAGAACATCTAAATCAAAATATTTCTAATTATTATCACGTCTGGAAATATAGGGAATATGAAAATGACTTGAAGAGGAAAGAGGAAAATGGTATTTCATGAAATTAAGTAAATATTATTTCTGTAAAAGAATACCATTCTCTGATTAGATTTTAAAAAAGATAATGTGCTGACTGAAAAACTGATTAAAGGGATTGAAATGTTTGCATAGGGAAAGGGACATGCTTGAAAAATAGACATAATTGTAGCATAATATATTGTCAGAAAACACTCCAAGATAATATCATCTCCGTATAGACACAGGGTTTCCCACTCGGCAATCAAGGCAGAAAGAACAATTGATAGGCAGAAGCTGCATCAAAGACTGCAAAGCCAGAACACCTCATCTCCACGTGGCATGACCTCCATTATCAGCAGACCTGTCACTCACACCCACTTGGGAAGTTCCTGGTGGCATTCAAAGAAGTTGACGCTTACAGGGCCAAGTGGAAGAGTCACGTTACATGTAAGTAAATTGCCTATCAGTCTACAACAGTAGAAACTTCTCAGGAAATGCTGCAAAGGTCAAAAGAAAAGTAATAAAAAGCCCACTGACCAACAATGTTATAAGACATAGACAATATCTATTTTAAGGTATAGCTCTGACGTTTTTCAAAGACTCAAAAATGTATTAGAAACTCCACAAACCCTTTGTTCAGAAATAAAGGCAATTGGAATCACTAAAAATTCATTCTAGTGTGGGAGAAAAAGTCTAACCTGTTAACCAATTGAAATTTAAAATTGGGTGCGCCCATCTATTTAATTAGTTAATTAATTAATTTGTTCATTTATTTATTCTTTCTCTCTTCCACTAATTCATTCCTTTCTATCGGTTCTGGTAATAAAACAGCTTTTTTTTATTTTATTGGGACTACTAGTTATTGCCAGTATTCAGTAAGAACGAAATAATACTATGCTACTAATGCCTGAAGGAAAATGTAAAATAATGTTAAGATGTATGAATTTATTTTAGAATTAGGAGATTCATATTTTATTTTTCTTTTTAAAACATTCAATCGTGTTTCATTATATTTTCAATCTTTTATTCCTCCATTAGTTTCTTCCTTTGATATAAATTTTATTGACGATTGTACTCGACATATGAATAAAATAATCAAATGTATGCAATCACAGGAATTTTATGCATGTTTTATAGTTTTCCTTGTCACTATAATTATATTTCTATGATCAGAGGTTCCCATGACCCCTTCCTTGGGTTCGATTAATATACTAGAACAGCTCACAGGACTCAGGAAACCCGTTTACTCACTAGATTACTTGTTTATTATGTAGGGTATTAAAGGATAGGAATCAATAGCCAGATGAAGAAATACATATGGTGAGGTTTTTACCAAAGGGGTTTCTGTCTCTGTGGAGTTTGGGCCCAGCATGGTGGCCCATGGAATCATTTTGGTTCACCAAACTCTGAGCTCTCCAAAGCCCATCCTTTTATGTTTTTACAGAGGCTTTGTTACCTAGGCATGATTGATTAAATCATTAACCTTTGGTGGTCAATTCAATCTTGGGCTCTCTTCCCTCCCTGGAGGTCAGTGGGCGGGACTGAAAGTTCCAACATTCTCATCAGTGGTTGGTTCCCCTGGGAACCAGCCCCCATCCTTAGGAATCCTGCAAATGTCACCTCATTAATATAACAGGTCTAGTTGAAAGGGATTTGTTATGAATATTAAGAAAACTTTATCATTCGAAAAATCCAAAAGGTTTTAGGAACTATGTGCCAGAAATGGAGAAGACCAATATGTATTTCTTATTTTGAATCGCAGTACCATACTTCCTGTCTTCTATTTTTTTTCTTTCAACAATAACGTCTAAAATGATATAGCAATTTGTATTTTTCAAGCATGGCCACAATATTTTCTCTGCTGAAATGTAATTGTGTTATTCCTGCCATGCTATGAGAAGTCCTATGTTCTCTTCCTGTATCTAGGTAGGCTACTGAACAGGAAGGGAGTGTCTTCTAAAGCTAAGTAACTGAGAGAGAAAAAATGTCTCTGTCTCACTTTGGGGGTCACTCCCCTTTGGAGCACTGAATCCGAGTACCTTGAGACATCCATGCTGTGAAAAGCCACAGTTACTCCCGATGGGAGACCAGATGGAAAAAAAAAAACAGAAACAAAAACAAAAAACAGATGCTACATGGAATGAGAAGACTACCAGATCGTCCCTATCTTCTCCAGCTCACAGAGTACTAGCAGTAGTAGCTATCTGGCTACAAACTTCTCAGATCCTGAGCCAGCACTGCACAGATAAGCCCTTTGTGATATCCTGATCATAGAAATAAGGGGAGTTAGTGAAATTATTATTTCTTTAAGCTACTAAATTTGTAGTGACTCACTACACAGCAATAGAGAAGCAGAGGAAAGACCAAATTCATGTTAATGTCCATAGATGCTAAGGTCACAAAAATACACGGACTCTTCTTTCAATGTTTTCACAGTCTAGTTGGAAGAAAAGAATTAATGCATCAAAAGGGTGATGCGCTGTAAACAGTACCACAGAGTTAAACATAATATGTTTTGGGAAGCCAAGAGGGCTGTTGGGAGAGGCAGTGGACCCTGAGCATCCCTGAACGTTCTTGCTGAGTATGCCAGGAATCCATTTTCCAGGGTTTTGTTCACAGCACCAACAATGTAATGAGCATCCTGCTTACTCTGCCATGAGTAATAAAGTTCTCTGTCTCTGAACCAATAGCGTAGTGCCTTCGGTCAGCACTCATGAAGCAATGGCAGTCTGGTTCATTAGTTTGCAACTAGATTAAGGAACAATTCAGCACAAGTCACATTTGGACTTTTATAGCTTCTCAGGACTATGTAGGGTAACACACTCCATTTTCACGGTTGTATGGGCTGCCTGTTTTCGACTAATGAGAAATTAAAACCAATTGCTTTAAAATACAATTTTTGGAATATTTTTAATGATAGTGTAAGAGTATGATTGAAATTAATGACAGTCTAGAACAACACTTAGATCGCTGGGTAAGAATTTGATTTTATCTTGTTTGATCAAGAGTTTCAAACAATAGGTAAAAAATCAATTTTCCCTTGTTGTTGCTATTTTATTTTTTTTTATTTTTCCCCTAATTGGTGATATTTTAAGGTTTGGTTTATCTGTAGCTGGATTCCATCTGTTGGTGTTAGAATTCACAAAAGGCCTTCTCTTTGCTCCTTATTTCCTTAATTTCTACCTTTCATTTCATTCCCTCATTTGCTTCAATGGCCTGGAAACATCTCAATTAGTAATTGACAATTACCATCTTTTTTTTTAAAATGTGATTGTCTCTTGTATGTCATAATATGATTCATAAATTGAAATATACACTGGGGCAAAATGGTTAAAGACAATTTTATCAAGTAAATTACTTGTGTCCCAAGAACGATATGAAGATAGTTTCTTGATTTACAGCATCTATTTTTCTAAAATGATTTAAGTTCCTCCCAATTAAGGTACAAGATACAAATGTAATCATTATTATCAGTGATAAGTCTTCGTATTATTAATCTGTATAATATTTTTTCTTTGATTTACATGCTTCGATTTTCAAATATTTTGTTATGAAATTTGACATATGTTTCTTAAACAAGTATTGTTATATATAGTTACATGCAAGATGTTCAAGTATTCTAAAACAAGAGAAGAACTTAGTGATTTTATAGTACAAATTAAACACAGATGACACTAAAGAATAAACAAAGAAATAAATAAACAAATAAATAAGTGAGTAAATGACACTGGTTCATTTCTCAATATCATACACTAAGGAGCTACCTTTAAAATACAAGTTTTCTGGGGCTCCTGAGTGACTGTCAGTTAAGCTTCTGACTTCAGCTCAGGTCATGATCTCAGGTGAATTTGAGCCCCATGTCGGGCTCTGTGCTTACAGCTCAGAGCCTGGAGGCTGCTTCAGAGACTGTGTCTCCCTCTCCTTCTCTCTGTCCCTCCCCTGCTTGTGTTTTTGTTTTCTCTCTCTCAAAAGTAAAGAAACATTAAAAAAATTAAAAACGAATTAAAAACACAAGTTTTCTGAATACAAGCTTATATAATCTTAAATTTTTTTGGTAGAAATAGATTTTTTTGGTAACTTTCTCAGGTCTAAGTATAATGAAGAAAAATTCACAAATCTTACATTGACAGATCAATGGCTTTTACCTTGCAACACACCAGGATCACACAAATCAGCGTATCAGATATTAATTACCAAATACCCAGAAACTACCCATGGGCCCTCTCACTGTCATTACGCTCTTCAAAATGTACACTAGTCTTTTTCCTCAGAAATTTTCCTTTTTATATGTCTTAAAATGTCATTGAAATGATGTCACATGGAATGTACTCTTCATGTTTCAATACTTTCTCTTGACATTCATTATGCTAGGAAGGTACATCTACCCATTTTCCGAACAGTATTTTGTAAATGTATATTGCTGCACTCTGAGGGAATGGATCACGTTTTGAAATCTATTGCAGCCTTGATGGGCATTTAACTAATTCTAACACTGATGGCAACCATTTGAATTTGGGGTGTTCTCAGTAGTGCTCTGCACATTTTTTTTACATGTCCTCTGGTACACACACACACATGCACGCACGCACTCATTGTTGGTACTGTATCTTGAAGTGGGATTTCTACATCACTGTGTATACATAAGCTCGGTATCAATATTGACGAAAAGTTTTCCAAATTAGTATTACCAATTGCCAATTTATACCCACCGGAGTACTATATGAGAAATCCGCTATCCTCCTATCCTTGCCAATACTTACTATTGCTTTTCTGTTCTCATATTATTCTCTCCTCTCTCTCTCTCTCTCTCTCATTCTCTGTCTTTCTCTCTCTCCCCTCTGTCTTTCTTTCTTTCATTTAGCCATTCTAATGAGCTGCAGTGGTATCTCAGTGTTTTTAATTTGAATTTGTCTCCAATATGGGCTATTTTAATATTCATTTTAATATTGCATGTGTTAAAACATTCAAAAACATTGTTAAGGTTATAAGCAGGTGATATTCATTTGGATTTAATCATTTATTTACCCTTTGTAGTGGTCTTCATTATTTCCTCTTCTGGTATGTCCATCAGAGGTCACTTGATTTATTAACCCTGAAAGAGAAAATTCTTTAATGCAGCGCTATGGGTGAAAATTTTTCTTATTTTTGTTTTTCTGAAAATATTTTTATTATTTATTTCATTTTTAAGGGATGCTTTAGTCGACCACATGCTTTTATGTTGGTACTTATTTTCATTCAGAATTTTAAACACATTACTACATTGTTTTCTTTCTTCTACCATTTCTATTATAAAGTTAGCTATCAGTCTAATTTTTGCTTTTTTGACAGTCATGTGTCCTTTTTATTTCATTGGGGCTGAACTGGATGTTTCTTTTTATTTTTGTTTTCAAATTGTTTCACTATGATATGCTTAAATATGGTTTCTTGGTATTTATTCTTCTTGTAATCTGTTAGGTGTCATAAATTTGAGGCTTGATGCATTTCATCATTTTGTATATTTTTTTCTTAAATTCTGCCTCTCCTCTCTCCTTCTGAAACCCCACGTACATTTATTTTGAACTTTTCATCATCTCCGATGTGATTCATATTGTTTTGTCCTTCATTCCAAATCTTTTTTCTCTGTTTTATTCTGTATACTTTCAACAACTTCACCTTCCACTCTAACTCTGTTCTGCTAGTGTAATCTGCTGTTAAACCCATATATTAAGTTCTTAATTTCAATAATTGTATTTCAACGATTTCTAGAATTCTAGATAATTCTTCATAAATCTCAATTTTATCATGAAATTCTCAATTTTGTCATCAGTTTTCTCAAAATTACAAGGTAATAAATATACACTTTGTATTAATCAATTTGTAACCTGTGTTTGATAATTAATATCTGGATCACCCATGAATCTGTTTATATTATCTGATTTTTATTGTTTCATTTCTATTTTCAGTTCATGTCTTTTGCCATGCTTTGCAATTTTTATTGAATGCTAGACATTTTAATGATAAACTGTATAAATTGTGTGTGTGTATATATATATATATATTTATATATATTACATACAGTTAGTGTAGGGGCATATCATATTGATGCCAAAATAGATGAACTGGTTCAAAGCTAAATTTAAAGCTTTATAAATATTGGGCTATTTGTAGATTTGTAGTCATTAATTTTTTCCTAGGACACAATATCTCATAGGTCTCATTTAAATACCTGGGTTGTTTCCAGGACCCATACTCCACAGGAGACCCTATACTCCTTTTCATATATTTATTTTCCCCAGCTCATTTACATTTCTTTTTAAAGACATCTTATTTAACATATAGTGCAGATTTGCTAACATTAAACTCTATGGCCCACAGCACTCTAACTTATTTCCAAAGCCTTTCTAACACACAGATTTTCCATAGGGCATATCATAGCCATCTTTGCACTTAGGAACACTAGACAGCACCTTAGCACTATGCTTTAAGACTACTTTAAATAAAAAAAAATCGTTAACGAAAAGCACAAAGAACAAGAATAATGTGATAGTCAATAGCCAACAAAAGGACACTTGATTACAATATGAGAATGGAGACAATAAGGTAGGGCATTGTTTTGGTTATCCTTAGCTGGAAACATGCCTATCAAGCATCTCAAATGTTTTGCTGCACTGTACCTGTCCACAAATGTAAATAAAAATGCCACAAGTTTTGATTTGAGAATTACAAATATATTTCAGTGAGTAGATAAATACAAAAATATAGAATCTAGGAATAACGAAAATAGAATGTATATAAATTCCTATCATATACTTAGATATAAAAGAGTCCCGCAATTGAGAGAGAGAGAAAATTCATATTAATATCTTTTGACTTGTGGAAATGTCCTGAACAACACTACTTTAAATCTTGAATTTAACTGAAAGCTAAAATTCCAGTTTTCTAAAATGCCTAAGGAAGAAGATATGGAAGATATCTTAGATGTAAACATATCTAATATTTGACAGTTCTGTTACACACACACACACACACACACACACACACACACAGAAACAAACAAAACACCTTCCAGAAGAGGTTTCAGTGGCATCCAGCCAAAGACTGCCAGAAATACACCTGTAGTTAAAAAAAAAGTTGGGATGATTGGGGCCGGGTGGGTGTCTCAGTCAATTAAGTGTCTGACTTCGGCTGGGGTCATGGTCTCATGGTTCATGAGTTCCAGCCCCATGTCAGACTCTGCGCTGACAGCTCAGAGCCTAGAGCCTGCTTCGGATTCTGTGTCTCCCTTTCTCTCTCTGACCCTCTACTGCTCATGTTCTGTCTCTCTCTCTCAAAAATTAATAAACATTAAAAAAAGGAAAAAAAAATTGGGGGCTGAATGACCTGTTGCATTGAGGGAGAACACACACCAATGGGAATGGCTCACTAAAAAGGTGTTCAAAAGCAATCTTAAGATTTGGCTTTGACTTGTTGTGAGGAAGATGGCGGCATAAGAGGACGGTGGGCTCACCGCGTCCTGCTGGTCACTTAGATTCCCCTACACCTGCCTACATAACCCAGGAAACCGCCAGAAGACTAGCAGAACAGAGTCTCCGGAGCCAAGCGCAGACGAGAGGCCCACAGAAGAGGGTAGGAAAGGCGGCGAGGCGGTACGCGATCCATGGACTGGCGGGAGGGAGCCGGGGCGGAGAGGCGGCCTGCCGGCCAAGCAGAGCCCCCGAGTCTGGCTGGCAAAAGCGGAGGGGCCTGACGGAGTGTGTTCTGACAGCAAGCAGGACTTGACATCTGAAAGGTTATAAGTTAACAGCTCTGCTCAGAGAGCAGGAAGGGTGGAGGACAACGGGAGGGAGAGTTGTTGAGCCCGGACGACAGAGCTCAGTTTGGCGGGGAACAAAGGTGCTCGCCAGCGCCATCTCCCTTGCCCATCCCACAGCCAAAATCCCAAAGGGGACCAGTTCCTGCCAGGGAACTTGTTTGCACTGCACAAACACCCAAAGCTGTGCTTCTGAGGATGCATCCCTCCGGTGGGTCTGACCCCATCCCAGTGCTGCAGGGCCCCTCCCAAAGAGGATCACTGAAGGATAAGTGAGCCGACCCTGCCCCCCCCCAACCCCCGCCCTTGTGCACCTTGCCGATCCACCCCAGCTAATACACCAGATCCCCAGCACCACAAGCCTGGCAGTGTGCAAGTAGCCCAGACGGGCCACGCCACCCCACAGTGAATCCCACCCATAGGAGAGGGGAAGAGAAGGCACACACCAGTCTGATTGTGGCCCCAGTGGTGGGCTGGGGGCAGACATCAGGTCTCACTGCGGCCCCGCCCACCAACGCAAGTTATTCAAGACAGCACAGGGGAAGTGCCCTGCAGGTCCGCACCACTCCAGGGACTATCCAAAATGATGAAATGGAAGAATTCCCCTCAAAAGAATCTCCAGGATATAACAACAGCTAACGAACTGATCAGAAAGGATTTAAACAATATAACAGAAAGTGAATTTAGAATAATAGTCATAAAATTAATCTCTGGGCTTGAAAACAGTATAGGGGACAGCAGAGAATCTATTGCTAAAGATATCAAGGGACTAAGGAACAGTCAGGAGGAGCAAAAAATGCTATAACCGAGCTGCAAAATAAAATGGAAACGACCACAGCTCGGATTGAAGAGGCAGAGGAGAGAATAGGTGAACTAGAAGATAAAATTATGGAAAAAGAAGAAGCTGAGAAAAAGAGAGATAAAAAAAATCCAGGAGTATGAGGGGAAAATTAGAGAACTAAGTGATGCACTAAAGAGAAATAATCTACGCAAAATTGGTATTCCAGAGGAGGAAAGAGAGGGAAAGGTGCTACAGGTGTACTTGAAGAAATAATAGCTGAGAACTTCCTGGATCTGGGGAAGGAAAAAGGCATTGAAATCCAAGAAGCACAGAGAACTCCCTTCAGACGTAACTTGATCTTCTGCACGACATATCATAGTGAAACTGGCAAAATACAAGGATAAAGAGAAAATTCTGAAAAGAGCTAGGGATAAATGTGCTCTAACATATAAAGGGAGACCTATAAGACACGTGACCGATCTCTCTACTGAAACTTGGCAGGCCAGAAAGGAATGGCAGGAAATCTTCCATGTGATGAACAGAAAAAATATGCAGCTGAGAATCCTTTATCCAGCAAGTCTGTCATTTAGAATAGAAGGAGAGATAAAGATCTTCCCAAACAAACAAAAACTGAAGGAATTCGTCACCACTAAAACAGCTCTACAAGAGATCCTAAGGGGTATCCTGTGAGACAAAGTCACACAGAGACATCGCTACAAGCATCAAACATACAGACATCACAATGACTCTAAACCCATATCTTTCTATAATAACACTGAACATAAATGGACTAAATGCGCCAACCAAAAGATATAGGGTATCAGAATGGGTAAAAAAACAAGACCCATCTATTTACTGTCTACAAGAGACTCATTTTAGACCTGAGGACACCTTCAGATTGAGAGTGAGGGGATGGAGAACTATTTATCATGCTACTGGAAGCCAAAAGAAAGCTGGAGTAGCCATACTTATATCAGACAAACTAGACTTTAAATTAAAGGCTGTAACAAGAGATGAAGAAGGGCATTATATAATAATTACAGGGTCTATCCATCAGGAAGAGCTAACAATTATAAATGTCTATGCGCCAAATACCGGAGCCCCCAGATATATAAAACAATTACTCATAAACATAAGCAACCTTATTGATATGAATGTGGTAATTGCAGGGGACTTTAACAATCCACTTACAGAAATGGATAGATCATCTAGACACACGGTCAATAAAGAAACAAGGGCCCTGAATGATACATTGGATCAGATGGACTTGACAGATATATTTAGAACTCTGCATCCCAAAGCAACAGAATATACTTTCTTCTCGAGTGCACATGGAACATTCTCCAAGATAGATCACATACTGGGTCACAAAACAGCCCTTCATAAGTATAAAAGAATTGAAATCATACCAGGCATACTTTCAGACCACAATGCTATAAAGCTTGAAATCAACCACAGGAAAAAGTCTGGAAAACCTCCAAAAGCATGGAGGTTAAAGAACACCCTACTAAAGAATGAGTGGGTTAACCAGGCAATTAGAGAAGAAATTAAAAAATATATGGAAACAAACGAAAATGAAAATACAACAATCCAAATGCTTTGGGATGCAGCGAAGGCAGTCCTGAGAGGAAAATACATTGCAATCCCGACCTGTCTCATGAAACAAGAAAAATCCCAATCAAAATTGCACCAGCATTCTTCTCGAAGCTAGAACAAGCAATTCTAAAATTCATATGGAACCACAAAAGGCCCCGAATAGCCAAAGTAATTTTGAAGACCAAAGCAGGAGGTATCACAATCCCAGACTTTAGCCTCTACTACAAAGCTGTAATCATCAAGACAGCATGGTATTGGCACAAAAACAGACACATAGACCAATGGAATAGAATAGAAACCCCAGAACTAGACCCACAAATGTATGGCCAACTCATCTTTGACAAAGCAGGGAAGAATATCCCATGGAAAAAAGACAGTCTCTTTAACAAATGGTGCTGGGAGAACTGGACAGCAACATGCAGAAGGTTGAAACTACACCACTTTCTCACACCATTAACAAAAAATAAACTCAAAATGGATAAAGGACCTGAATGAGACAGGAAACCATCAAAACCCTAGAGGAGAAAGCAGGAAAAGACCTCTCTGACCTCAGCTGTAGCAATGTCTTACTTGACACATCCCCAAAGGCAAAGAAATTAAAAGCAAAAAATGAACTACTGGGACCTTATGAAGATAAAAAGCTTCTGCACAGCAAAGGAAACAACCAACAAAACTGAAAGGCAACCAATGGAATGGGAAAAGATATTTGCAAATGACATATCGGACAAAGGGCTAGTATCCAAAATCTACAAAGAGCTCACCAAACTCCACACCCGAAAAACAAATAACCCAGTGAAGAAATGGACAGAAAACATGAATAGACACTTCTCTAAAGAAGACATCCAGGGATGCCTGGGTGGCTCAGTCGGTTAAGCGTCTGACTTCAGCTCAGGTCGCGATCTCACGGTTCGTGAGTTCGAGCCCCGCGTCAGGCTCTGGGCTGATGGCTCAGAGCCTGGAGCCTGCTTCCAATTCTATGTCTCCCTCTCTCTCTGCCCCTCCCCCATTCATGCTCTGTCTCTCTCTGTCTCAAAAATAAATAAACGTTAAAAAAAATTAAAAAAAAAAAAGAAGACATCCGTGTGGCCAACAGGCATATGAAAAGATGCTCAACGTCACTCCTCATCAGGGAAATACAAATCAAAACCACACTCAGGTATCACCTCACGCCAGTCAGAGTGGCCAAAATGAACAAATCAGGAGACTATAGATGCTGGAGAGGATGTGGAGAAACGGGAACCCTCTTGCACTGTTGGTGGGAATGCAAACTGGTGCAGCCACTCTGGAAAACAGTGTGGAGGTTCCTCAAAAAATTAAAAATAGACCTACCCTATGACCCAGTAATAGCACTGCTAGGAATTTGCCCAAGGGATACAGGAATACGGATGTATAGGGGCACTTGTACTCCAATGTTTATAGCAGCACTCTCAACAATAGCCAAATTATGGAAAGAGCCTAAATGTCCATCAACTGATGAATGGATAAAGAAATTGTGGTTTATATACACAATGGAGTACTACGCGGCAATGAGAAAGAATGAAATATGTCCCTTTGTAGCAACGTGGATGGAACTGGAGAGTGTGATGCTAAGTGAAATAAGCCTTGCAGAGAAAGACAGATACCATATGGTTTCACTCTTATGTGGATCCTGAGAAACGTAACAGAAACCCATGGGGGAGGGGAAGGAAAAAAAAAAAAAAAGAGGTTAGAGTGGGAGAGAGCCAAAGCATAAGAGACTGTTAAAAACTGAGAACAAACTGAGGGTTGATGGGGGGTGGGAGGGAGGGGAGGGTGGGGGATGGGTATTGAGGAGGGCACCTTTTGGGATGAGCACTGGGTGTTGTATGGGAACCAATTTGACAATAAATTTCATATATTGAAAAAAAAGGTTTGGCCTTATGTTCGGTGATTTGGGGGAGCAAGTTTAACAACGTGATACTTTGCTCTGGATTGGATATAGTCAGGAAGAAGAGGTAATTCTATGGTGACCTATTTTAACAAATCCTATCTAAAACACAGGAGGAATGTAGTAAGGTTAAAACTATAATATGTGCTGGAGGCAGCAGCCACCTATCCACGAGAAAGAAATGTTTGGTTAGGTTCAAGGTTTAGACCATGTTTGTTTGTTTTTTCCTTATCTAAGTTCAATCATAATTATGGAGTAGTCTTACTTTTGTCTTGATCCATCATATTCACAGAGTGGCCTTGCCTTATCCTGCTATTTTGCAAAATGCATATATATTCAGTAGGTGAATGCCAAGACCAAGCTGTGAGCCCTAGCCATCTCCTAGCAACATCAATGCCTACTTGATAATGCTAGGGCTGTTGCTAATGGCGAGGGGCTGCTTTTCTTCTTCTCAAGGATACAGAGTATTAAAAGCATTCCAAATAACCCATATTGCATCATCTCTGCTCGAATATATGTTACTGAAGATAATGCAAGCCATCTGATCATGCATTCCTCTTTCGTGCATATAAGAAATGGTGGTATAAAGATTAAAGGACATGACCTCTATTAATCCTAGGGTATTAAAGTATAGTGCTGGAATAGAAACAAGGGTTTTAAAAGAAATCTTGCGCAATCATAAAATACCCACAGATTACGTCAGTTTGCATGTTTTTCCTGCACAAATGGAAAATGCAAAATAAAAAATATGTAACCTTAAAAGAAAAACCCGAGAGTTTTATTATTGAGCCTAGATATTCTCTCTAGTTTTCTGTGGTTCCTTGCCTACTTGTGCTTCTGTATATTTTTCTTTCAAAAATCAACCATGGCTTCCTCTTAAAAGAGTAGTGTGAACTCTACGTTTCATAGACATTTATATTCAGAATTATTGGATGTGCATTTTATTATAAACTTGTAGCCTGGGTTAAGAAGTTACTATACATGGACATTATAGTTTGTTTTTAAAGTTAAACAGTTTGAAAGACCTTTATTATATGAAGCAAAACAAAAATCAAAAAGTAATCCTGATGTAATGGTAGATCAGTAACCAAAATATTTTTGTTAACATTTAAATATAGATACCTATTTTTGAATCAGTGACTATATATCTGACTTTATTGTTAAATTTTACTGGTCATATCCAAAACATGTCTTCAAAGTGTACATTAATAAAATAAAATAATCTGGGATACTGCTTTCCCAAGGAATCAGAAAATCATAAGGTTTAATGAATAGCTAAATAATAAAGTCACTCATCTAATACCCCAAAAAACTGTTTAATTATAATGTTGATTTACACTCACGAGCGCGTGCGCACACACACACACACACACACACACACACTACTGCTTTAAAGTGCACATTGTGATAACCATATATACTCTGGGGCTGCACTGTCCAGTGTCTCAGGAAATGGTGAATAACTTTCAAGCCGCTATGACTTGGGAGCATTTCGGTAGATGCCTGAATATCAAGCCCTGCATATTGAAAATAATTGATGTCTGTAGGCCTTATGTTCTGCTGCAAGGTTGTTGATAAAATCATGATTTTTATTTTCTAAACACACATACAAAGAGAGAGAGACAGATAAAGAGAGAGAATGAATACTGAGTCCCACATTTCTACTTCCATGCCATCTACCTATTGGCAAACAACACATTTGCTCAAGGATAAGTTCAGTTATTTAGAGCAAATACTAAAATGTTCCTTCAACCAAGTTGGTGGATTGTGGAGTTGAGTCCCCAGGAGTGCCCTCTGGGCCTCATGTGAGAATTCAACTTGAACTTGCACATCTATGCCTTGCCTATGACCAGGGTGCTTCACTGGCCAAATCCCAGTTTTAGGTTCTGCAAAGACCAGAGTCTGGGTTTTAACCTCAGCTGGTAGAGTTGCCGTTCTCACTGATCACAGTCCTTCTGATTATGCCTTGATTCTTTATTACCAGGTTAAGAATCTGTATCTCTAACACTGACGATTGCCGTCCTCAGGCTTCCTGCTGTACGCTATGCCAATTAAACAGTCTCGAGCAATACTTGGTTATCAGATGTATTTAGACATTTTTAGTGAATTTCTGTTCATGCCAACGATACATCTGTTCAGTTCTGTAAGAAAATTCCATTTTGCAATACCTTTTATTTTTTCTCTTAACGTTTTTAGAATTCATTTTGGTTAGGTCTAAGTCATTGATAATTCAAAGATCTCAGGGTAACCTTTGTATTAAGGTTGTCAAACTGTATTTTAAAACAATAGTATGCTTTTAACATAAAAGGGATGTTATTCTTAATTTTTAATGTAATGCTACACTGAAAGGAGAAACTGCTTTGCCTAGGTGAGCCATGATACATATTTCACTGATAAATAATTTTAACGATATCAAGGTTATTGGAAATTTAAATATAGGACTTAAATGATAATTCAGAGTTTTTCATATATCAAAATAAAATAGATGTAATTTTCCTTTCTTATAAACATCTGATTTTCATGTTAACTATATTATTTTTATTTTAGAGAGGAAGAGAGAGAGCATGAGTGTGGGGGGAGGGCAGAGAGAAAGAGAGAATCTTAAGCATGGTCTGCACATAGCACATTCGCAGGGCATGGGGCTCGATCCCACAACCCTGAGATCATGACCTGAGCTGAAATCAAGAGTTCGATGCTCAACTGACTGAGCCACTCAGGCACCCCAACAGTGTGAGTTTAAATCTCACTCTTAGCAGTTCAAGCCTATAGTTTAGTGAGGATTTTGTTTTCTAATAAAAGCGATTTAAATAAATTAATATGACTTTCACAACATCAAGACAAATTGATCCTAACATAAACGTCAGTTTCAAACTGATCTGTTATATAAGAACTTGATGCTAAAATAGATTATTTAAAACTAGTATAATATACATGATATATAATTCTAAATATGTTCTAACCTAATAAGGATTTTCACTTGCACAAACTAACATGGTTTTTGAAAGTATTTTCTTAATAAATAATAAATAAATAGCAATTGTATTATTCTTTGGGAAAACAAACTGAAAAGTGATTTTTCTTTCTGCCCTTTCAATTCCCTGCTGGAGACTGAATTGAGAGGGAGTTGAATACATTTGCTGAGGACCCGGACGACAGGGCAGGATTAAATCCATGAGCAGAACCTGGAATCCCAGGTGTCAGGAACAAGAAATTAATAGAAAAGGGGAGCTGTAGCTTAAATTTAATATTCTCACAGTTATTTTTGCAAAGAGCAGCGGTCAGGAAGAAATGGGAGCTAGAGAATTCATAGGGCAACTGCATGATAAAACATTTGCAGAAGGCGAAGTAGACCTGTGGAACGTTAATAAGTGAGGCTGCCATTGACACGACACCATGAATTAGTCAGGTATAAATACACTTCCTTGAAGTGGGAAATACACCAGTATTAGAAAAGAATCTTTATTCTGTTGGCTTTTGTCACTTTTTTGCTCACCAATTTGCAGTTTACTCACCAATTTTGTTGTTGTTGTTGCTTAGAAAGAAAGAGTGCCAGTGGAAGAGGGGCAGAGAGAGAGGGAGACACAGAACCTGAAGCAGGTTCCAGGCTCCGAGCTTTCAGCACGGGGCTCCATGCCGGGCTCGAACTCACAAACTGTAAGATCATGACCTGAGCCAAAGTTGGTCGCTCAACTGACTGAGCCACCCAGGCGCCCCAACCCAGTCACCAATTTAAAGGAGTAAGTGAGCAAGATTTCTGGTATTTTCTGATTTTATTCTACCATCTGTTTCTTGATTGAGTCATGTCCGCAGGTCTCTGGCCTCAGATACTCTGTTGGTACTTTTCTAAAATAATCTCCACTATGGATTTCATTTATCACTTTCAGTCAAATCCTTATCAAATTTGTATCTCAACACTTGACCTTCAGTTCCTGTTCTTAAATGCCTGAGAAGCATCTACCCAGGGTATCTTAAAGGCACCTCAAACTTAATATATCCTCTACTAAGTTTTCTAATTAAAAAAAAAAAAAAAATTAGATGTTCCTAAAAATAAAAGTACAGAAAAGAACAATATTCATTTTCCCACTACCTTCTTTAAACTCTTCTGATATTGTGGTGTAATTGCTACAGGATTATTCAATTGTTTTTACAAAAGTGGTATATTCTTATTATAAAAATTTCAAACATTACAAAAGAAGCATGAAGATGACAGTGAAATATAAGAGCAAATACCATGACCCAATTTAGGAATATGAAGGGAGTATCATTACAGAAAATTGTATCAACTCAAAATTTACTACTAGCTCTTTAACACAACCTCTCCTTTACCAAGTTTAATATATACGTTCATCTTTCATTTGACTAAATACAGTGGTCACATGGATGATATTCTGCTTTGCCCTGAAGAAAAACTCAAGGGTGCTATATTTATTGAATTTGTTCATATTGGAGAGGTCTGTCTGTTGATTTTAATCCTAAAAGGGGGCCTACTGGTGATAAATTCTCAAGGCAGTCTCACCCACAGATTTTGTAGATGTTCCTACATTGTCTTTTACCATTCATTCTGTTTCTTTGCTTTAAAAAGAGAGAGAGAGAGAGAAGACAGGCTTGATCATTTTCACCTAATTTGCTTTTTTTTTTTTTTTTTGGCCTGTATTACAAAATATTTTTTCTTTCCTCCATCTTTGAAAAATAATTGTTGTATTGAAATATGTCTCTGTTTTCTTAAATTCTTTAGGAGATAGGATTCCTTTTGATGGATTAGTCAGTTAAGGGTCCGACTCTTGATTTTTGCTTGGGTCATGATCTCACGATTCATGGGGTCTTGGCTGGCAGCGTGGAGCCCGCTTGAGATTCTCTCTCTACCTCTCTTCTTTACCACTCACCCACTCTCTTTCTCTCTCTTTCTCAAAAATAAATAAATAAACATTTTTTAAAAGAACATAGAACCCACTTTTTGACAATCAGTTCCTTCATTTTAAGAAAGTGCATTTTATTTTCTGTATTGTATTTTTGAACTCTAGAAATACATTATAATATCTCTTTAAGCATTTTGTCCTTAAATGTTTTTGCAATGATTACAGTCATCTCAAGCCTTTCTACCACAATGATTTGATTTTTAGTAGTGTATTTTCTCTTTCTTTCTTTTTCTAACTATGAAGTCCAAATTGATGTTGTGTTAATTCTCCGTTTCTCAAGACTGAAATCCCCTTTGTATCTCATTCTGTTGTTTAATCATTTAATGCTTGAGCTCTTATTTTGCTATGTTGTATTCTTATTATGCTGATTCCTGTAGCAATAAGCTATTGCAAGAAATTTTCTTTTTTTTTTTTTCCTTGAACTGGCTTCTTAGACTTTAGAATATTATTATTATTTCATCTGTTTTAACATATTTTTCATTTATTGGCATATGATATTTTGTTCATTATCTGCTCTTATTTTTGTAGGCTTCCTTATTTGGGGTCAAATCCATCCAACATTGAATTTTTTTTGAGGACTGTGTGAGAATTCTTGTCACTCTTCCCACAGTATCTGAGGGCAGTTTGTTTTCCCCTCTGAGCTACAGTCTGAGGGCTAAGTATGGCCTGGAGTAGAAGGGGAGAGAAGGTGGAAATCTCAGATGAGTACATAAGGCTTAAATCTATTTAAGAATAAATGAGCTATGCTCTTTTTCTTCTGAGAGTTTTAAAAATATCTGTACAGAAGCTTATTCCGCATAAGGGTCAGGGACAGAGAAGGGAGAACAATTTTTATGTGGTCCCTATCATTTACTCAGTTTAAGAAGACTCCCAGAGGGTTTATTCTATTCAGACAGAGTCATCTCTTTCATTTATTTTCCCCAGCCTACCTACTTATTCCCAGCAGCTGTTTCCACTAATTCTCAAACAAAAAGAGAAAATAAATTATGTGCTATTCTGTTTTGCTTCTCCCCAGATTCGAGAGTGTTAATCAGGATTCTTAAGGTAGTGTGAACTCAACTCTGCTGGTGCCAGGGGGTGGAATACTGTGCTTGTCCTCTATTTAAGAAGTTTCTATTACTTTGACATTCAGACTTTAAAAGTACAAGGCATAGTATATGCTTTATCCTTTACTTGATTACCACTTGAACGGTTTTATTTGTTTTTATTCTTACCACATTAGGCTGATTTTCATTAAGTTTTAGGAAAGTCAAATTCTAAGGCACATTTTAAAACAGCCTTCCCAAAGAGCCTGAATTCCCAGACTTTTCATTCCAAATCACTATTTATTCCAAATCAGTTCAGTTCTATTGCTAATCTAAGGATATCACTGAAGTTCTTTTTGACTCTTTGCTCTTGCTTCTCTGCCAACATACAATCACTCTTTGAAGTACATAAGTTCTGTGCCTGAAAATACTTTGATGATTCTTTATCTTTTTTTAATCTCTGAAATACATATTTTTAGTTCCGTCCTACATCCCTTCTATAATGGACTACTAGGCAAACCACTTCATTAGAATTTTTGCCACTAATCCACCTAACTTTCGAAAATAACAAAGAAACAAGTCTTTATTGCTACCAATAATGCAAAATGCATTTTATTTGTCTCTCTAACCCTCAGATATTTTGTGGCTTTCATGTTATTGCAAACATGGCTCAAATGAAACAGCTAGCTAATCAGGGGCAGAACCAGGAATTGAATCTACATTTGACAGAATTAACTATTCCCATTCTATCATTTCAGATATTTTTTTTCCATATGACTTCTAAGCTAATATATGAAGTGTATGCTTTCCATTTTCAGATAATTAAGATGATAAATTCATTATGAAAATATAAATCTAGAGGGGCATGATAAACTTTTTTTTCTAAAGCTTCCTTCCATACTAGATGATATCTCAATAAAAAAAAAAAAAAACATAATAAACTTGCTAGGTGGGCTTCCTGATTTTCATTATTGCCAAAAGCTACTGACAATGTTTTATATTAGAACATAAATAAGGGGATAACTACGTTTTCTCGTTTGACATTTCTTAATGTTGGGGAGCCCTGACCAATTGGAAACAAAAATAAAATAAATGGAAAGAAAATTATCCCTTTTCCTACAATATTCCCACTGAAACTCAAATTAATGAGACATCCAAGTGCTGCATAATAAGGAACACTTCTGATCTGTTTCTCCCACTCACTCCAGTAACCGTCTATTGATTTTTATGAACCGTTAAAATGGGGTCATTTTAATTATAGTTTTTAAAAGTGTGGTTGAAACATTTCAAGATTGTTTTTACCTAATATTATTTTAATTTGATATAAATGCATTTTCACTGGCAAGGAATCTGTAATTTCATGGTTTAGAGTTGCATGTGTTTTCCAGTGGCCCAACAGGGTTTGATTTTATTATGCATTCTAATTTCAAATTTTCTTCCTTTGAAATGATAAAGCTACATTTCAGCCAGAAGTGGTCCCTTATGTATGTAAGCAATGTGTTCCATGACGTACTAGGTATACTAAACAGTTTCTGTTCTTTAAAATGAATACGAATAACTACTTGCCCTTTGAAGAGCTGTAACTCTCTTTGGAGGCAGATACGAAAAACTTCTAAGTCTGCATTGTGTTAACAATACACTAACTTTGCTATCAATACTAAATTTTCAAAATCAAGTTTCTATCATTTAAAAACATTATTAGATGGCTAGGGAAGAAAAATAAAATAAGTTTCACTGAGCATTCAATATGTGGCAAACAATATGGTAGCCATTTTACATTTATAATCTCATTTAATCCTAAAAAAATGAAAAAAAACAATCTATAGAGTTAGATTTTGTTTCAACTTCATAGATGTGGCTGTAGAAGCTCACAGAAAATATTAGAAAGGAATGCAGCTACTACATAATGGAGTGAGTACTACAACTCAGCTCTGAAGGGCTAAGATACAGATCATTATCCAATCACACCCATGTTAATGTGGTATAAACAAACCGTCATCCATCCACTGGATAGTTACCACCCACAGATGCGCAAGAACTTTGCTGCACTCTAGAGTGTAACATCAGTACGGGAGGAACTAAACACTACATAAAGAACATAAATGCTCTTCTGAGATTATTTTGTATCCATTTTACAAAAGTTTGCTAAGGGCCAAATTCATAGTTAGCTTTGAAAGTATGAGGGGCGCCTGGGTGGCTCAGTCGGTTAAGCATCTGACTTCGGCTCAGGTCATGATCTCACCGTCGGTGAGTTCGAGCCCCGCGTGGGGCTCTATGCTGACAGTGCAGAGCCTGGAGCCTGTTTCGGATTCTGTGTCTCCCTCTCACTCTGACCCTCCCTGTCTCTCTGTCTCTCTCTGTCTCAAAAAAAAAAAAAAAAAAAAAAAAAGTATGAGTAATTGTTCCCTGCTTTAGAACAGTGTTAGTCCCCCTAACGTTGAAGTGATATTTATTGAATCTCAAATACACTGAAGTTAGATAATGGGTGGTTCATGATAATAACAGGATTTCCAAGCAGCAGCTTTTTGGTGGGCAGAAGAAGTCAAATAAATGTAAACTGATTCATGACAGGAAGCAAAGACACATTGCTGCTGACTGCCAGAAATTGACAACAATCAATCAATTTGGCATGCAGCAATTAAAAACAAGGTAGCTGTAATTGAACAAATGTGTCAACCAGCTTATAAGTAAAGGGGTAGAGGCAGAGGCACAAATAGTTACAAGATCTAAAAACACTGGATCTTTTCATTAATCAAAAGGCAGACTTCATACTCTACTCGGTAATGAGCCTTCCAAGTAATGTTTTTTTTATTGTTCAAGTATCTTCTAAGTCAACAAATATGAATATATGTAGAGTCATACATAATTACAGCATAAAGCTATGCTTTACAAGTGATGTGTGGGCTTAACCTTCATTTTTTTTCAAATAATACTAGAAACAAGGAGTATTGTGGTGTGAAAAGGTTCAAACAATTTTATATAGCATTTGTGCATCATGAAAACTTAGATCTCTTGAGATTGCAGGATGCTTCTTATAAGATACAGTGCATTCAATCACAGTAATGCAAAAATTGTGAATTGTGTAGGTGATGCATTTATTTTTTTGGTAAGTGATGAATTTAAACATGAAGCAGATAACATGCTTTTATACTGTGTCAATTTTATCCTTTAGTTTATAAGAAAATTAAAAAAGAGATAAAGATAATTTTAGAACCAAAGTAATTATAGATTATTTTACTGCTTTTTCTGAAGCTTAAAATAACTCTTGAAGACTGAAGTCCAAAGCAAAATTAAATTACTCATGATAAAGGATCACTTTTATATAACATTTCTCTTTAACAGTTTATACATAGGCAAAATAGGATGGTGTGAAGTATACTATAGTGACTTTCAGCCACATTGACTTTACTGTTTTTACTACTGTAATGCATAATAAAGAGAAAAGTTAATGTTAGTTACATGTCAGTTATTTACTTCATATAAGAGTAGATACATGTAGGAATTTTTAATGAAATTGAATATTTCCAAACCCTGATATATGTTGCTGATACATAATTTAAAGGGTAAAAACACTACTTATGTACTTTTATTTATTTGCAAAGATAATCATATGCTGATTTAATATGCAGATGTTTGGAGTAGTTTGTGTTGAACATAGATTTAGACAATGGACAACACTTACAAGTTGACTGGATGGCATACATGGATGCTATGTGGCCACTGATTATTAGAAATCAAATAAATCCTAAGGAAAAAAATAGATTAAGCTAAGATATAACCCAGATTTTCTAAATCTATCTAGAGCTCATTCTGCTTCACTATGTTGGTCCCATCATGAATATTTGAAAATTTTCTATGTAGTAAACAAGCATATATTTGAAATTAGAGTGTGTGGATTTTTATTCTTTAGAAGAGAATTAGAATAAAGTCACTAACTTCATCCTTTATGGTAGAAGGAAATGAGCCAAGGGAAAACACATTGTACTATCAGTGTAAATTAACCCTTAGAGTTATATAATTTTCCTGAAAATGGGAGATAATGAACCCACTCACACTATAGATGATCCAAAACATGAGGTCTCAAAAGAATCAGATCCCCTGAATTATGACAGAAGGATACAAACTGTTCCCTAGGGCTTTTTTGAACTGTGGCTTGTTGAAAACAGAAATAGTGGGTAAAATTTATTCCCTGAAATAAAGCTACCAAAAAATGAAAGGCTAAAGTGAGAGATACAGTCAACAAGAGAAGAAAGTCATATGCTTTTTTCTCCTCTATTTTGATAGGCAATAATTTTTCAAAATGTGAAAAAGATTATTTTCCCCACTTTGTTGGCATTCCTATAGTAAGGGAAAATATTTGAAAAATAATACTTTTGCTAATCAAATAAAAGGCATTGATGTTCAATCTTGCTCAATCTGTATGCCCTACATACACCTAAAGCATATGTAACTAATGAATTTGGAGGTGGTTAATCTTTACTATTCAGCAATTATTTCTGTGTTATTGTTAAATTTTTACAAGTTTTCTAATCCATATTTAGACCACAATTGAACATAATTAGGCCTTTTTCATTCATGTTATCTTCTTCTTCCAAAATTCACTGCACGAATACTTGATTTTCACTTTTATTTTTATGTTTCCATATTTTTATAAATATCAGCTGCTAGAGTAATAGAGAAGTTGAGAGCCTTTCTTTTAAATCGTATAAAGGCCATGTCAAAAGGTCATCAGAGATGAAAACTACAGGAACATTATGAAATATAGAATATTTTACTGCTAACCTGCTCTGATAGACACATCAGAAAATATCGCATAAATGCAAATGGCATTCTAGAGCAAAAGGCTGTCACTTCTGTCTTTGGAAAATAGCTGTCTTCCTTATCTGTCTTTCCCCACCCTCATAATTGCCTTGGTACAAGTAGGAGATACACAATATGCATTGAAAGGCACATTTATGTTTATGTAAAAGAAAAAAGTAAATGTATAAAAATGAATACAGTGATTGATGCAAATGAGTAAAATATGTGTATATGCAACAGGAAGATCTCAGCTATATCAAGAGAACTAAGTAGTCTCAAGTTTTCCAAAGATTTCTAGTTCTTATCCAGCAGCAAAAACAGAACATTTATTTTTAAAACACTGAATTTTCAAAAACAACAACCACAAAACCCAGATTAATTGATCTTTCAAAAATATCTCTTTTAGCTAGTCATGTGTGGGAGTGAAAGTATAAGAAATAAGGACTATTCTCCAGCATGAAGCAATGAAAGGGTAAGGGGCACATTTTCTCCAGGGAAGAGATGATCTAAGCATCATAATCCATGTGAACAGTGTGATAATTACTTATAAAAATATTAATTACTTGGTGTGATGTTCAATTTTACATATGAACTTGACGGGGTCAGAGTGTGCCCCGATATTTATTCAAACATTATTTTGTTGGGGTGCTTTGTATAAGATTAACCTTTGGCTTGATAAACTAGTAAAGCAGATTGCTCTCCCAAGTACAGGTGGGTCCCATCCATAGTTGAAGGCATGAATAGAATAAATGGCTGATTCTCCTGTGAATAATAGTGAACTCCTCCTTCCTGACTGCCTTGAGCTAAGACACTGTGTTTTGTTTTGTTTTGTTTTGTTTTGTTTTGTTTGTTTTGTTTTGTTTTTGTTTCTTCCCTGCTTTTAGTCTCAAACTATAACATCAACTTTTGGATCCTAAGCCTGCCATCATTTGGACTGAAACTACACTATTAGGTCTCCAGCTTGCCAACTACAGATCTTGGGACTTTGTCTCCATTATTGCATGAGCCAGTTCCTTATAAAGCATCTTTTTATATATATTTACATCCTATTGGTTATGTTTCCCTGGAGAACCTTGACTCAGCAATTGTCAAAATTGGCAAATCCATCTAGTGCCTTTAAGATTTGTATAGAAGAATGTTCCAACTAAGCATTTACTGGTCAAGTATTTCTTATATTATATGCAAGTAATCTTCAATGCACTGTTTGAAGTTATAAAAAATCACTTGTTCTCTGTTGTTAAGAACTTGCAATAGAATTGGACACTTTGGACATGTACACAACTAACAATACTGCATGCCAAATAATTATTGGTATAATTAAGAGATACATAAACTACCAAGGTACTTAGGAAAGGAAGTGGTTTAGTTTATTTAATATGAAGACTCAAACATACCTCCTCCGGCATCAGTAAGATTCCTTCAGTAGGAAGTTTTGATGTAGACATGGAAACCTTACCAATGAAGAACAGTAACATAAAAGAAATAGTAAGTTAGCATAGAGCCTTTGCAATAGTTCTTCTCTTAACATTTATTTGTAGCAGGTTCAACTTCTCTTATCCCAATCCTGTAGAGCCTTAGGATAATCTAGTAGGGACTTGTCTAGTCAGTCACTAGACAGTGGCTTTCTATTTACTTAGATTGGCACAACTCTGAGTTCCTTACATTGAGTAGGAATCAGACTGACCATAAAAGACCACAGACTTCTGGTACCTCAAATAATATACATACATATGAATAAAATTCATGAAATCTATTTCCCTCGAAAGGCAGACTATAAAACCTCAGAATTTGTGTGAGAGATTATATTGTACTAAAGCATAAATGACAATATAATCTCTCACACAAATTCTGAAGTTTTATAGTCTGCCATTCGAGGGAAATAGATTTCATGAATCTCATTCATATATATGTGAACTGAAAAACTAAAAATTCTCTCATGCAGAGCTACAGGAATAATAAGTGAAAATCATATTACTTTAACCACACTGACTATCCTACCATAGCTGCATGATACTGGAAAATACTAATACTTGATTTTTCAGATTTAAGAAATAACAACCTTTGTTTTATGGACATCAACATACTGGTTCTAAAGTATATGCGAAAAGGCATAAGACCCAAAATAGCCAACACAATGTTGAAGGAGAACAAGGTTGGAGAACTGACTCTACCTAACTTTGAAAATTACTATAAAAGCTACAGTAATCAAAGCAATATGGTATTGGGAAAAGAAAGGATAAATAGATTCATGGAACAGAACAGAGTCCAGAAGTAGACCCACATAAATATAGTCAGCAACCTTAGACAAAGAAGCAAAGACAATACAATGGAACAAAGATAGGCTCTTCAAAAAATGATACTGGAACGAGTGGATATCCACATGCATAAAAATGACTCAACACAGATCTTACACCCTTCACAAAAGTTTACTCAAAATGGATCATGAGCCAAAATGTAAATGCAAAACTATAAGACTCCTAGGCTATAACAAAGGAGAAAACCTAGATGGCCTTAGGTATGGCCATTGTCCTACACCAAGACGTGATCCATGAAAGAAATAATGGATAAACTGGACTTCATTAAAATTAAAAACTTCTGCTCGTGAAAGACAATGTCACGAATAAAGAAGAAAAGCCATAGACTAAAAGAAAATATTTGCAGAAGACACATATGTTAAAGGGCAACTATCCAATATATACAAAGAACACTTTAAACTCAACAATAAGACAATGAACAACCCTATTAAAAAAGGACCAAAGATCTTAATGGACACCTCATCAAAGAAGATTTACAGATAGCAAATAAGCATATGATAGGATGCTCTTCATCATATGTCATCAGGGAAATGCAAATTAAGACAATAGTGAAATACCTGCACATCCATAAAAATGGTGAATACCAGAACAGTGAAAACACCAAATACTGGTGTGGATGTGGGTCAGCATCAGAAACCATATATTGCATTGGGAATGCAAAATGGGACGGCCACTTCGGAGTAGTTTGGCTGTTTCTTACAAAATAAACTTTCTCTTACCATATGATCCGGCAATTGCATTCCTTGACATTCTCCCAAAGGAGTTGAAATCATGTGTCTACACAAAAACCCATACATGGATATTTACAGCAGCTTTATTTATAATTTCCAAAACTTGGAAGCATCAAGATGTCCTTCAGTAAGCATCCAGAAGATGGAATATATTCAGCAATAAAAAAGAAATGAACTATCTGGCCATGAAAAGACACAGAGAAAACTTAGATACTTATCACTAGGGAAGAAGCCCATCTGAAAAAGCTACGTACTATTTGATTTCAGCTAAATGGCATTCTGGAAAAGGCAAAACTATCGAGGCAATAAAAAAGATTGGTGACAATAAAAAGATGAAGATCGATGATGAGCAGGCTGAACCCAAGAGGATTCTCATGTGAGACTGCATAGAAGCACATCCCCAAACTCTTATTTGACTGATATGGAGAATTTGCTACATATTTTGCATATTGATTTACAGAACAAATCTTTCCCTGCTAGGTGTTAGGCGCTGCTCTCAGCATGGAGCTTACTTCCCAGAAGGGAAGGCAGAAGATAAACACGTAAATACATTATCACACTGCTGGGTGTGGTAGTGGGAGGAGAGAGCAGCAAGGGGAAGAGAGAGCAAAGATGTTAGGGTATTTTTGTATCATAATCAGCAAAGATCAGCCTGAGATGGTGATGTGGAGAGGGACTGAGAGAGTGAGCAGAACTAGCAGTTCAAGCAAATGCCTTGAGGTAAAAACAACTTAGTGCTCTGAGGCTCACAGGTTTTCCATGAGTTTTCTTTAAACAAGAGACAAAAGATACTCAGGTTATTAAACACCTGTTAGAGCATGGCTAGTACGCACAAAGGAGTACATTGTCATCCATTGCTTGACTATTTCTTCATATGCAAGAGAAGGGCTTCACTTATCTAAAGATTTATCTTTTTGTTTTTGTTTTTTTTTTAATTTTTTTAATGTTTATTTATTTTTGAGAGAGAGAGACAGAGTGTGAGTGGGGGAGGAGCAGAGAGAGAGGGAGACACAGAATCTGATGCAGGCTCCAGTCTCCGAGCTGTAAGCACAGAGCCCAACCCCGAGCTCGAACTCACCAACCATGAGATCATGACCTGAGCTGAAGTCGGATGCTTACCAACTGAGCCACCCAGGCACCCCAAGACTTACCTTTTTGGATGGCCAGATGGACAGACCATAGAGGCTCATCAGTCTAAAGCAAGTCCATACTCAAAGGAATTCCAGGTCCAATTGGTTCTCAGAGCAGCATGGCAGGTTTGTGTGGGGGGCCTTTGTTTTTCCTCAAAGACTCACTTGCAAAATTACCAAACCCTGCCTCCTTCTATTGCAATCCCTTGATTTTATAATGGAGTGTACTCTTTTGTGCTATCTAAATTGGTATTGTCGCCTTCCATCTGCACTGACACACTGTATGTCCGTCTCCCCAAGTAATATGGGTGTTTTATGATGCACCCCAAGTCTGTGCAGGAACTGACCTCTTCCTCCAGTTTGCCAATGTCTTCTCTGCCCTTACTACCCTTCCGGTTCTGAAGCTCAACACCAAAAATTAAGACCAAAAAGCAGACAAGCAAAGAAGAACCTTTTTGAAATCCTATTTGTATTACAACTAAGTAGTGCTTCCTTGTAGTTTCACATATCCAGAGGTTTGACCCTGTTTTATTTTCATTTTCTAAGGACTGCAACTGATTTCCTTGTAATGTGACCAGCAGTCCACAACCTTCAATCTCTACTTAATACTGTTCTCTTTGCCATCATTAAACTTTGTTTCAATAAGCCTCAAAACTATTGACTAATTTTATTTCATTCCATTCTCATAGGAAAGCTCTTTTGAGACATAGTCAAGCCACCCTCGCTGCTTCAGAATAAACTATCCAGATAAGAGGGCCAGAAGCAAAGTAGAGTGAAAATAAAGAACTCCCTGACTTGCCCTTTCTGAACTTTTATCCCTCCCCAACACTTCTACCATTCTTTCTCTCCTTATCACTAGTTGCATATTTATTTTCTCTCCTTCCTTCCTCCTCTCGCCTTTTCTCTTTCCTCTTCCTCTCATTCTCCCTCTCTTTCTCTCTCGGTTTCCTACTCTCTTTCATCTGCCTTCCCCACTAGTTTGTAAGCTCTGGAGATAAAGGATTTTTTCCCTGCATTGTATATCCCACATCTAGAATTGTGCCTGACTCAATAAATAAATGAATAAATTTATAGAATGAATGAATTAAAAACCACCTGGAAATCCTATCAGATGACTGCACAGTCATGCTATGCAGGGTTGTCTATGCGCTGAATGCAGAGCTTGTCTCTGTTGATATTGTGGTTCAAGGGCAATAATATTCTCTAGGCAAAAGATTTCTCTGAGCCGAGTATCTCTTTAGCTCTCTGATATTCCCAGTACATTACAGTTTTGATTGTTTGAAACGCAGTGAATTAAAAACTATAAATTCCTAAAGACACCCTTCTTTACCTGAAATGGTAAAAGTTTAGTTGCCCCTGGCAAAAAAAAAAAAAATGTTTGAATTCATCCACTTAGATGAATCTTCTTTGCCTGAAGACACTCTTTTATATGTTTCATGTATAGAGACATTCTTCTTCTCACTCGAGAACATCTTTCTGAAGGAGTAGTTGTAGAAACAAAGCTTGCAGATACCTTTGACAAGATGCATTCCTCATCATTGTTCACTGTAGGATACAGCACCTGTGTTCAACCAAACAAGGCTTGGCCTATAAGGATACCAGATGTTCTGCAGGCAGATACCCGACATCCTCCAATTTTTTCCAGAACATGAAATCCTTCTCACCCTCCAAGGGAGGGCACTTATTGGTATGGCCACAAGATGACCTTCAGAGCTCTTGTGGTTGAACAATGGTATGTGGAAAGGCCAATACAACGTAACTGTACTTGAAATTTGGACAGAAATTTATTTTTTACTTGATTAGATTTAGTGATTTAAGGCAAAACTTAGAGTTTATCTTTTTTTTTAGAGTTTATCTTTAATTACTACCTCCTTCCCACCTCTTCCTCAGCAAGTTTTATATATCTAAGTAATATATATATATATATATATATATATATATATATGTGTGTGTGTGTGTGTGTGTGTGTATACACACACATTATATATATACATATTTGCCGATATTAGCCATATCTTCTGTCACACATACATTCCCATCTCACATAACAATCACAGTGACTATTCACATATAAACTAAGTAAGACAGACCTGATGAAACCTCTTGCACCAGCCCCCTCACATTCACCACAATCCAGTCCAAAGGTCATCACTCAGTTTCTTGAATATCTTTTTTTTTTAATTTTTTTCTTAACGTTTAGTTTTTTGAGACAGCGAGAGACAGAGTATGAACGGAGGAGGGTCAGAGAGAGAGGGAGACACAGAATCCGAAATAGGCTCCAGCCTCCGAGCTGTTGGCACGGAGCCCGGGGCGGAGCTCCACTCACAGACCGCGAGATCACGACCTGAGCTGGAGTCTGAGGCTCAACCGACTGAGCCACCCAGGCGCCCCAGTTTCTTGAGTATCTTAAGTAATATTTCAGCCCAAATGAAATGCCTCTTCTTTATGCCTTCTTATGTTTCAGTTTGAAGCTCCTGGCTTCTTCCCTGATATTTGTGGAACCTAGGACAGAATTACGATAAAGGGCCCTATCCTACAGTTAACCAAACTATAAAGTTAAGGACACAACTCTCCAGACTGCAAGGTCTGCCCAGCTGTGAGGAGTTAGGGCCCAACTACAAACTTAGAGGGAAGAGTCTACACGAGAACATCCTAATTTTTGACACCAACTTCAAATTTGCAAGTTTCTCAAGACCACCCTCAATTTTAATCATTTGCTAGAAATTATTTGCTAGTTGAGTCTTAACAATACTCAACTTGCTGAAACTTATGATACTCATATGCATTACAGGGAAAAGATACATTAAAAGTATTAAGGAGGGCACTTGTTTCAAGGAGCACTGCATGTGGTATGGAAGTGATGAATCACTGGGTTCTACTCCTGAAACCAATACTACACTATGTTAACTAACTAGAATTTAAATAAAAATTTGAAAAGAAAAAAAAATAGCTATGAAAAGACATAGGGAAAAGTTTGAGTGAGCTCCAAATGGTAATTTCCACTGTCCCCAGGATGCATTACTTTCCTAGCACTGAAATGTGACAATATACATAGGATATAGTCAGTCTGGGAATCTCCTGTGAACCAAGACGTCCACAGTTTTTATTGATGCCTCATTATACATGCATGATTGATTTATTGCCCATATGATCAACCTTAATCTCCAGCAATCTCATGGAGGTTGGGCTGGTATCACTTGGCCCAAAGCCCCCACCCTAAATCATATGATTTCTCTTGCTGGTGTGGCCAACTCCTCTTCTTACACTACTGTGTGTGGATGGCCCCACTCTGGTAAGATCTAAGTATGATGAAGATTGCTAGAAATGAAGAAATTTTCAACTGGGGCATCGTTAACTGAGCAGATATGCTTAAGGGTATTACTATATACCAATCCCAAGAACAAGAAGCCATTACTCTATAAGATTAGTTGAGGGTAGGAAACACACAGTACCTAAATCTGGGGTCATGGGTAAAAAAAATAAATAAATAATAGTCCCCAGTGTTCTGAAATACCAATAAACATAGTAGAAATGGGAGGAAATGACAATACTAAAGATTCCAACGTTCTCATGTTTTATGGAGTACAAATTTAATTTTTGGATATAGGCAATTTCTTTGAGATAAATCTATCATAAGAGACTTTGGAGTTATACAAGTTTCAACTCCCATTTAGCTGAATTCCAGCATTTAGAGACATAGCAGTTTCAAGGAGTAGGAAAAAATATTGTTTACAGGAAAAGTGAGCCATATAGGTAAACAGTTGGATTTGAAAAACATATGCTGTAATTAGAGGTAGGGGCATTGGCAGAAGAGATAGCATGATAGGTGCTTCCAGTGTGGCCCTTTAAGTTAGATTTTCCTACTTTGGTTAGAGGTGTAAGGGACAGCTGTTGACAGAGACTCTAGTGTTGGCTTCATAGGCATGAATTCTGTAGTCCTACACATATACCAAATTACAATTTACCTTTTCTAGACTGTGTAGATTGTCTAAATATTTTTCTTACTACGATAAAACTTTACAAGTGTTTATGAGAACACTGATGACATTACTGATGGAGATACTATGTATATAAATTTGTATTTATATATCTATTTCTTTAGGACATCTTCATATATATTTACTCACTAGATAAAAGAATGCATGCCATGTTAGGAGTTTCTTATGCTCATGGATACAAATACGAATTGGTACTGCTATTTCAATGGGGCACCTGGTGGTTCCGTTGGTTAAGCATATGACTCTTGATTTCAGCTCAAGTCATGGTCTCATGGTTCATGAGTTCGAGCCCTGTATCGGGATCTGTGCTGACAGTATGGAGCCTGTTTGGGATTCTCTCTCTCCCTTTCTCCCTGCCCCTCCCCTCTCCTGTTAGTGCTATCTCAGAATAAATAAATTAATTTAAAAATATATATTAAATTGGTACTGCCATTTCAATTGCAATATGATGACTATGTCCAAAATGTTTCTCTCATCAGGCCACGACTTGCTTCTCATCCAGCCATGAACATAACATTTTAATAACAACTCATTTCAACTTATATAAATGTCAACATATAATACTTAGTTATTTGTTTTTTATCTTTTGAAATTTTATTTTTTATTATTTTCATTTCAATTTTATAACTGTCATGTCTTGGTTACTAAAAAATTATTCTCCTTTTATACATATAATGACTATTTATATTGTTTTTCTATTGAGGTATAATCTACCTATTACATTACTTTTAGGTATGTAACATAAAGATTTGATATGTGTACATACATCTTGTAAAAAGATCGCCACAATAAGTCAAATTTACATCCATTCCCATAAGTTAAATGCTTCTTTTTCTTGTGATGAGGACTTTTAATATTTACTCCCTTAGCAATTTTTGAATATGCAATGCAGTATTATTAACTATAGTCACCATATTGCACTTTATATCCCTTTGACTTATTTATGGTATAACTGGAAGTTTTTACGTTTTGACCCCCTTCAACCATCCACCTCTCCCCCCATCCCCAACCTCTGGCAACCACCAATCCGTTCTATGTACCTATGAGCTTGGTTTTGTTCTGTTTAGATTCCACATATAAATGAGATCATACAGTATTTGTCTTTGTCCGGCTTATTTCACTTAATGTAACTCCTTCAAGTTCTATGTTGTTGCAAATGGCCAGATATCATTTTTTTTTACAGCTAAATAATATTGTACACACACACACACACACACACACACACACACACATCTTTATTCATTCATCCACCAACGAATACTAAAACTGTTTCCATATCTCGGAATATGATTTCCATGATTTCCGTATCATTGTGAATAATGCTGCGATGAACATGGCTATGTATATATCTCATTAAAATTCTGTTTTCATTTTATTTGTGTATATATCTAGCAGTGAAATAGCTGGATTGTATGGTAGATCTATTTTAATTTTTTCAGAAACATCCATATTATTTTCTGTGGTTAGACGGACTAATTTACATTCCCATCAACAGTGTATAAGGGCTCCCTTTTGCCACATCCTCCCCGGCACCTGCTCTCTCTTGTTTTTTTGTTTGTTTTTTTTTGTTTTTTTTGTTTGTTTGTTTATTTGTTTGTTTTGTTTTGTTTTTCTTTTTCTTTTTTTTTTGATGATAGCCATTCTAACAGGTGTGACATGATACCTCATTGTGATTTTGATTTGCATTTCCCTGATGATTCGTTAAATTGACAATCTTTCAGTATATTTGTTGGCCATTTGTATGTATCCTTGGAAGAAATATCTATTCAGATCATATGCCCATTTGTTAACTGAATTGTCTTTTTTTTTTAAGTTGTATGTGATTTTTACATACTTTGGATATTCGCTGTTTATTAGATATGCAATATGTTTTCCCATTCCCTAGCTTGCCTTTTCATTTTGTTGATAATTTCTTTTGCTGTGCAGAAACGTTCTAGCTTGATGTAGTCTCACTTGTTTATTTTTGCTTTTGTTGCCTTTGTTTTTAGAGTCACATGCAAAAAATTCATCTCCAAGACTAATGTCAAGGAGCGTATTGCCTATGTTTCCTCTAGGATTTATATGGTTTCAGGTCTTATATGTATTTATTTATTTAATGTTTATTTTGAGAAAGAGAAAGAGAGAGAGAGAGAGAGAGAGAGAGAGAGAGAGAGAATGAGCAGAGGGAGGGCTAGAGAGAGAGGAAAGAGAGAGAATTCCAAGCAGGCTTTGTGAGATCATGACCTGAACCGGACACTTAACCACCTGAGCCACCCAAATGCCCCCACATCTTATATTGAAATCTTTAATACATTTTGAGTTAATTTTTGCATACGACGTAAAATAGTATTCTAGATTCCTTCTTTTGCATGTGGCTATCCAGTTTTCCCAACACCATTAATGGAAGAAACTGTCCTTTCCCCATTGTATATACTTGGATTCTTTGTCATAAACTAATTGCCCATATATGCAGAGGCTTATTTCTGGGCTTGCAATTCTGTCCCATTGGTCTGTGTGTCTATATATTTCTTCTTTTATAAAATCCTTACTGTTCCTCTGGCCAAATTTTATATGGTAATATAGGGTTTTGCTCACTATTTTATATATTAACTCATGAATTACTTATTTAATGTTAGAATTACATTATGTTCCTCAGTTTGTTATTTGTCTTTGATTTTAATATTCATCTAGTTTTCAATACCATCATTTAAGGTTTATAGCTAGACAAATCTATTAATCATCATTCCCACCGTATATTACCTCTGTTGAAGCTTAGAAAAGTTTTATGTTAAACTTTTAAATATTCACTTATATTTACTTCTAATTTTGTATCTCTATGTTCTGTGTTTTTCTTTTAAATCATCTTTTTTTAATAATGAAATTTTAAATACATATTATAGAAAAAACCTTAGCCCCCTCATGACCCAATCTCTTTTCCAAGATACCACAATTAAAACCAGAAACCTTAATGAGCAATATAGAGCTTTATCCTAAATCTCCTCAAGGAGATTTTTCTCACATAGTCTCATTAAACATCCTGTTTATTCACTTCTCCAATTCTCTAAATGTTTCCCTCAAGGCAAATGCTAAAATTTCTCTTTGATAGTTTCCCATCATTCTGAGCTCTTCACCCCCAACATACACCCTTATGCCTGTTTTCAGAACATCATTCACCTGCCTAACTATTGTTTCTGGATACTCAGTCTTTTTTCTCTATTTGTCAAGAGAAGCATGTAGGACGTAGCAAAAAATATAAATCATAACTTGATCTCACAAAGTTCCTTCTAAAAAATGTCATAGATAATAGACATCTTTTTTGTTGCATACAATTGCTAGCATTGTTTACTGAGATTATTATTTCCCGTCAACCTATCTATTCTGTAACTGTAGCCTGTCGTAATTATTATAGCTTTATGAATATTTGTGCCAACTCTCTCATTATTCCACTGCTTAATTTGCCTTATAATAGTCACTTGTTTGTTGTTCCAAATGGATTTTGAAATATTTGTTTGATTTTAATAAATATCCATTTGGAGTTTCAGGGAAATCATATTAAATTATTACACAAAGTTAAGATAAATGCATATTTTTTAAATAATTTTCTCCAATGCATGACCATGCTACAGCTTTCTACTGAGATTTGTTTTATTTCTATTGGTTTTTATTTATAGTCCTAAATAAAATAGAAATAAATTAATAGGAATGATGAAAATTTGCTAAGATAGAAAGTTGGCAACATTGAACATTTTTCATTGTTGTTTATATAATTTGAAGCACAATGTGATGTGATAGTTACCTTCACAGCCTGTTAAAAGACATGGTGTTGTTATTCAGTCCATCCACATTGCTATTATTTTGTTTAGAGTATTGACTTATTTTTTAAATTACCTTTGCTCAGAAAAATAGCAATTAACCTCTCCCCAAATAATTCTCACCAAAATTTTATAGAAATTATTGTAATTATCTATCTATAGGAAATATCAGATAGAAACAGGAAACAGAGGAAAGATTTTGAGGAAAAAATGTGATTATTTTACACATGAAATATTTAATAGAATTATTTGAGTACATTTTACTTGAATGTCAAGTAATTTGGAGAAGTAGGAAAGTAGAATTAAATCAAAATATAATTCGAAACTTGGTACTGTTATAAAGAAAATTTTTTTTCCTTGTTGTTCATTGTTAGTGCACAGAAAAATAATCGAGTTTTGTGTCTTGATTATATCCTGCCACTTTGCTGAATTTTATTATTAGCTCTAATGGTTATGGATTCTTCTAGGTGTTCTACATGTAAGATTATATTATATGTGAACAGAAAATACTTTTAGTTCTTTATTTTAAACTTGGATGCCTTTGATTTATCTTTTTTGCCTATTTGCTGTAGATAGGATGTTCAATACTTTGTTAAACAGAAGTGGCAAAATCATACATTCCTGCCTTAACCCATATCTTAGATGAATAACTTATAGTCTTTCACCACTAAATATGATGCTGATTGTGGGTTTTTCATATGTGGCCTATATTATCTAGAGGTAATTCCTTCTGTTCATATTTTGTTGCCTGCTTTTATCACAAAAAGGTACTGAATTCTGTCAAATGTGCATTCATCATTAATTGGCATGATCACGTGGGTTCCCCCCACCCTTTCTTTCTGTTAATGCAATATATTGATTGATTTTCATATATTGAACCATCCTTGGATTCTAGGAACAAATCTCACTTGGTCATGGTGTAAAACCATTTTAATGTGCTGTTGAATTTGGTTTGCTACTGTTTTGTTGAAGATTTCTGCATCAGTATTCATCACAGATATTGCTTTTTATTTTTCCTGTCTTCTAGTATCTTCATCTTCATCTGGCTTTGGTATTAGGATAATACTGGCCTCATAGAATGAATTAGTAAGTGTTCCATTTTTTTCAGTTTTTAAAAATAGTTTGAGGGGTGCCTGGGTGGTTCAGTCGGTTAAGCGTCCGACTTTGGCTCAGGTCATGATCTCGTGGTCCATGAGTCCGAGCCCCGCGTCGGGCTGTGTGCTGACAGCTCAGAGCTTGGAGCCTGTTTCAGATTCTGTGTCTCCCTCTTTCTCTGCCCCTCCCCTATTCACGCTCTGTCTCTCTCTCTCTGTCTCAAAATAAATAAACTTTTTAAAAAAGTTAAAAATAGCTTGAGGGCTTTCTCCTTCCACTCCCCCATGATCTTCTGTTAAGTTTCTCAAGATCCACATATGAGTGAAAACATATGGTATCTGTCTTTCTCTGCCTAACTTATTTCACTTAACATAATACCCTTCAGTTCCATCCATGTTGCTGCAAATGACCAGATTTCATTCTTTCTCATTGCCAAGTAGTATTCCATTGTATATATAAACCACATCTTCTTTATCTATTCATCAGTTGATGGACATTTAGGCTTTTTTCATAATTGTTGAAAGTACTATTATAAACATTGGGGAACAAGTGAGAGACTAAGAGAAAAATTACCAGGTGTACTCACAACTGCAAAGAAAAGACCCCCCCCCCCCCACCATTCCCGAAACCAGCCAGGGCGTGCCCGGTTGTAGTCTGACCTAAAGGCAGGAACCGATCAAGTTCTGCTGAGTGGTTTGAAATAAAGGCGGGAACCAATCTAGTTCTGCTGAGCGTTCAAATTTAAATGTCAACCAATAACAGCTCTGTAACCTCAAAAAAAATCCCTAACTTGTTTGTGCCTGTCTATAAAAGAAGCTGCAAGATCCTTGCTCGGGGCCTCTTAGCCTCACCGGCAACGAGTACGTGGAGGACCGGGTTCAAACCTGCGATAAACGACCCTTGCTGCTTGGCTTTGACTCTGGACTCTGGTGGTTTGTTTTCGGGGGGGTCTCTTGAATCGGGGCATATCACAAGTGCCCCTATGCATCAGCACTCCTGTATCCTTTGGGTAGGTTCCTAGCAGTGCTATTGCTGGTCATGGGGTAGATCTATTATTAATTTTTTGAGGTGCAGCCACTCCTTACCTCCTTTCTTAAACTCTTGTCACTAGCTAGACCTCAAGACCTAGCCTTTACTGACCACATACTTATACCTACTAACTTTTATCTTACATTTACCCCTAAGCTTTTCTTTCTGGCTTTCCTCTTAACTCAGGCAAATGAAACCTACATCCACTCGTCAGGTAATGGTGACTGTCCTGACAAAATCTTCTGCTGGCCCAGACCTCCCAGACCATTTGATCTATACCTAACTCATGCCTGCACAAATGGACCATGGAATGACCTCTGGAATGACCTACAATTACCTTTACCTCATTATAACACTAAAATCTCCACCGAAGGAGGACCCTCAGCCTAATTGACATAACATAAAATGTATGTGTAGGCATGTTTCCTTAAGGCACACATGCAACCTTATGCCGACCTCTACATATGATGACAAGGCTTTCCTATCTAAATATTCATCTTAACCCTAAATAAAAGGAACACATTCACCCTCTCTCTAGGAGTCATGGCTTTGGAAGCCATTCCCCTGTGATCTCCTCTGGCTACAAATAAAACTTTTCTTTATGTGACAGCTGACCTGGGTGCAGTTTCTGACTCACCAAGGAGCAAACTCATGTTGGTTTGGTTACACCCTCTCTTCTCCTGTCTATGATTACGTGCATAAGATGTAACCAACACTATAATCTTTCTGTTTATTGTATTTCTTGATTAAAAAGGAGAAACGAACAGGTGTACTTATTATTTTGAATGCATTTTTTCCTGAGCTGCTTTTTTTAATATCTCTTAAAAATATTACTAATTCTTGTTTTTTAGTGGTGCATTTTCTTGCTAGAGCTCCAATTGTTTTCAAGAAATAATTGAAAGATAGTAATGACTGGATCCACTTGATAAATAAATAACCTCAATTTTTGAGCCAAAAGAATGTGTTAAATCACCACCATCTAAATGTATAGATTAAGTTTTTGTTTCTAAACAAACACGAATATCCCCAGGCATAATTTCATTGTGTCTTTATCCTCTATTACTCTGAGTGAGGTAAAACGAAATAAATCAAATAAAATCAACTGTAAGAAAAAAGTAAGTCTTACAACTCAGTCTTGAATCAATTAGAGTTCGTAAGTAAATTATAAAGATGCATTAATCAGCTAAATATAAAAGGAACTTCAAATACTTTCAATATTAGATCATGATAATTAAATAACTAAAACTTTTTTTTCAAAAGTGGCTTAAGTTGCTTTTCTGGAATTTTACAGACAAAGCTAAAATGTCTTTTTAATAGGAGTTTATATTTTCTACCACTAGACAAATAAGAAGTCTTGGGTTTTTAATGTCTCTGGTTTTATTATTTATACATTTCACCGGCATATTTTACTCATGACAACTGAAATGTTCAAAAAGAAATATGCAAAATAGATCTTCTGGTGACAATTCATTTTATTTGAAAAGATCATATGCCTTAATCCCTAAAGTAACCTCTCAGTGAAAGGCTGAAATAGTACAAGATTTGGATGTCATGTTCTATCAGAATTCAGCACTTACTTATTTTTAAAACACGCTACGTTATCTTTTCATTTGTGGTATTCAAAATCACTGTGAAATTCCCCTCTAAGTATTCATAAAACTATTTGATCATCTGAATTCATTTCACATAGCTTAGCAACAACTTATAAAAGAAAGTGGTAGAGAATTGGGTTCAATTGAATAATCGTAACAGGCAAAACAGTAGCTTCCTTATTGCCGTTATACTTTCTTATTTTTTAGCACCTAAAATACAATATGTACTTGATTTTTCCACAGGTAGGACATCATTACCATCTATCCAACTGGTTATACAAATTACACTTTAAAGGATGCAAATTTAATTTTAATGTATCTATAGATTTCATAAATCATTGTATTTATAATTAAATTGTCATTCAATGGATGCAGGGACACAGAAAAAAATGCAACAGCTTAATAAGCTTTCTCTAAGCCATTGCCCACTAGCTTAAAAAGCAGTTCAGTCTTGTTTACATAAAATAAATACTTCTTTAGACCTACTATAGACTATGGATTTACAGTTATAATTATTTTTCTCATTGACTTCTCTATTATACTAAGGACCCTGCTGTGATTCAGGATCTGCTTTTAGATGCACTTTCATCAGTTTTTTAAGTATATTTGCATATTTCAATTCAATTACATTAAAATTATTTTTAATCTAAACCATCTTTTAGTTCTTTTTCCCCCCTTTCTAATCTGAATCATTCTGCCCTTGTTTGTATAAAAATTCATGCGGACTTTTTCACTTTTTTCTTATGATTTGAGATCCAACTTTGATCTATCTAATTAAAACTTCTGTGAGGGACAGAACATAAAATGACTGCCAGGAGGCAGTCTGAAGTTATTTGAAATGATTCGAACATCAATGATCTAACTTTCCATAGCACCCTCAAGTATTTGCAAAACCAAGTAAACAAATTGCATGATCTTTCCGAAGTATAATTAGTACTCAGTTATACTATACTCCAGTGCTTTGGTAAGCCAATCTGATGCACAGCCATTCTAAGATGTTAGCAAAAGAATTCTGACGATAGGCTGTCTATAGATAAATATCGTGTGGGTGGAACAAAGGACTTTAAAGAAAGGAAACAGGATAAAACAGATTGCAAACTTTACTCCTACTTAGAAAAAAGGAAAAAGGAGTAAAAATAGGAGGAGAAATGTAGGCTGACATAAACAATAAATAGAGGAAAAGAGCCAAGTCCCAGAGGAATGTTGATAGGAATGAAAATAGAGATATTTAAAAAAATGTAAATCTAGAGCTATTGCTTAAATTTCCTGTCCATAGATAGCTTATTTCCTTCTATGAAGCTCTGCAGTATTGCTGAGTGAGTAAGCCAAATGTAAATGAGGCTATTGAAGCATAAATGGAGACCTAAGAGGTGAGAAAATGTTATGCTAATAATCAAAGAGGTCTCTGAAGGTCATGGAGAAAAACTACATAAGGGCTAAGATAGAGTTATCCATTTGGTCTCTGGGACTTGCTAGTAATTATTCTAATACATAGGAAAAAACAGATTCCTAGTACTTTTAAAAATGCCTATTTATATAAAGTGAATAACGTGTTTTATAGAATAGAAATTCACTGTCAGTATAATTCTTTAGGACTATATTAAATACTCATTATCTCCATTGTATCAGAAGGCATATCCCTACCTTTAGACATTTATAAACATTTAATTTTGGGAATTTAAACTCAAGAGTGAAGAAATCATTGAAAAGGTAGTTCTAAAATAATAATCATTTTTCTGTGTGTTGAAAATGTCAGTGATTATGTAGTTTTTATATATCCAATCATGGAATAGTCTATACCTAAACCTTTCTAAGACATGATATGGCTGTGGATGCATTTTGTATTGGGAAATGCTTTATTGTTTCGATAATAAAATTAAAGAAATGTGCACCTAGAGATACACCATATTTTATTCCGTTTTGTCAGTCAAAAATCTGAAAGGTTTTGTGTTGGGTTTATCTTGGCTTTGTGTACAATTTCTTAACTGATAACTATAATAATCACTTTGAAGCATGCAGGCCAGTTCCGAGGACACAGAGGGGGTCCCGCAGGACCAGCCAAAAGGGTCTTTGGTCTCAAGCAGGACAGAAATAACATGCAAGCCAGCAGGACGTGAAAGCAGAGTTTTATTGAAGAGAGAGAGAGAGAGAGAGATAGCTGGAGCATCCCGGTGACTCAGAAAGGAAAGAAGGGTATCTCATTTTTGCTGGGGTGTGGGGTTTTTATTGGCAATTGGTATATTCTGATATACATATCCTTTCAGGCCTCCGGAACCTGTTCAGAACAAGTACAGGATCCAGGTGTCCTTCATAAGTCACTCATTCCATGAGCCCAGGGGTCTCAAACTTGAGATATCTAGCTCCAGTGGTCTGGAATAGGCACACGATGGATCCGCCTGGTCATTCCTTAGATATCATCTATTGTGCTGGAAGACACCAAAGATGTCAGTATCTCTTTGTCTCTTACAAGGAGGACAAACAATGAGCCCTGTGTAGGGCTGCAGTGTGGGTCTTAGCAAGAAGAGAAGCAGGAAATGAAGCAAAGAGAAAACCAAAACAGCTTTTTCTTTCATGAGGTCCCTTCGGTTTCCCTGTCTCAACTTCAAAGATTATATTCATAAAATACAAACTGCTAAATAAAACATTGTTGATGTTTTCTTTTGAGCCTCCTTAATCATTAAAGTGGATCAATTGCATAGATAATAAAATCAGGGTAAATGCATTTTAATTCGGGTTAAAAGATTCTCGTGTCTAATGGCCATAATATTACTCCTGTAAAACGATAAGATAATAAAAATGATTGAAAGAAACAATTTTAATTAAAGTGAAATATAATGATTAAAAAAGCAAAATGAATATATTTCTCCCATATAAGAAATTCATTATGGAAAAAATAAGTGAAAGCCAGGAACACATAAGCCAATAAGTGAAGTATGCTATATTTTCACCTGATAAAGAACGCAACAAAATATCATTACAAAAGAATGCACTTTTGTTCCATAAATCAGGGTTTCTCACATAACCAATTGTGCTGTTTATGTCACTTACATTTGAACTAAGAATTCCAGCTTCTGTGAGTTAGAAAACATCATAATTCTGTATTTTTATATTTTACATTTTTTTTAAGAACATCACACTATTTTTCAAGCAGATTTATAATAACATGCTTCACTTTTTGCTTTCCCAGCATTGTTTGTCCACTTCCCTGTACTCCACCCGTTTGGAGAATGAATAGCACGCTTAAAAGTCTTTGCAGCTTTGGCAAATGGAACTTGGTATTTCATTTTAGTGTATATTTCTTTGATCACTGGTAAATTGAGCATGTTTTCTTTTCTTTTTTTTTTTTAATTTTATTTTAGAGAGACAGAGAAAGAGCATGAGTGGGGAAGAGGGGCAGAGATATAGAGAGAGAATCCCATGCTCAGGGCAGAGCCCGACATAGGGCTGGATCCCACCACCTTGGGATCATGACCCGAGCCAAAAGAACAGGAGTTGGACGCTCAACCGAGCACTAAGGTGCCCTGAACATATTTTCATAGGATTATTATTCATGTGATATTTTCTTCCTGAAAATTGGTCTTGCTCTTTGCTCACATTTTGTGTTGAAGTTGAATTTTTTTCTTAAGTTTTCATTTTAATTCCAGTTAGTCAATATACAGTGTTATATTAGTTTCAAGCGTGCAATATAGTGGCTCGGCAATTCCACACAACACCCCATGCTCATCACAGCAAGTGCCTTCCTTAATCCCCACCACCTATTTCACCCATCTTCCCATGCCCCTCCTTTTTGCTAACCATCAGTTTGTTGTCTACAATTAAGAGTCTGTTTCTTGGTTTGTCTCTCTCATTCTTTTTTTTTTTCTTTTTTTAATTTTTTCCCTTTGCTCTTAAATTCCACATATGAGTGAAATCATATGGTTTTTGCCTTACTTTTACTGACTTATTTTGCTTAGCTAAATTATACTCTAGCTCTATCCATGTCCTTGCAAATGGCAAGATCTAATTCTTTTTTATGGCTGAATAATATTCATATATATGTATATGAATGTATATGTATATGTATATGTATATGTATATGTCATGTATATGTATATGTATATACCTTATACTTTATACTTACATATATATGTGTATATATATACCTACATACGTACATACTTACATACATACATGTATAAAGAAGAAGTGATATATATTCCTCTCCTTTATTCACTCATCAATGGATGGACGCTTTCATATGGGCTGCTTCTGTATCTTGGCTATAGTAAATAATGCTGCTCTAGTAGGGGTGCATGTATCCCTTTGGATACATGTTCTATTTTTAACTATTTGAGGAAACTCTATACTGTTTTCCACAGTGGCTGCACTAGCTTGCATTCCCACCAACAACACATGAAGTGTTCCTTTTTTTCCACATCCTCACCAACATCTTTTTTTTCTTGTGTTGTTGATTTTAGCCATTTTGACAAGTGTGAGGTGATATCTCATTGTGGTTTTGACTTGTATTTCCCTGATGATGAACATCTCTTCGTGGGTCTGTTGGCCATCTGTATGTCTTCTTTAGAGAAATGTCTGTTGTTTTCTGCCCATTTTTTAACTGGTTTATTCAGTTTTGAGAAGCTGAATTTTATAAGTTCTTTATATATTTCGAATACTAACCCATCATCTGTATGTCATTTGCAAATATCTTCTTCTCCCATTTGATAGGTTGCCTTTTAGTTTTGTTGATTGTTTCTTTGGCTGTGCAAAGCTTTTTTTGATGTGGTCCTAATAATTTATGTTGGCTTTTGTTTCTCTTGCCTCAGGTGACCTATCCAGAAAAAAAGTAGCTATGGCCTATGTCAGAGAAATTACTGCCTGTGCTCTCTTCTAGGATTTTTATGGTTTCAGGTCTCACATTTAGGTCCTTAATCCATTTTAAATTTATTTGTGTGTGTGGTGTAAGAAAGTGGTCCAGTTTCATTCTTTTACATGTTACTGTCCAGTTTTCCTAACACCGTTTGTTGAGGAGACTTTTTCTGATATATTATTTCCACTGCTTCATTATCAGTGTACATAATTCTATATTTTTTAACATGTGCTGACCCAATCTAAAACTCTTCAGTTCCGGTTTTAACTATGTGTGAAATAATAGCTAGTAAATATTCTTGCATAAGAATGATTCCTAGTTTGAATTTAAAGGAAAGGCAGTGTTCATCAACAAATCTTGCATGGTATTTATTTAAATTTCTCTTACCTTAATTCCAAGACATACTTCTGATCCCACACAATTTACCAAGAACTTAACTATTTTGTTAAAATTTGTTTTTGAGAAAGGAAATTTGAGAAATTTATCTGGGAAACTAAGATTAAGTAAGTAATCAAGGTATCCTTTATATTATTGTGAAAGTTTGTTTATTATATAGAAAATTGTGTTTGTATAAATTTATAAAAAGACACATTTATTATATGTATTCATGACTTCAAGACAGACAAGGAAATTAAACTTGTTCTAGAAATACCATTCAATCAGGATCTTAAAAATTATACACTACCCACCATTGTGCCTATCATGGGGAATTAGAAATTACCCCCACCTTTTAGCAGTGAGTGGTCAGAGACCATATCACATAAGTGTGTGTGTGTGTGTGTGTGTGTGTGCGCGTGTGCTAGGGTTTTTCGCTTGTTACTTTTTTTTCCTAGAAGCAGATATTGAAATATAAATTGGAGTGTAAAAGAATTATTTTGGCGTACAAATGTCATGATGGAAATGTGAATAAATGATAGGGAAAAGAAGGTAGTCCTACAGGGTGCATTTCAGTTGGCTATTGTGATCTGCAAATAGAATTGAATCCACTGAGAAAACTCCAGAAAGTGGAATAAAATCATACCTCAAAATTATTTCACTTGAGAGGCAAGGGAACTATATATTTATCCATCCACTCTCAGGGTGTGCTGAAACCTCAAAACACTCCCAGCACTAAAAGTTCACAGACAAAAGGCTTTTGTGCTTCCAGAAAAAGTCCTAAGGTGCAAGGATGCAGAGATCGGCCCTGGAAACTAGGCATAATATACTGAACTACTTGTAGTGCTGGGCAGAGCACAGCAATAAAAGCCACTGTCTTTACCTTACATTAGTCAGGCCTTATAGTAAATGCCCAACTCTCTTAATATTATTGCTTCTTAAATGTTGGTTGTAATTAAAAACAACAACCAACCACAAATTATAAGATGATATAACGAACTGCTACACTTGGTCCTGAGGTTGGCCACGGCTGATTTTCTTTATATTCCTCTTCTACTGCTCCTGTTAAATTTCCCTCAGCTCAAGTCGGCCCTTTAGCTAGCCAAGAGCACTGGCACAGTGTGATAAATCATACCTTCATGCCTGAGGGTTCCAATCCTTTGGTTACCATGTCCTTGTCAGAGTGTGTTTCCTGCAATTGTCATTTAAGATTTGACTGAATGAAAGCACTAAGAGGTCCCCCAAGGAATCTCCTTAGCTCCAGATATACTTCTACCTACCACCATTGCACAATAGCAACACCATACCCTTGTGATAATTGTGGTCAGGTATTTCTGCCAGTATAGTAACTTTTTTTTTTTTTTTTGAGAAAGAGGGGAGAAAGAACAAGGGAGAGAAGTAGAGGGAGAAGGAGAGAACGAGAGCGAGGCAGATAGAGAGAGAAAGAGAGAGAGTCTTAAGTAGGCTCCATGCTGGGCATGGAACCCGACATGGGGCTCAAACTCACAAGCCTGAGAGCATGACCTGAGCCGAAATCAAAAGTTGGATGTTTAACCATCCATCCAGGTACCCCTTTTTGATTGTTCTTTTATTGGCATGAGGAGCTCAAGATAACTAAGTTAAGTCGATAATTTTAAGTTTCGCGAAATCCTTCATATGTTCTTGAGTAAACATGTCCCTCCTCTCAGAACTAACAACTCTAATCCAGAACGCCAAAAGTTGCTCAATGAGGTAAAAATTAGTCAATTGTGTCACTGGTAACAATGGCGAAAAGGCAAAAATATTCTATCAGGAATATTACAGGTATTATTTTCAAAGCAGTCCATGGACATTGTCCTCATTATTATACCACCTTTGCCATATTGTGGATTGCTTTCCCAAGGGACTGTTCATGATCCTATTAAAATAAATCTGTCAACTTGTCCCTGAGTAAATTTGCTGGCGAGGGCACCACAGACAGAGAAGGAAAACACAAACACGTAGCCATATGCATATCAAAGCAAAAATTACACAAGACAATGTTAAGCAAGCAAGGAAGGCCTTATTTAAGATTACTACAATAGGGAAGGGGACTGAATTTAAGTCCATGAAAACAAAAGACTGGAGAGTTTTTATGCATTGGGATTATCTAGGAGAAAAGTACTAGAGGACCGTAGGGGTAGGGTCGTCAGTGGTATATGTCCAGCACGTTGAGTTATTCCTTAGATTGCAAATGTTTTTCTCTGTGTTCAATCTTTCTACATTTGCTAATTGCTGCTAATTGAAGTTTGGCTCCTACCCTCCTTCAGCGACTAGGTAATAGGAGAATGATCTCCTTTGATGTTTACATTTCAAAGAGATTGTTCTTAGGTCCTTAGACAGACATTTCCTGAGTTACAAAACTGGAAAGAGTTGGGGAGTAAGTTTGCATACATTTCAAAGGGACAGAACAAAAATTTATAATTGAAAGTTTTCTAAAGTAAATGCTATAAAAAAAAAAAAAAAAAGAAAAAAGAAAGGTTAGGGGCTGATAGTCTGGAAGAAAACTGTCTGAAGTTTAGCCAAACTGAGGAGAGCTTTAAGGTAGGTCTTGATCACCCAGGATATATATCAATCCAAAATGAATGAATCATTTGCCATTCAGGAGTAGAAAGGATCCAATGTAATCAATCGATCACAGTCTACACATTGGCAAACTGAACTCCTCAAAGGAAGAGGCCATACCTAAGGCTTAGTCTCTACTGCCTATTGATTGAGCGTTCAGCATTCAGCGGCAATATTACAGGCTCAGTTGAGAGGGAGCCCATGTTGTTGAGCCCAGGCATATTCACAAAGCTAGCTATTATGGTCTTTCTTTTCATTAGGACTACATGTAACTAAGGGTAACTGAGGATAGGATATTTTTGTTGTTTTCTATTTTTTGTTTGGTTTTGTGTTTTATTATTTGGTGTTTTAGCAAAGCTACAATTAGTAAACATGTACTACATCTTTGCTCATGTATTGCAGGCCTATTTGTAGGACTAATTTTCCCCTGAGTTGTTCGGCCAGTAATGTTTATACTGACACTATTCTATAGATAATTTTGAACAATTAACTCAATGAAGCTAATTTCAGGGATGGGAGATGTTTCAAAGCTGTGCTACAGTGCCTTTAATGGCCATGGGTTTTTTTTTGTTGTTGTTGTTCATTTTGACTCCTGGTGCATAGATCTTCCAACTTTCAACTCAAAGTACAGAACTTCCCCACGCTTGCATTCCTAGAAACCTAGAATTAGCAATAGGGTCTAATTAATTAATTAAATCCTATCACAATAGGAATACATGCTCATGCATGATGATTTCATATTCAAGAATGTTTTTGATGTTTTACATTGATGTTTTTGATGCTTTGTAATATTCTTCTTAATAGTCAAAATTCCAAATAACCCAAATGTTCATGATCAGTTGGATTTACCTATAAATTTTTGTATATTAGTACACAAGCCATGAAAATACATGAACTACAGAGAAGTAACTCAAAAATGAGGATGGATCACGCAAACAGCATGTCAAGTAACTATGGTTAGATCCAAATGAATAGATGCTATATGATTCCAAGATAAAGTACAAAGCAGCCAATGCGGCACTTGGGTGGCTCACTTGGTTAAGCGTTTGACTTTGGCTCAGGTCATGATCTCACAGTTTGTGAGTTCGAGCTCCGCATAAGGCTCTATGCTGACAGTTCAGAGCCCAGAGCCTGCTTTGAATTGTTTCCTTCCCTCTCTCTCTGCCCCTCCCCCACTTAAGCTCTGTCTCTCTCAAAAATATTTAATTTTTTTTTTTTTACTGTTTCTTTATTTTTGAGAGACAGAGAGAGACAGAGTGTCAGCGGCAGAGGGGCAGACAGAGGGAGAGACAGAATCAAAAGCAGGTTCCAGGCTCTGAGCTGTCAACACAGAGCCCGATGTGGGGCTCAAACCCACTAACCGTGAGATCATGACCTGAGCCGAAGTCAGACACTTAACTGACTGAGCCACTCAGGCGCCCAAAAAATAATTAATATTAAAAAAGTTTTTTTAAAGTACAAAGCAGCCAAGACTACGGTATTATGTCAGAATTCAGAATAGTGTCTATTTTGAAGAAAGATAGAGGGACTGTGATTGGAAGGAACATTAAAGGGAATTCTAGAATGCTGGCAAAGGCCTATTCTTTACCTATTTCTGATTACATAGAAATTTCTGTGAAAATCATGGAGCTGTATGATCGGGTTGTATATAGTGTAACATATTAGAGCTCACAAAAAAATTTCAGAAATTAAGATGTCACAATTACACAAGCAAATCATTCTATCTCAAAACATGGTTAATAGTTTTTTGTGGTTTTTTTTTAGTACTTAGTACTTTTAATCGGTCACTGAGGTCTTTCTTTTCTTTTGCACACAAAACTATTAGGGGTTTTGCCATTTGGATACCTCTGAGATTACACTGTGGGTACACATGGCTCCAGATACTTGATGAGACTCAGGTCAGAAAAATAGTGATTTGGGTCAATTATATGATTACAGAGCTGGTGTTTCCAAGAGAGTTCCAGAGGTCTAATCAGCCCAGTAGTGACTGAAGGGCTCAGAGGCTTGCCTGCCCAGAGTTTACTTGGCTATAGGGTTTCTGAAGTTCCTGATAGCAAACTTAGCCTTACTGCCCAGTTCCTCTTGATTTCTGAGGTGCTGGCTGTACTTGGCTAAGTGCTCAGATCAGCAAGGTATACCAGTCTTGATCTGCCCTGAGCAGATCCCCACCCACCATGCCAGCAGTGAAGGTGTCTTCAGTCTCCCCAGAGGTATGTAACACCATCATGAAGCCCCATGTATTTCCTGGACCAGCTCACATGCCTGAAAAGACTTAGTCATGCCTGAAGACTTGGTCATGACTTGGTCATGGAGCCAATGTGGTTCACTTTAAGCAGGAGGCAGTTGCAAGGTTTCCTTGATGAAGAACTTGTACAGGTTGGTTCAACTTGTCAGATGTGATGTACCTACTGGAGTCATCAGGCAACTTGAAGTCCAGATCTCACTTTCCTTGCTCTGAAGAACTCCAAAGCAGCAACATCCATGCCAATGGTGACCTTACTGGTATAAATGGCTATCTCGATTTCATTCTTCAACACCTGCAGGGCTTCTTTATTTTCTAGGATGTTAGGAGTAAGCATGCTTCCATTGCCTACATTTGGTGGAATCTTTCCCATATTTCTTCTTGATGACATTCTTGAGGTTGTGGTGAACCTCCATCTGATGCATATGGTTTTCTTGACATTTACTGCACCAAATGGGAGGATCTTAACTCCTGTATGGCCAGCTCTTTGCCAGCACTGTTGATCATACCAATGACTTTAAACTTGCCAGCCAAGTCAACAGTGTGGAGCTACAGGGGCACCCCCTTCCCCATTCTCAACAGCTCCAGGTTTGAAGATAGACAGAGACACCCCTCTGTCTATTCCATTTGTCTTTATCATCACTCAATCTTTCTCTTGTTCAGGTTCTTGCTAAGCCGAGTAGGTGTGATAGTTTTGTTGATGTGCTCAACAGCCTTTGAGACGCCTTTCCCCTTCTAGCGTGTTTACATCATTGTCAAGGAGTTCTAAGGCCTCATAAACACCAGTTGTCACTTTTGAGGTACAGAGGTCAACCTGAACGGTGGGATTCCCATGAGGGTGAAAGATCTCTCTGGCATAGATCTTGAGAATAGACATCGTTAACTTCTGGCTGCTGGATCTCATCATCAGGGGAAAAGGAAAAAGGGAGCTGTAGACACCAAGGGTGACTATTAAGCTGCAAGGTCTGGTGCACCAAGTTCCCCCTGAGCCCCTCTCTGTGCTGTCTGCCCCAATGACCCGTCTTGCTCCCAGGGACCTGATCATCTTATTTTTAAATGGAAACTTACAACATAAGGCCATTTTATAACTCAATAATATCGGTCTACTCTGTCAACACATGTAGAATTGTCAGAATACTTGCACTTAAATAGTGCATTTCATTATACCTTTTCAAATACATTGCCAAATATGTATTTTATGAACTAATAATAAAGGGAATGCAATTAATAGTGGGGGTACTTCAACAATATTAAATGTTACCATGTATTTCTAGAACCAAATCCAAAATTTACTATTTTCCAACCAAACTTAAAATACTTTGACTTTGGGGGTCTAAGTGGCTCAATTTGTTGAGTGTCTGACTCTTGATTTTGGTTCAGGTCATGATCCCAGGGTCGTCCTGGGATCTGGCTCTGCACTGAGCATGGAGTCTGCTTAAGATCTCTCTCTCTCTCTCTCTCTCTCTCTCTCTCTCTATATATATATATATATATATATATATATCTCCCTCTCTCTCTCTGTCTCCTCTCACTGCCCCTCTCCTCCACTCTCACTCTCTCTAAAATAAATAAATAAATAAATAAACAAATAAATAAATAAATAAATAAAATTAACAAAAAAAACCCCCTTTGACTTTAAAATAAGCAAAGGGAAAACTTGGAGAAGAGAATAATATAAAAAAATAAGATAATTAAACTTATTATAGCATAATAAAACTCTTGGTAAAATCCCAGTGTACCTAAATGATTCAGTTGATTAAGCTTCTGGTTTCAGCTCAAGTCATGATTTTGTGGTTTGTAGGACTGTCAGCATAGAGGCTGCTTGGGATTCTTTCTTCTTCTCTCTGCCCCTACTCCACTTGCATGTGTGGGTACACTCTCTCTCTCAAGATAAAACTTAAAAAAAATTAAAAAAGGAAATAACTCATGGCAAATTCCCATTATTGAATTTAAAACTTAATTGTCAATTTAAATTTTTTTTCAATTTTTCATGACTTTTGGAGATAATCACTATTTATATTAACATTTCAGTTTTAGGAAATGTTGCCTATGTAAGATCAATACCGACAATTAAGGAATCATTATCACCGTCAATTTTTTGGCCGTTTATATGTCTTCACCCTGTAGTCAGAACACCTTTTCAGTTTTATTAAAAATGTTATTATCAACTGAGCATTATTATTTTCTTATGGATTTTGTTTTTAATCTTATATATAATAGGTTCCATTATTAACAGTTAATTCTTGTGATAAAAAAGGGAAAATTATGTTTTTTTAAATGTTTATTTATTTATTTAGAGAGATAGAAAGAAAAGCAGGAGCAGGGGAAAGGCAGAGAGAGGGAGTCAGGGAATCTTAAGCAGGTTCTGCACTGACAGGGCTCTACTCACAAACCATGAGTTGAAATCAAGAGGCAGATGCTTAACCGACTGAGCCACCCAGGTGCCCTGTGAAAAAATGGCCTTAATATTTTGTGCAATATTAATACAGATAAACAGACTTTATCTTTTTCCCCATCCTTTTGCACTTAAACTATATGAATGTTTTTTATGGAAGAGATGTGTCTCATAAACAATAGATGCTGATTTTTTTTTTTTTTTGGTTTTACCCAGTCTGACATTGTCAGTTTTAATTAAAATATTCATTGCATTTACTTTGAATGCAGTTATTACTTACTTTAATTTGTGTCTATAATATTTTATTATTTTTTGACCTACCTGAGGTTTTGTTTCTTCTCTACTTTCGCTTCTCTTGGATTAATAAAATGTTTATTATTTTTACTATTTCATCATTTTCCCTCTATTTACTTATTAGACACAATTTTTCAATTGGTTAGCTGTTAATCTAGTATTTAACATGCATTTCAGACAAATGATGCATTGATGCATGCCACTAATTTATCAGTACCCAGGTAGATCAAGAAGTTTAAGATTATTTCAACCCATTTACTACTTTCTTACCTTTTAAAACTCATTTGCATGATATTTAATTCGCATATACATAACAGTACAAATACTAAATTCTTTGTACTATTAATATTAATTTATATTCATCTGTTTTCTCTTTATATATAATGTATACCCACATTCCTTCTTTGTGAATATCTTATTTTAATATTTCTTGCATTGAAGATTTGTTGGTGATAAGTTACCTTTTTTCATTTGACTAAAATAATCTTAACTTCATATTTCTTTTTATTTTAAGTGTTATTTTCACTGGCTAGACAGTATTAGGTTGTTCACTATTTTTCTTTTTTTTTTTTTTTTTCAGCACATTAAACATGCCACTACTTTGTTTTCTGGCTTCATTGTTTTTGCTAGAAACTTAGTTGTAAGTCATACTGTTGCACTTCTGAAGTTACCTTGCTTTCCTTTCTTCTCTGAGTGTTTTTGAGATTTTCTTTTTGTCCTTTATTTAGACGAGTCTTATTGTGATATGCCTTTTCCCCCTTTGTTCATTTTATGTGTCCCCTATTCAATAGCTAAAGAATTGAACTCAACATTACCAAGTTGATGCCAAATATTAAACACAGAGCATAATTTTGACAAAATAGTAAGAAATTTCAAAAATAGTACACCTTGGAAAGTTTACCTGATAGGATATGTGGTATTTAAAAAAAAAAATAAATTTCCTCCAGTTTGCAGATCTTCTTGAATGTGGTCATTTATTCGGGGTAAATGCCTAGAAATGGCCTAGCTAAGTAAAATGCTAAGTGTTTGTTGTGTAAGAAACTGCCAGACTGTCAAAGTGGCTATTCCATGTTACATTCCACTAGTAATTTATATGGTTAATGGGATAGCACATTTATTACATTAACTCCCTGAGTGTTGTACTTCATATGCCACTAACTTGATATAGAAGTTTATTTCCCAAAAATCTTCAGTAAGTGAGGAATAAAGAAAATGAGGCCCATAATTGCTCAAATACAGGTTATATAAAGATGATTTATACTTTTTATTTTCATTCATTCACTCATTCACCTTTTCATTTACTTGAGCAGATTAATGTGCCTTTTCTGTGTTTGGTACTAAATGAGTTGTAAAGGTTTGAGGAAATGATATATTCTTTGGAGGGAGGCAGATTCTATATAAAAGTTTACGAAATCCTTAGGTCACTAAAATAGATTATAGATTTTTAAGTGCTCTTTGTGTAGCTTGACCTTCCTGAAAATAAGTTCCTAAACATTGACAAGTGGATGACAATCTACAGTATCCTCATGTAATCTTTGTTATATTATAGGTGAGATCATTAGTACGAACAACTGAATTGGCGATATTAGGGATTAAGGAGTTAACTTTTTAAATTAACTTGTATTCAAATACATGTTAATGTTTTAACAATAAGCAAATAAGAAAGAATATGAGCAATTTTTAAGGGAAAATGGAAGGACTGGAAGAAGTTAAGAACATTCCTTAAATAGATATGTAAATAGAAAAAAACGTCTGAGACACTCAAGATGGATTTAGGGTTCCAATTTTCTTGTAAGAAGAGGTTTAGATTACCAAACAGATATTTGAAGAGGGAAAGGAAAAACCTCAGAGAAGAATTTCCAAATGCAGGAAAACACCAAGAATCTTCAATTTGAAAGGCACAAATGAGTAATAGAAGAATGAATGGTGTTCATATGTAGACATGTCTGAATAAGCTGATAAAACTAAGAATCAAAAAAGGTTACTGAAGTAATAAGAAGAAAGAATAATTATTTTTTTAAGAATGAGAATTGAATTAATATAGAATCTAATCAGGACCTATGAATACGATATGACACTGGGAAAATAATACAAAATTATTGAGGGGGCATATTTTGGATACAGAATTTTTAAAATGCTTAAACTATTAAAAATATGAGACATAAAAATTATTTCAGGGGCGCCTGGGTGGCTCAGTTGGTTAAGCATCCGACTTCAGCTTAGGTCATAATCTCATGGTTTGTGAGTTCAAGCCCCATGTTGGGCTCTGTGCTCATAGCTCAGAGCCTGAAGCCTGTTTCAGATTCTGTGTCTCACTCTGACCCTCCCCAATTCATGCTCTGTCTCTGTCTCAAAAATAAACATTTAAAAAAAATTAAAAAAAAATTTCAGGCATGGAAAGTTTTAGAGTATTTAGTTCCTCTGCATCTAGGCCTAGGAAAATAATTTAGAAAGTAGTTTTATTTTTAAAAACTCAAGAAAAAGTGAAGATATGAACTCTATGCAAAAAAAAAAAAATGTCCTGAAAAGATACAATTTGAATATGAATCAAATTGAAATAAAATACATTTTAGCAAGAGAGATAATAAAACAAAACAAACACTTTTGTTCATATGCTTGAAATATTACTTTGTTATGTGGTACAAATTTGGTTTCAAAAGTTTTCTTCTCTTTGCAAGTCCATTCACAATACTTGTTTCTGTAACTTCCATTAATTAATAAGTCATAATATTGTAAATCTGTGGTTTTGGATCTTAAACTTCAGAATCTTCCTGCAGACCGATAACAGTATTTTCACATTCAGGCTAGAATAGAATGTAAATGTTCTAAATTCCGACAACTAAAAAATAATGATATGACTATTAGAAATTGGGATATTTATGGAGAGTGAGGTTATATGGAAAGAAACTTAGGTTAGATAATTCTATACTATGTATAGAATTCATGTGGAGAATTCATGTGGAGAATATGTGGAGTTAAGAGGAAAGTTCTACAATTTAAAATGTAAACCTAATCAATGAAGAACAAAACCTTTCTGAAATATTTGTAAGGGGAAATAGAATATAAGTTGAGTGATTGTATAAATGTGATAACCATTCTCTAATAGCGGCATGTCAATGGTCACCACCTAATTAGGTAAATCAAGAAATGGAGAAATGAGTCTAGGTATCTGCAAATTATTATTACAGACTGCATGTAGCCCATCTAGGCAGAAAATAATTCTTTAAAAAAAAATAGGCATCGCAGGAGTGCCTTATACAGTCATGCTTGCCTACTGTACAACCGGGCATAAAGCAGGTTCATTGTATTTAGGAGAAAACTAACCGTGGTGCCGCAGTTCATCAACTCAAATAAAACCACGTGTCACCTATCCTTCTAAATGTATGACTCTCAGGACTAGTTACATCACAGATGTGCTACACAACAGTCCTAGAATGACATGAGTCCTTGTCTACTTGCTAAAACAAGTGTACAGATGTGACCCTGTGTTGTTCATTTCTGCATCCAAATCTAATAAAGAAGCATCGAATTAGTAATATACTACGTAAGTGCCTGTATTCCAGAGGCAAGTGAAGCTCAGAAATGTAAAATAGCACCACTAAGATATGCTAGTGTTTTGTTTGTTTGTTTTCTTGTTTTTGTTTTTTGGCTTAAAACACAGAATTTTTTTCTCTTCTAGGTTCTTGAGGCCAGAAGTCCAAAATCAAGCTATCAGCAGGGCTATGCTCCCTCTGAAGGAGGTTCTGAAGTATGATCCCTGCTTTGCCTCTTCCAGCTTCTCAGTAGCCCTAGGCATTTCTTGATTAGGACATATCACTAAAATCTCCGCCTTTGTCTTTTTTTTTTCACATTTCTAAAATTGCTAATACAGATATACCATACATCTAACCATTCCCTATTTTTTTCCAGCATCATTGAGATATTGCTATATAACATGTAAATTTACAGCATACAACGTGATGATTGGATGCACATATAATTGAAAAATGAATAGCGCAAAAATGTTAGTTAATACTTTTGTCCTTTCACACCTTTTATTTGTTTTTTAGTGTAATTCTAATAGGTGTGATTATGATTAGTTTCTCACATATTTACATTTTTGATTTAGGTAAGGTGATGAAAATGTTTTCTTCAGTAAAATATTATGTTTATTACATTTCATTATATAATAAGAGCATATTCTAGAGTGTACTTTCTAATGAAAATAATGTATATCTATCAACATCCTAATACTTATATCTTCTCAAATTAATAATAAAAATTATATTTTAAATTTCCTGAATACTTAGCTACTCAAAGCGCTTTTTCTTGTCATTCTCTAATTCTAACAGCAACTTTTGGATCTAGAAACAATAGTATCATATTATTAAAAAAGATAAAAACTCGGGGTGCCTGGGTGGCTCAGTCGGTTAAGTGTCCGACTTTCAGCTCAGATCATGATCTCACAGTTTGTGAGTTTGAGCCCCACGTCGGGCTCCTGTGCTGGTAACTCAGAGTATGGAGCCTGCTCTGGATTCTGTGACTACTTCTCTCTCTGCCCCTCACCTGCTTGCTCGCTTGCTCTCTCTCTCTCTCTCTCTCTCAAAAATAAATAAAACATTAAAAGAATTTTAAAAAAGATAAAAACTCTTAAAAGTTAATAGAACTTTCATACATTAAATCAAATAGAAGATGGCAGATCCAGGACTTGAGTTTATATTTTTCAGTTCTAATACCCAAAAGCTATAAGAAAGTTGTGATTGTATTTAAAAACCAAAAAAGGGGCGCCTGGGTGGCTTGGTCGGTTAAGCGTCCGACTTCAGCTCAGGTCATGATCTCGAGGTCTGTGAGTTCGAGCCCCGCATCGGGCTCTGTGCTGACAGCTCAGAGCCTGGAGCCTGTTTCAGATTCTGTGTCTCCCTCCCTCTCTGCCCCTCCCCTGTTCATGCTCTGTCTCTCTCTGTCTCAAAAATAAATAAACGTTAAAAAAAATAAATAAATAATAAAAAAATAAAATAAAAACCAAAAAAAAAAAAAAAAATAAAAATAAACAATTTCAATAACACGTTATGCTATGTTTTATAACATAGATTTATTATTTTTGTACAAAAATAAAAGAAACATAAGCTGATAATATTTTAAACAAGCTCTATTATGAATATCAATATCATCATTACTTTTCATTAGTGTCTGCTAATTTAATATTGTTAAAATTTTCTTTAAAAATAATTCTCTTAAAAATCATCTCAAATATCCTGCTCTGTATTTGCAATTGGTTTTGTTATAATAACTAAACTATCAAAATAAAGTTATTTTCAAACAATAGGTAGCTGCAAATATATATGTAATTTATATATGCCAGTGTGCCTCACAACTTTCCTATAGCTTTTTGGTTCACTATTTTTAATTATTTTTTTTTCTTTTCACCTCTTAGTCATGCTATGGTATTCAGAAGTATTTTTGTTAAGTACTAGAGTCTGCAATGTCAATTACTCAGTAAGATATTCTAAGTTCATGCTGACTTAGAATTATTGTTTTTGATTTTTTTTTAATACTTATTCCTTTTTTGAGATAGAGACACAGAACATGAGCGGCAGAAAGAGAGGGAGACACAGAACCTGAAGCAGGCTCCAGGTTTTGAATTATCAGCACAGAGCCTGACGTGGGGCTTGAACCCACCGACTGTGAGATCATGACCTGAGCCAACGTTGGGCGTCCAACCCACTGAGCCACCCAGACGCCCCTAGAATTATTACGTTTTTAAAAGCAACCAAGTTACAGCAAGATGTTTCCAAATCAGTTCATTTAAATCCATCCTCGTAAAATTTCAGCCAACATGGGAAACTTTAAAAATTGTCACAAATAGGATAAACTGATGATTACCAGAGGGGAGGTGGGTGAGGGGATGGGTGAAATAGGTGATGGGGATTAAAGGGTGCACTTGCTGTGATGAGCACGGGGTGTTGTATGGAGTTCTCACTATATTATACATCTGAAATTAATATTACACTGTATGTTAACTAACCGAATTTTAACTAAAAACTTTTGAAAAAATTCTCAGGAGTAAAGCTATTTTTGTATTGTGTTGTTTTTAGTAATTCCTTGATCATTCTCTACATTTGAGCGAGATATATGTCAATGAGTGAGATATGCCTCAATTCCATGTGGCTGAAGAAGCACCTCTTTTAAGTTTGCAAATGTATCTGAAAAATTGATAATAACATTTGCTGCACTTTAATTGCAATTTTAAATCTTTCATCAAAAAATACAACAAAATAGTAAAAAGTATTTAGAAAAGGTTCTTTGAAGAATCATACTTCAATGTGTACAATAAAAATCTACCAAATAACCTCTGATTCCAGAAATGATTTACATTATTGCTATACCTTATACATTACTATCCCAGTAACTTCATTGATTTTTGAAGTCCTTTTCAAAGTTCTTGGCAACTAAATACTGTGGATGAATAATGCAATAATTTGCTAAAACACCTGGTGTTTCTTATTTAAGTTGGCCATAAACCTATGTTACCTACTAACCCATTAGTGTTCTTCCATCTGTTGTACAAGTTATGTCATTGGAAAAGGGAGTATTTTTTCCTGTAAACTAATTTTAAAGGTTTAAAATATTGACAAGCTCTGCATATTATAGTATGTTATTCCAAATGACTTCTCTTCTGTTACTTTAAAATTCTTTTTGAACTGTGCATATGGTAGCTTAATTTATTATATACTTCACTTTTGTATACCTGCTCATTGAATCATCTAAAAACAGTATCTTTGTTCAATAAAAAGGAAAAAAATTGTATCACATTTGAACTATCTTTCATCGTAGTACAAATACCTTCACATACAACTAACAGTATTAATTTTTCTCTAATACTGTATACTTGATCATACTTTGTATTATTTTTGCTTTTTATAGGAAAGAAAAGAAACCTTGACAGTAATGGATTTAAGACTTTTTTAAACATTCTATTGACTGAATAACACTTTTTGAAATGTATTTATATTTTAGAATTTTTTGGTTATTGTGTTTCTTTATTAAAATCTGCATGTATTCTCAATATTTTTGTTGCTTAATTAGGAAAAAATATGCTAGTCGATTAAATAGAACCATGATGTTCATTTTGGGATGCAGTGATAAAACCCAAGAATGAAAACTCAACCAAATAATGTAGACATTTTTCTCTCTATATAAAATAGTTTAAAATAAGATCTAAAATCACCTTTGTTGTACATCAGTGCATGGGGCTGTATTGACAACTCATATACCACAAGCAGTCCTGCCATGGTGAAATGATTTGCCAAAATGTTGAACATTATCTATTTCTCTCCCTCCTCCACACACATCCAGACACATCCACAACACACAGGCATTGCCCACGCTCCCTCTAAATATGAACTACTTACGAGCAGATACTTTGTCTGCCTTCCCCATTGAGCCAGCACCTCTAAGTCTGAGAAGGACACCTTGTAGGTGCTCAATAAATCCCTGATAAATAAATAAATAACTTCTCTTTGAGCATTTTATTTCAATAAATATATTGTCCTTCTAAGTGAATTCTATGTAATAGCTGAAGACACAAAGTAATTACAAGATTAGAACAATTCAAGCTGAACCCTGCAGTGTGATTAGTAGTAGCAATGTCTTACATGGTTATTTTAATTTTAACCACCAAAAAAAAAGACAGCTTTCACATAAAAAATAATTTTTATATTTTGAATTTCCAAACTGAAAGTCAAATGAGTTTATTCTCATAAGGGTACAATGTGTTTTCCACTCAGAAACTTCAAAAAATTGACATTTTTAGTCTCTCATGTAAGAAACAACATAGGAAACAGCATTCAGAATGAGCCAAGGTACCCTTTAGCAGAAATGTTGAATTATAGTTTGCCGAAGGAATACCAGGATTGCTCACGTTTGCATATTTAGATTAATAGTACATTTCTACAAGGTTTGTGCTGTAATTGGAACTTAAGTAACATTTGTAAAGTGTTATCTGTCAGAGCCTGAAGAGACCCAAAGAGAATGTATGTCATTATGCAAAATTACTAATTAAGTACAAGTAATTTAGCAGATAATTTACATGTTCATCTTATAATAGAAATTATTTAGATTTAGGGTTCTCTTTGTATTTCTAAAGTAATCTTGACCCAAGGGATCACAGACTGTTAGGGAGAGGTATAAATTATGGAATGAGACATATGTTTAACTGATTCATAGAGCTTTTGTTGTGGCTAATGATTCCTCTAACAGTAATTGCATAAGGGAAAACATTTTCTTTTTAAGTAAATAATGTTCATTACCTCTTAAATCTACTGTCACTTGACAACATTAATGTGGAAAAATTTTTACCTTCTTGATTAGCTCTCCAAGGATATCCAGCAGCTTTAAATTAATATTGATCAAACAGAAACCATCATATCTATCAAAATGTTCTTATGAATGTGGATGCACGGAAAAAAAAATTCAATAGGTTCTGGAAAAAAACATTCTCCTGAAATATACTGTAAATATATTGAAAATTATTCATATGAGGAAATTATTCTGGAAAGTGGGATTTATTTTGTGGAATACTATGTCCATTGACCAATCTTAAAATTGCGATATTAAAGATTTATATCTATACAGTCAAATTGTGGGCATATTGCATTAATAATTGTTACCTTAACACTACAGCTTTGGGGATTAAACAACCTGCATTCCCAAAGTGACTTTTATCCAAATCATGTGAAAAAGGTTAGGAACTCTATTTACTCACAGCTTTAGTATGAATATCCTAAAACAGTGTTGAGGCACACTTTAATTTGGGTGACAACTCTCTCAAGTTCTTCTATTTTCTTTTGTCTTAATTTATTGTTGTCTTTTAAATAACTATTTAAAAGTTTAGTGTTTAATTATTTGATATTATTTTTTCTAATTGCTATTGATGTAGATATTTAATGTATATATTTCACTCTATCAAATTCCTTTAGCTATATCTCAGATTCTGATAGGTCTCATTTATATTTTGAGAAGTGTTACAATTTCCAGTTTCATCCAACAGTTGTTTAACACTGCATGTTTAATTTCTAAGTAGAAGAATTTTTTTTCTTTTTCTATTTTGTTATAAATTACTAGCTTTATTGAAAAGAGTACAGAGAATTCTCTTCGTCTTATTTCTATGTTTTTATTTTTAAACTTTTTTTATTTGAGAGAGATAGAGAGAGAGAGAGAGAGAGCGCACTCACAAGTACAAGCAGGGCAGAGGGGCAGAGGGAGAGAGAGAGAATCTTAAGCAGGTTCCACACTCAGCATGGAGTCTGATGCAGGGCTTGATCCCACGACCCTGGGATCATGACCTGAGTTGAATTCAAGAGTCAGATGCTCAACCAACTGAGCCATCCAGGCATTCCTTATTTCTGTTTTTTAGAATGTATTTAAGATTTCATTTGTGACATAAAAAATGGTCAGTTTTCATGAACACTTTCTGTACATTTAAGAGAAGTTAGTATCTTTATCTGAGTTAAAATTACAATATATAAAGGCTAAATTATTGATAACAAATATTCAGTACTTCAATATGGTTTCGAAATTTTTGTGTATTTGATCCCTTTGGGCCAAGAGAGATGTGTTAAATTTTACCTTTATTAATTGTTTTTGTCTATTTCTCCTTGTACCTGCTGTAGTTGCTGTTTAGTGAAACTCATTGTGTTGCTTACATAAAAATTCATGGTCATTATAGTTTCACAGAGAAATATTTCTTAAATTTAGAAAATTATAATTTCATCATTTTATACTCTCTTTGGTCTAAGATTTTCTTTTCAAATATCAAGATTTAACCTGCACTTTCTTTCAATTGCATTTGAGTAGGACATATCTGTGCATCTTTTTTATTTTTATAACTTCTTAAGGTTTATTTTTGGGGGATAATTTTTAGCCAGTAAGAAGGTTTTTTTTTTTTCCTACTGGTGATAAAAGCCCATTTAATTGTTGCTACAATTGATATATTTATCCTCTAGTTTCTTACATTTTGAAAGCTTTGTTTACATAGAGATATATAAATTCGTGGTCATTTATTTGCTCATCATATATTTGGAGATTTATAAAGATTTGTAGTTTTAGATTAATGGTTACTTTTATAGTAATGGTTTTTTTAGAGTATTCTTGGTCTTCTAACTTTTTTTGGATTCTGTCCATTATTCCCTTCTATGACCAATATTGAATTTCACTCAAAACTTTTTCTTCCTCATCCCCTTTACCTCTAAATCCAATTTGAAGTAATGTCTCTTACTCCTAGTGTATACTTATAAGGCAGTTAGCTAAATGATGCTCTCTCAATTTTATGAAGTGTGAGATTATTATTAAATTATTATTAATAATATCATTATTAATATTATTATTAGATTATTATTAATAAATTCATGAATTTATTAATTGTGACATTTATCTAAAATGTCAGACCGTTTAAATTACACGTGCTTTATCGGTGTTCCTTATGATTATCACTTCTTACAAATAAATATATATCCAATGTTTATCACCAGTTTAAGGTGATGTCCTTAATTGTTTTCGTTTTCTAAAAATAATTTTCTAGTTAATTTCCTCAGGAAGGACTTATGGGAACAATACTCCCTGAGTTCTGTCATATTCTTAAAGTTTGTACATGGTCTTCAGACTAGAAGTTCGATTTAGATGGTATATCTTTTGATCAGAGTTGTTTCCTTTAGATTCTTAAATGAATCGCATGGTTTTCTGGCACAGGACTTTAGTGTTGAAAATTAATGCAATCTGATTTTTTTTCCTTTATAACTCAGTTCATTTGAATATCGAACTGGCTTTATTCAACAATTCATGAATGTCGTCTAACAAATAGAAAGAGTTGCACAAAATGGAAGGCTTTTAAAGCAGAGAGGGGACGAGGAAAATAATGTGTTGTTTTGGGCACCTTCTTTTTGAGGATTGAAAGGGTGTATCAGGTGGATATCGTCACTAGTGTTGAGGTGGTAATTCTAGGTCAACTTTTAAGGGTTGCAATCCTGGGAGAGGCTGCAACTCAGACTAGGTATTAAGTCTTGGTTTGCTGATGTTGGGCTTAGCACAAATGACTCCATTTTGGGCCCATTGTCTCTTTGTTTACAATTTCCCCTCTTTTGATCAGACTCTCAGCTTGAGATGTGATCAAAATTAAGGCATTTCGCACCACTCTCAGCTATTGCTCTATATTTCTTATAGCTTTTACTGATCTTCTGTGAAAACATCACCCTTGCAGCAGGGGAAGGCTTCAACATATCTATACATATAATAAGAAGAATATATTGATAACCCATACTAGGTGGGAGTTGAAAGAGAGCCAATTATAGGTGCCCAAAGGGGCCAGAGAAAGAAGGATTGACATGGAAAATAGTTTTTGCAAGTTTATGAACTTAACCGACCACATATTGGTGGTAAACTGTTTTTACATTTTTGAATGAGTCTCTCCACCAATGTTTATTCATAATTTGAGTCATCCTAAATGCACCATGGTAGGTGAAGGTATGTAAACACCAAAAAATGGGGTTTTCCAAGGAAGTGGGAAGAAACAAGCCTTCTTGGGTTTCCCATAACTCCCATTGCCCTTTGAACTTTAACCATTGTTTTGCTTTTCTTAATTTCTCTGATTCAGGACTAGACTGTTGCCATGTTGTAAGGCTATCAGGAGGTCAAAAGTCTGGCCACATGAGGTCATTTTTGCAAAAGCAGAATGGAATTCAACACATTTGCTACAACTTTCATAGATTCTTTGCTTCTGCCTTTGCATGAAAGTCAGCTAGGGCATTCTTCTGATACTCAGGTTCAGTGTTTTTAGAATAGGCCTCAATTTTGATGACAACAATTTCAGAAGATAAGAGAATAATTTGTTGTCTATTTTTGATTGTGGTTCCAGTGGTCATAAGAAAACCCCTTTGTTTCTAAAACATCCCCAAATTATAAATGACTCCAATGGCATATCAGTATAAATATTAATGATTTGTCCTTTTGATAATTGGCATGTTCTCGTAAGGGTTGGGGCTCTATTTTTTGGACTGATTTAGCTTATGTGAGATTTCCCCTCTCAAACAGTTCATATGGGGTAGTAGCAGGTTACCAACAATTTTCCAAGTAACAGCTTGGAAATACTTTTTTTTTTTTTATTTTTACAATATAACCCACCAACAGAAATGACCATATCAAGATTAGTCAAAGACATGTCTTGTAAATCAAAATGTGATGTCACAAAATAGGATATTATTACCTCAAAGTTATGGGGCTGGCCTTTGTCAGGCAAGGGTAGCAATGTCACAGGATTTAGAATGTTGCAACGTTAAGGATTTAAATTAAATGGTGAAAGCAGAAGGATCCCATAGGAAGTTAGTCTGCTTGGAGAGAAATGTTGAGTCAATTCAGAATTAAGAAGACTTTTGGACAGCATGTGGAGTTTGTAAGTAAATGTCATTTTCTAGGGTTAAATCCACTGAGGCTTCTACTAATTTTGCAGCTGCAGCTCTATAGCCTTAAGGCAGTTTGGATATGCACAAACAACCCACTCAAGTTGTGTACTATAATAAGCAATAGGCCTGTGTTTATTACTGTGTTCTTGTGTGAGCATTCCCAGGGCTTGGTTGTCTCTTTCATACACAAATAAGGTGAAAAGTTCTGAATGGTTAGGTAACTTTGGGGCAGGCAGTTCTTTTAGTCTTACAAAAGACCTGTTCATGTTTCTTTTTCCAAGGAAGAAGTTCAGGGACTGAAATTTTAGTAAGTTTACAGAATGAAGCAAATAAAGAAAAATTAGGAACCTAAGGTCTGCAATAGCTAGCAAGGCCCTAGAAATCCAAGAAGCTGTTGCTTGCTTGTGGGCCTGGGAAATTCGTGGATGAGTTTAATTCTTTTTGGAGATAGCTGGAATCCTTTAGTATTTAGATTATGACTTATGTAGTAAACAGTGTCTCAGAACAATTGCAATTTCTCTTTAGATACTTTGTCTCTTTTCAGTTAACTATTGTAGCAAATAAATAGAATCCTTTATGGACCAGTAACTGAGTTTAGCAAGAGATTGTCTACATATCCTAAAAGGGTTGATTTTTCTGGGGAACTGGGTGGTATTTAAATCTTGGTGGAGTACTTGAGAGAAATAATAAGGGGCCTCAGTGAACCCGTGAGTCATGACTGTCCAGGTATATAGTTGATTGTTCTTAGTAAAGGCAAATGGATATTAGTTGTTAGGGCCTACAGGGATGCTGAGAAAGGCTGAACAAAGGTCTGTAACAGTGAACCATTTTGAGCGTGGTAAGACTTATAACAAAAAGCTTTTCAGCTTTGGAAGAACTGGGGAATAAGGAGATAGCTATCTTATTAATAGCTCTCAAGTCCTTACAAATCGCCATCCCCTCACATTAGGTTTTTGGGCTGGGATGGCTGGTGTTAGAGGGGCTGTTTCAGGGTGAACCCCTAGACAATTAGGTCTTCCATTATTGTTGTGAAGCCTTGTATAGCCTCAGGCTTTAATGAATATTGAGGTAATTTGGGAAGAGGTTTAGTTATATCTATCTAAGTTTTTATAGGTTCTGCATTTTTATTCTCCCTATATCAGTATTGGAAGTAGCCTACAGCTTTTCAGTCACCTTGATCACGTTTGCAGACTTTTGTTGGAATTCTTCGTCTTCTATCAAGGGCCGATTGTAAGGAACATGAAAGTTCAGGTCCAGGTTGGTCAGGAACTCTGAGGTAAGGTCTCCATTGGAGGCAAAATATATTGGCCTTTCTCATTTAGAAAGAGCTCTACCTTTATAGTTTGGAGCTGTATCACATAGCAAAAAAAGAATATTTTTCAGTAAAAGGTGTCAGAGTCATTTGTTGAGTCAGAAATTCTCTCCAAATTCTACTAGATAGCCTCACTATGGAAACCTTTTCACTCTGAAGGATTTTCTTTGAAAAATTTGTTGTCCTATGAGAGTGAAGTTTCAAGTAGTGAGTGTAGCTTTCTGATACCCACTATAAATTGGCAAGGTTTCCCATTAATTTTAATTGGAGTTCCCCCTTAGCTGCTTATGGAATTATTGGTATCTGTTTACAGAAGGACCTCTCAAAGTCCCATCAACTCTGGAAGAGTCTCATATGGGGGCTTTGCGTTAGGGGTAGATATGAGGGCACTCAACTCTGTATGAACTGAAGTATTTGCACAGGACCTTGGAAACATTCTTTTCCCCAGTGTCCCAATTGATTACAAATCAGTTATCAGTCCGTGGGCCAGTGTTTTGGTGATGGGTCCCTAGCAGGTGCAACGTGAGAGGCCCAGTGTTAACTTAGTTCTCTGGCCTTGAAGCTGTTATAGTTGGAAGGCCAATAGTTTGGTGGACTTTTGTTTATGATCTTGTTCCAAAGTCCTTTCAAAGTGTCCAGCTATGGTCATGTGTTTAGTCAGACTGGTGATCTCTTATCTTATTTTCTGCCTTTTTATCCACCCACCTACCTATTTACAAAGAGCACATCTGGAATGTCATAAGAAGCTTCCAAACAGGCTTGAAGTCTGACACAGATTCATCTTTCTTTTGTTTGCATGTTTAAAGAATAAACCAATTAGTGTGGGCAGGGAAGGAATCATCTGTAAAATATTAGTTGCTATTCTGAGAGGTTTTTCTGGTCCACGAGGGGGCCATGTTGAAGAGTGAGGATCTCAAAAATCCTCAGGATTTTGCCATTTTGCTTCCTGCATCAATTTTTGGGCTTCACCAGATCCTACCAGTATGCGCTCAAGTTGACAAAGTTCTGGCAGCCCAAGATCATAGGCCCTGACAATGACTCTAAATTCTTCAGAACATTTTTGGGGATCCTTCTCGGGTTTAGGAAATTCTTTAACCATGGCCTGTAGTTCACTCTTTGACCAAGGAGTAAAAGATACCTGAGGAGGATTGCCTGCAACCTCAGGCAGGTTTCTTTTACAAGGTAACTATTGAATAGTCTCTTCAGAGTGGAAAGGCAGTTAAGACAGAAAATTAGTAAAAAAGTGAGTACTGGGTAAAGGAGCATGGAGAGGAACAACAGGAGTTACATTAGTCTTATAGCTCTTGTTTTAGGTACCTCTTGTATCTTTAATTTTTCATTCTACTTTGGCAACAAATCTTTCAAATAGTCTATTTTGGAATCTTGAAGACTTTCGGAAGTTTCTGCATACCAATAAAAATAGGTATCCCATTCTATTCGTTTAACTCAGGAATCTTTGCTTTCAAGTGCACTTCTTAAATAGATAATCTTGTCTAATTGGAACATACTCCATAATGGCCATTGCAATTTGAGGCTGTTTTTATAAAGATTTTGCCATTTTTGTAGATACTTATAGCTTTGGAGACCATGGTTCTTACACATAAAACAAGCAGGTAGGCCAGAAGGTGGCAAGCCTAACTCTTTGGAGTTTAAGGATTCCATTGCTTTTTCATCTTCTTTTTCCTTTTTTTTTTTAAGCTAAGCCTTTGGGTCTTTCAGAACCAAACTAATACTTAAGGGAGGTGTGCCATTGGTCTGGAGATTGTGTGGTGTTTTACAGGATACCCTGTTGTGTAGAAATTTTCTTGAGGTGGGCAGGTGACCTAATGACCTAGTGTCAGTCTGACCTGTTCTGTGACCACCTTATTCTAACATAGGAGTCTAGAGTTAGTTGAAAGGTGTTCTAACATCTTTTTAGTGTTCAACCCATGCCCACCAACCTTTGTAGCCTTTTTTTTTTTTTTTTTGGCTTCCAAGATTCCCTTTAGCAATAACCTTTATCTACACAGAATAAGACAAAACACCTGTGCACATTAACATACCAGCAGTAACCAACAGATGTAATTGTGGCCTGGCCAGGAGAAGGCCCTGTGCACAACACCAAAAATTCCCCACTGTGGGGATTAGGGGTAAGAATTCGATGAGCAGACTCCAAAGAATGGAAAGTGCAGACTGATTCCAAATAAATGGGGAACTGCACCTGTCACCAGCAATTCCCAACATGGAATGTGGAGAATGATGTCAAACAAACAGGGAATCATAGACCAAATTATAGCACTTCCCAGCATGGAACCTGGGCATAGAACCACAGGCTGGGGTTTCCAACCAAATGGGGAATTGCTCTCTGAACTATTAGCAGTTCCCTGTGAGGAATAAGAATTTCAGTCAAATGGGGACCTGACTGGAAAGCCAATTAGACTGGGAGCTCAATGCAAAGAGGGCAGAGCTCAGGACCAAGAGGAACGTAACCATGGCCCTTGGACACAGAGGACTCAAAAGGGTTTGTGGGCACCACTGTTGTGTTTCTTACTGTCCTCGGTGCTGTGGGAAGTCTCCTTCTGTCCTGCTGCTGCCACCAAATCTGTTAAAACACAAAATTCAACTAAGTAAAATTGAATATCTAATTGGCTTTATTCAACAATTCATGAATCAGGCAGCATCTCATCTAACAAACAGAAATTAATTCTGAAGAACTATACAAAATGGAAGTCTTTTAAAAGCAGAATGGAGACAAGACAAGGGAAGTAGTGTATTGTTTCAGGCAAGGTCACTTTTCTTTGGAGAATGGAAGGGGGTCTATCAAGTGGATTACCTCACAAGTGCTGAGCAGGTAATTCCAGATCAACTGGCTAAGGCAAAAATCCTTGGAGAGTCTGAAGTTCCAGTTAGCTTAGGAATTAAGTCTTGGTTTGATGATGTGGAGTTAATAACTCCATTTTGCGCCTGTAGTCTCTTTTTTAAGAACACTAAATCCAAAGAAAGCAGAAGAAAGGAAATAAGAAAGAATTAAAACAGAAATAAACAAAACACAATACAAAGAAAAAAATTGAGAAATAATTGAGAAAACTAATGAAACCAAATTTGATTCCTTTAAGAAGTAAACAAAATTTTTCTATCAATATGCCCAAGAGAATTGAAAATACATTTTTACAGTAAAGTTTGCACACAAATGTCACAACAATATTATTCACAATAGCCAGGAAGTAGAAACAACACAAATGTTGAATGAATAAACAGAACGTGGAATGTTATTCATCCACAAAAAGGAGTAAGTTACGATGCATGCTGCAACATGGATAGAACTTTGAAATACCGAGCTAAGTGAAAGAAGCCAGGGACAAAATGCCATACATTGTATGACACCATTTATATGTAATATTCAGAACAGGCATATCCTTATCTACATAAATTAGATTATAGTTTCTGGGTGCTGGAAGGAGGAGAGAATAGGGAATGACTGCTAATGGATGCATGGGGATTTTTCGAATGATGAAAATGTTCTGGAATGGGATAATGGCGATGTTGTACAACTTTGTAAGTACACACAAAAAACTGAAGTGCACACTTGGAAATTGCAAATGTTATGGTACATGAATTATAGCTCAAAAAAAGAAAAAGATATCTATAATAATTTTCACAGCTGCATTATTCACTTATAGTCCATATAGGAGGGAGTAGGAAGGTGTTGGTAATGTACTGTTTCTTCGCTTGAGTGGTGATCACATAAATCAACTTACTTTTGTATTATTCATCAAGTTATATGCTTAAAATTTCTACATTTTTCTAGATGCACATTATATTTTAATACAGATTTTTTTTAATATATGAAGTTTATTGTCAAATTGGTTTCCATACAACACCCAGTGCTCATCCCAAAAGGTGCCCTCCTCAATACCCATCACCCACCCTCCCCTCCCTCCCACCCCCCATCAACCCTCAGTTTGTCCTCAGTTTTTAAGAGTCCTCTTATGCTTTGGCTCTCTCCCACTCTAACCTCTTTTTTTTTTTTTTTTTTCCTTCCCCTCCCCCATGGGTTTCTGTTAAGTTCCTCAGGATCCACATAAGAGTGAAACCCTATGGTATCTGTCTTTCTCTGTATGGCTTATTTCACTTAGCATCACACTCTCCAGTTCCATCCACGTTGCTACAAAGGGCCATATTTCGTTCTTTCTCATTGCCACGTAGTACTCCATTGTGTACATAAACCACAATTTAAAATAATTGAAAAGAACTAAGTAAATATCCTTCATCAATATGCAGATCTTTCCCCAAACTTATTCACCCATACTTGCTTAGGTAAATGCCGCTCTATGTGTGTACTTCCTTACACAATACGCAGCAGCATATTTGGTAAGATGAATCGACTTGCTGCTGGATGTGATTTCTCTACCCCATATCTCTTCTTCTTAAGGACTTAAAACGTGCTTTACTTTTTGGCAGGACAGTTCCCATCTAGTGTTCCTTCTAGAATAAGATCAGATCTCCCACAAAAGAAATATATCCACTCCATATCTTAAAACATAAAAAAGCACAGGTAGGGAAGATAATGAGCTTTTGTTTAAAAAATAATCAAATATTTAAAAATAACATTCTAAATGTTTGAAGGTGAGCTTCTCTGACCTTCTCAAAAGACTTGCTTTTTTCTCCCTGAAACACCATGCCATGTGGTCGAATTTCAAAAAAGTTTCTGCTGCCTCTGTAGTATAGCATCCTATTCAGAGCCTTCCTTGACCCTTGTGAGGAAAAAATAAAAAAAGAAAAGAAAAATACTTCCATTTTGAAAAGAAGATCTCTTACTTACTTTGATCTTGCAATAAATCCTCATCAGTTTTTTTTTTTCATAAACCAGTTGGAAGATTTCTTTTACCCATTGCAATAGACAGCACACTATCTGATAAAAAGTTAAAGCTTTGAATGAGTCAGGGATTAACTTGATACTCTAAAGAAGTTGAAATAAAACCAGTTTATTTCCAGCATGTCGATTTAGGGAAACAGTAGCATAAGAAAAGGATTAAAAGATGCACAGGGACAAAAGAATGCCAGGTCTCCTCAACCATGGTGAAGATTTACACCTGACTTTAAGAGTAATGGGAGGACAAGACAGGTTCTTAACCAGCATGACATGATCAAATTTGCATGTGAGAGTATCATTTTGGTTCAAATCAAAATAAATATTAGAATAAAATAAGATTACCACATAACATCCGTGCCAGTTGCTTTTAACCAATTGTAATCTATACAATGTAAATGTCATTTGTGTAAGTACTATCTATAAAACATTAGTGAATAGAGTGGTGAATAATACTAGATTATTGTTTCTTTTTTTTTTATTTTTTTTTTTAACATTTATTTATGTTTGAGACAGAGAGAGACAGAGCATGAGCGGGGGAGGATCAGAGGGAGGGAGACACAGAATCCGAAACAGGCTCGAGGCTCTGAGCTGTCAGCACAGAGCCCGACGTGGGCCTCGAACTCACGGGCTGTGAGATCATGACCTGAGCCGAAGTCGGCCGCTTAACCGACTGAGCCACCCAGGCGCCCCACTAGATTATTGTTTCTAACACCACCCTTGGTATTTTAGTAAAATAGCAATGTGTCAAAATAGTCTAGTTGTGATTCTAATATTTGGCTTGCATTGTAATTGAGGCACTTCTTTGATTACCAAAGATTTGCTGGAATTACTATTATAAAGGCTTACTTTAATTTCAAGGAAATAGGATTGGCAGTATGTCAAACTGTGGTGCATTGGCATGCCACTGGCACATGTACAAAGATACGATGAAATGGAAATCAAAATTGTGATTCACTATAGACTGTCAGATATGGTTTCCTGAGATAAGAAAATCCCAATGGAAATATCAAATTAAATACTCAAACACACGCACACACACACACACACACACACCACAATGAATCATGAGCAATATTCACTCTACATAAAAAATATGTATATAATATCCACTATTTCAGTGGCATTGCCTTTGGAACTCAAATGTGCTATTGGTACTTAGCAGAACTTCAAGCGGAGTATATTTTTAATATCTAAGTGATGTAAATATAAATGGCTTAACAAAATCTGATGCAATATCATTGTACAAACTGCCAATATTTCTCAGAAGCTAAGCATTTTCTCTACTATGGCAAAGAATCCCACTAGTAGAATAATTTTTCTTCTCTTGCTTGATGGATTGTTTCATTTAGGGAACTTAAAAATACTTAAGAGCATTCTGTGAACACTAAGACATGACCATGAGACAAAACCAACATATAGCTATAATTATTTCCTCTGAGCAAACCTGGAGAGTAATCTGACCTTAGATTTAAATCTAATTGTAATTATAACTCACAATTTAGTACATCTGTATTTTTTTTTTCAAATCTAAATGTAATTGTAACTCAGAATTTAGTACAGCTATATTTTTAAAATATAGGTTGCAGGGTTAAAATGACTGAAAATTATACCACATTCATGTATATAGAAATAAATATATTGAAAAGCTGTGGGTAAGTCCAATTTTGTTAATTCCTATAATTTAAGTGTACTAAATGACCTAATAACAAATATTTTAGTAAAGCAAACTAGCACCTATTAATTTATCTTTGTGGTTAAGATGGTTTATATATTGGAGTTATATTTTATAAGCATATGATGTTCTAGATTTTTCCCAAGATTTATTCATGATATTGTCAGTAGGAACTTTCTTAAAAATTCCTTATATAGAATATATAAAGTTGGTGATATGGGAATACCTTAGAGATATTGTGGGTTTGTTTGTTGACCACCATAATAAAATGAATGTCCCAACAAAGTGAGTCAAATGATTTTTTTGGTTTCTCAGTGCATATAAAAGTTTATAGTCTATTTAGCATGCAATAGCATCAAATGTAAAATACAATGTACATACTGTAATTTAAAAATACTTTATTGTTAAAAAAATGCTAACCACCACCTGAGCTTTTAGCAAGTGATAAACAATGATCACAGATCACCATAACAAACATAAGAATAATGAAAAAGTTTGAAATATCGCAATTATCAAAATATCACACAGCGATATGAAGTGAGCAGCTCCTGTTGGAAAAGTGGTGCCAATAAACTTGCTCAATAAACAGTTGTCACAAACCTTGAACTTGAAAGAAACACAGTATCTGCGAAGCACAATAAAATGAGGTATGCTTGTATACACAGTACATTAAGTCTTTTCCCTCTGGTGGTATGATTCTAAAACATTAGCATGCATGAAAACATATGTGGCTTAGACTACCTTATATTAAAAATCAAGAAACCAATACCTATTAAATGTAGATTTGTTTTGAAAAACTCTTGACCATTTATAATCTGTTGACAATCATTTTTGGTGAAAACCCATGTGGGTGGCTAAATTGAATCTGACTTTTTCAGTTAATATCTTCAGCAGATGCTTAATTTAGACCTAATAGAGTAGGATATGTAAAAACTTAAGTCCCATTACCAAACAAAAAATAATTTAATCTTATACACAATAGATTGCATAATCTGTTCCTTAGGATTGTACAATTTGAGGTAGGTAGAAAAAAAATCACCTTTTTGACACACATTGAAATTACTAGTAAGGACAAAATGGAATTTTAAGAACTGTTTGTAATCAAACAATTAAAAGAAAAAAGAAAAAAATCAAATAAGTACTGAAATTCAAAATTAAATATAAATAATAAAAAATATTGAGGATTTAGTCGATACATACTCCTACATCCATTTCTAATCTTGGATCTTCCTGTCCTAACTGTAACTGTATTCTGGACAGAACTTGGAAAGTTGATTACTTCCTCAATTCTAGTGGCAGATCTTGTTTAATCTTTACATCAGTAATGGACAATGAGAACTGAGGAGGAAAGTTGTTAAAAGGTTTCCAGGAAAGACACCACCTTCTGAATGTTGTGTCTCAGTAGGACAGGAATTCCTGCAGCCATCTTGACACTTCCTGATGGTAGAGCTGAGATAGAATGGGGGAAAAGCCAAGAGACTCCAAAGTGGTAACAGAAGTCTTAGTATACCATGCCTGAAGATACTTTAACTCTGAATATTTTGTTAGGTAAGATTTCCTTTTCTAGTGTGAGTTGGAATTTTCTGTCAGCTCAAGATACCATGAGGATATTTAATTTGTTCTACTGTTTAAAATGCAGATTTTTTTAAAAAAAGTTTTTTTATGTACTGTTTTATCTACCAAAAAAGTTATACTATAGGAGGTATATTTTCTACATACAAGTAATCTAATTAGAAATCCTCAATAGAGGATTTTTAGCTGAATTTTATTTTAGCAATTAAATGCAGAACTGTTTTAAATATAGTCCATTATTCCTCATGAAAACTTGGTCTATATTAGTGGTTCTTCTCAATCATGGTCCCATAATTATAAAAACTGTATAAGAAGTATTAATTCATGTGGAGTTGGTCTTTTGAAACATGAAGTATGAGTATCTTCATTAAAAATGGAAGTTGTTTTCAGTTTACTCCTAAGAGAAACATATCTTTAGAAAATTAGAAATACTTAAAACTTAAATAAAACATCATTTAGACATGCCTTTACCATGAGAGATTAAACCTCATTTGACCTTTTCTCAATGGATTTATAAAAACTATTATGAACGTGAACTTACCAACTCTAAACCACTTTAAAGTTTATTTTTACTAACTATAGATTTTCATTTAAAAATTTAAAAATATTTAAAAACTTAAAAATTTTATTTATTTATTTTAATGTTTATTTATTCTTGAGAGAGAGAGAGACAGAGACAGAGACAGAGAGAGATAGAGAGAGACAGAGAGAGAGGCAGAGCGTGAGCAGGGGAGGGGCACAGAGAGAGGAAGACACAGAAAACTGAAGCAGGCTCCAGGCTCCGAGCTATCAGCTCAGAGCCTGATGTGGGGCTCGAATCCACGAACCGTGAAGACCATGACCTGCCCTGAAGTTGGACGCTTAACCAACTGAGCCACCCAGGTGCCCCAAAATAATTTTAAATGTTTAAATAAATGTTAGAAGGCACATTTATTGAATTGGCTGTGCATGCAAGCAGGCATCCATGCAACAAAGTTGGCAATGTGTGTGTGGAGAGGGAGGCAAGAATAGAGTTGCTCAAGGCACCTATAGAAATTAGCTCTTACTGGAATGCTTATCAGAAAAGTAAAGATTCTTATTTCTCAAGACACTTGGGCATAATAATTAAATTGTCTTCAAAGAATGAACTTACACTGCCAACTAGGATTACTCGATACTATCACACACGCACACAATTGAGAAAGCAAACATTTAAATAAATTAATCAGGAAAATCCACGGGATTATGTATTTTTGTGAGCTTAGTCATTTCTCACAGTAAATATTAAGAATAAGCAAATTCTCCTAAAATGGTAGAATATAGTGTCACGAAGTTACAGCTACAATTCATCCAGACATCTGATCTTATGTCCTATTAATTCCTTGTGCACATAGCAGAGAACTCCGTTCCCTGATATTATCTCAACAATCCATTTACAAGCATGATGAAATATTGTTCAAATATTTGAACACTTCGATAGACTGGATTATCCAGAAAGAGATGTCAAGGCTTGACACGCCCACTACACTTCCCAGCCCTGTTGCCTAGTCTCCTTCTCAGTAACACTGTGCTTTTGAAGTAAATACTTCACACAGTGATTCACAGGCCCAGTGAATTACAGTAGGTATGAGTGTCACAGAGATTCTTACAGAAGGTAGGTATTTACCAAACATATTAATAAAGGTTGAAAAGGAAGACAATTTTAAAGGATTTACTATAGGCTGTTGATAAAATACTCCACAGACAAAAGTTGTGCTTAGAAATCGTTGAGAATATAAAACTCTGAAAGTAACAGAAGATAATACCAATTAATTATGTGTGTGTGTGTGTGTGTGTGTGTGTGTGTCTGCATGTATATTTGAATGGTCCAAAGTGTTTTGAATCATGACATCAAAGCCATCTAAGTAAAAGACTAAAAAATCCGAGTTAAAAATTTAACTTTGGAATGACCCTCAAAACTACAAACAAAGTGGAAATATCGGGCGAAAACAGTCTAACATTTTGTCCTTAGTATGTAAAGCAATGTCATAAATCCACACAAATGAAAAACAACCCAAAAGAAAAACAAACTAAAATCATGAAACATTAGTTCACAGATATGAAAACGCATATGGCCAACAGATAGAAGAAATGCTGTTTAACTTTTGTATAATAAAAAAAAAAGTAACCATGAAATATTCTGCTTTATGCATCATGTTGAATTAGATAACAACTTAAACATAATCCCTTGTTCTTGGAGAATATGGAAATGGACAATCCTCCACACTGATAATAGAAATGGCACAAATTTTCAGGAGAACATCTGGGCAATACTCAACAAAGTTATTTTAAAAATTGCTCACCTTTTAAACATTAATTCCAATGAACTACAGGTTTTTGTAAGAAAATAATTGGATATATCACCATATGTAAATTTGCAAGGATGTTGATCTCCAAGCTGTCTATGACAGAAAAAAAAGGGGGGGGGGGCATAGGAAACAATCTAACAATCTTGATACATGTGTTTCAAGAGGAAATTCATTATATTATGGTACAAACATTGAAGGAACAAAACTCATTAAAATTATAATGCAGATAATTATTTGTGGATATGCAAGTTGACTATGGCATACTGTAAAATAAAGAAAATAATTTATAAAAGTTATAATATTCTTTTTTTGTAAAAGTATCTATGTGTATTGTATAAAATTTGGGAAGATAATGCAACAAATTTTAACAGAAGATTTGTCTGCATAATGGTATCATATGTTGCTGTAAATTTTTTTGTTTTCCATAATTTTTTCATTAAAAGAGACTTTTAATTTAGAAAATGTGCCAGAATAAACATATAGTTATATGAAAATAAACAGAAACAGATTTTCTCATTCTCTCATAGCTAAAGTATTGCCAAAGAAAATATTTTAATATATCTTTTGTATCGATAATATAAGAAATGGAAGATTTGAATATATGGTTACAGGAAACCACTAAGCAGATAAAAAAATAAAATAAAATAAAACAGCAACAACAAGAACAACAAACCTATTCTCCAGACACCTTTGGTAAAACAGAATTTTAAAAGTAATTATTCAAATGTAAATAAATAACTCCTGTCTCGGTTTCCAAGGTGGATTTCAAATAGCACATGATAAAAATCAATATAATAAAACCCTTTTTAAAAAAGTATGAAACAAAGTTGAATAATATAGATCAAAGGTAGGAGAGAAAGAGAGATCTGGAAATGGGACCAAAATAAAAATTTTACTAGAAAATAGGCAAATTGATGAAATCTCAATTTGTTAGAAAATCAGTGAGCTTCTGATAAATCAAGGCTAATACTGAATGTTAATTCAGTAGCACTCACGGTCTAATAAAAAGAGACATGAGTTAATAGAAACAAAGAAACATACTTTCTGAACCCTGAGATAATATCATTACATCGATCAATATAAAATATAGATTTAGAAACATTTGTTAAGAAGAATTTCTATGTTCTCTATATAGGACTTTGATTAATATTGGTGCCTGGCAAAAAGTTAAGGCATAATCCTAAACTGTACAAACAGGAAGAGAATTAAGATAAAGCTTACTTTTTGTCACCTTAATTGATACAAGTATATAACATAAGGAATGTTGAAGTTAAAGTTTTACCACTCAAGTCCCAATTTTGATAATCAACAAGTCCCTGAATTATAGCCTACCAATGGAAAGAACAGCAAAATATCCTATCAATCAGATTTGTAGGCAACATTAAAAAACTCCATCATTAATTTCAGCCATCAGAAAAACAATAATATCTGTATATAAATTGAAAAGAAACTGAACTACTTCCTAGTATGTTAAACATTAATTCAGAATGAAATTACATACTGAATTTACACTAGCAATTCTTAAACCTTTGGTTTCTTTTAAAAAGTTGAAATGAGAAATTAGAAAATTTCTGTTTGTAAAAATAAATCACTTTGTGATTCTTAGGTATAAGAACTATTTTTAGTATATTTTCACAGAAGAAATTAAAGCTAGCAATATTATTAAAATAAGAAAGAAAATATGATATGAACTCAAATAATTACCTCACTGCAGATGGTTCAAAATGTAATAAAAATATATCTAATTATTCTTATTGCTATGAATACTAAATCAAAATCAGAATAATATACAATATTGTAATTAGAAGATGTGCCCCTGTGAAATGAATCAAGCTGCCGAGATTCATTTATTTTTCCACCAAAGAAAAAATAGCTTCATATACAAAACCTTTTACCACAAAGTTTACTAAATTAAGGGACCATCAGCTAGGATTTGAAATGTTTCTGAGGCTAATTCAGGCAGAGATCACTGTCATTCCCAAGGCTGCTGCAAACACGGGCTGCCGTGTTAAGTGTTTCTCTCCTAGGGCTTCTGGGCCAGGGCAATGTAGAGTGGCTTGGAGCCCAAGATACGGCCATTCATCTCAGCCATTGCTTTAGTGGCCTCCTCAGGAGAGGAGAAGCAGATCAAGCCAAACCCTTTGCTTCGCCCTTCTTCCCGCATTATCTTGACTCTGCTAATTGATCCAAATGAAGAAAATTCCCTCCACAGTTTCTCATCATCAATGGTGTCATCGAGATTCTTAATATAGAGCTTCATGCCTTGGCACCTCCGAAATCTTTCCTGTTTCAGCTGCTCAAACACTTGCTTTAACTCGGCCTGTCGCTCGGATTTCTTTTGCGCCCGGCCTACAAAAAGCAGCTGTCCGTTTATATCCTTTCCATTCATTTCTTCAACGGCCTTTTTGGCAGCCTCATGGCTATCAAAACTCACAAAGCCAAAGCCTTTGGATTTCCCACTGGAATCTGTCATCACCTTCACACTCAGGGTTTTACCATATTTACTGAAAACTTCCTTCAGGCTCTCATCATCCATGTCATCTCCAAAGTTTTTGATGTAAACATTGGTGAATTCATTGGCCTTGTTGCGGAGCTCGGCTTCCCGATCTTTACGGTTTTTGAATCTGCCGACAAACAGCCTGCAGTCCTTAAGCAGAGCCCCATTCATCTCCTCGATGGCCCTGTCGGCTGCGATCTGGTTCTGAAAGTGCACAAAGGCATAGCCCCTAGATCCTTGGTCATCACTCATCACCTTGGAGGAAAGGATCTTCCCAAAGGCTGAAAAATGTTCATAGAGGGTTTTGTTATCAATGGATCTGTCCAGATTCTTGATGAACACGTTTCCGATGCCCGACTTCCTTAAGTAGGCATCGCGCTGAGACCACATGAGGCGGATGGGTTTGCCCTTTATCGTGTCAAAGTTCATCGTGTCCAGGGCCCTCTGGGCATCGGCCAGCTTCAGGAAGTTCACGTAGGCATAGCCCAGAGAGCGGCGGGTGACCAGGTCCCTGCAGATGCGGATGGACAGCACAGGCCCCACGGTGCTGAACTTTTTGAACAGCAAGTCCTCGGTGACATCTGCGTGGAGGTCACCCACATACAGCGACGCCTGGCGGTACTTCGCTGCCACATTCATCTCCTTGCTCCTCCCCACCGCGAGCCTGTCCCTAGGAGCTCTCAGTGCGATTCCTGCAGGAGGGGTCACCAGGACACGGTTTGGGCCTGGCTCGTGCGTGGTGGCCCCAGGATCACCGCTTAGAGGCTGTGAGATGGTGTTCAGGTACAGTTCCACCAGGTTAAGAGCAACAGCCTCATCAAAAAGCACTCCCACCCCCCACCCCGGCCCAGCCCAGCCCCGCAACCAATTCGGCTCTATTTGGAAGATGGCAACAGAATTCTGAGCTCTCCAAGAAAGGCTGATAGAACCAGACGCTTCTTGCCCACCAATGTGTGAGAGATCTTCAAGGGGGTGGGCTGGCCCCCAATCTGAGCGTTTTCTACAGACACTCGGGTTGCTGGTTTCTGAATAAAAAATAGGCCTCGCTCAGGCTGCTATAAAGTTACAGCCTCCGGGGGAAGAACTCCACAAGTGGCGCTCGAGGAGGCTGCCCGGGGCCGCGGAGCGTGGGCGGAGGGCGCGGGGCCGCGGCGAGACCCGAACCCCCCGAACCGCCCGGGGCGGGGGGGGGGGGTGGTGGGGGGCGAGTCCTGCAAGCGCCGCCGCCGAGGCGCGGCCGGGGCCAAAGCGGGCTGCGGGCGCCCTGGCAAAAACCCCGGCCGCTCTCGGAACCGCAGACCCGGCGCGGAGCCCGGGGATGGACGGGTGGGGGGGGGGGAGGGGGAGCGGACAGACCGACGGACGCGGCCCAGCAAGGCTGCGGCCCGAGCAGGGGCTGGGGGCTCACCCGGGCTGCGGCCGGCGGGGGGCGGGCTGGCGGCTGGCGGGAAACCCGGAACTCGCGCGCTGAACTTCCCGCGCACCCGCTGCCAAGTGGGATGTTTTCTTTTTAATATTTTTTGAGAATGTTTGTCTTCCCCCCGCCCCTCTCACACATTTCCCACCTCCCTCGGACAGTTACGCTGAGAAGCAGGAGGCGGTGACTGGGGTGGAGAGAGGCTGACTAGGGGAGTGGCCCTAATAAACCCACCCGCCTGCGGGGCTGTGCACGGGTCTGACTGAAGGAGCTTTTTCAGACTGTGGATCGGGGCTGGTCACTTCCTCGCTGAAAACCCTCCAGTGGCTTCCTTTGACTCTTGGATGAGGCCCAACATCCTCACCTTGTTGTACGAAGTTGAAGTTCTGCAGTATCAGTTCCAGTCTCAACTTGCTGCTCTGTTTCCCTTAATAAAATCCATGACATGACTTTTTTTTCTTTTCTTTTTCTTTTTCTTCCCCAGGGCCACCTTTACAAGAATGTGCTTCTCAACCATCAGTTTAAATGCTCTCTGCAAATAGAAATTTTCCTTAAGTGACTTCTGAAAGTTTGTACTTTGCTCTTAGAAACTTACGCTACATTGCACTTTTCATAGCGTTTGTTTAATTACAATCTAATGTGATTCCATGATGGTAGGGGCCATGCCCATTTTATTCCTAGGCCCAATTCCGGAACTTTCAGAAATGGGATGCTCAATATTTATTAAATGGATTGATTGCACGGAACGGATGTGATATTTAACCTGAGGCCGGTGTTCATGCGCAGGGACATGAAGATGATGTCCCTTGCCACAGAGAGTGTTGTAAGGCTTGGATGAATGAATGTATCTGGAAATGTCTAGCACAGTATCTGACAGTAATAGCTTTTCAGTAGCATTGATTTTATTTACCGTAGCTTTACATAAATTCCTTAACATCATTCTCATAAAACCTTAAAATCTTCATCCTAACACATCTTAGGGATAGTCACCTGCAAACCTGAGTTGGGTGGACCACTTTATACAAGGCTAATTTAGTGCTTTTCAAACTTTAATGGGCATAGGAATCACCTGGGGATTTCGTTTGAATGCAGATTCTGATGTAGCAACTTGGACTGGAAATTCTACCTTTCTAAAAAGCTCCTGAGTGATGCAAATTCTGTTGGTCTGTGAACAATGCTAAATATCAAAACTTGAAGCTAAATTAGTGAGTCTAAATCTTTTCTAATGGTGACATTTTTCTAAAGTAAGAACTACAAAAAATATATTTCTCTTTCAGAAGATAATGACACTCTAGCAGTCAGTAATATATTATTTAAAAAAAACCCACCAAAATTAGAGTGGGGTTTTCATTATCAAATCCAAATTGCTTTTAACATATCTAAAATGGAATAATAGGTCCATGATTCTTCCCAAATTAATCCTGATTAATGGTTACTGTTTGTGAAATTTATCACTTGTTGTTCCTGTAAAATCATTAGTTCAAATAAGTAATCTTTTCTTCAACCATATCTTCAAGGCTACAATTTAAAAAAGGAAGAGTGGCACCCACTCACTCAGTGAGTGGCTCAGTTGGTTAAGCAACTGACTCGATTTCTGCTGAGGTCATGATCTCATGATCCTAAAGTGAAGCCCCATGCGGGCTCTGTGCCGATTGTGGAGCCTGCTTGAGATTCTGTCTGCCTCTCTTCTGCTCGTGCATCAGCACGTGCCCTTTCTTTCTCAAAATAAATAAATAAAACAAATTTTTTTCAAACAAGGAAGAAAGACCACTCATGTAGTTGGTAGATACATCAATGGATAGCAGCAACATTCCAGTACATGCTTTAAAAATTCAGACACTGTTTGGCATTGTATAGCATAAATAAAAGCGACCATCAGATTCACTATTATCACTTTTTTAAAAAGTTTATTTATTTTGAGAGAGAGGAAGAGAGCACATGCACGTGAGCAGGGGAGGGATAGAAAGAGTCAGGGAGAGAGAGAATCCTAAGCAGGCTGTATGCTATCTGTGCAGAACCCCAATCAAGCTCCGGCTCACCAACTGTGAGATCATGACCGGAGCCAAAGCTAAGAATCAGATGCCTAAACAACTGTTCCACACAGGCACCTCAATGTTATCACTTTCTTTAAAAAAAAAAGAAAAAGAAAGTTCTTACCTATGTATTTCCTGTGAATTTTGTCACAAGACATTTTATTTCTAGGAAAACTGTCTAAGATCATATTAGGTCTTTGTATAATTGTGATTCAACTATAGCAAGATACCAAAATATTTCAAGAACTCATGAGATTTTCATTTTACTTTATGTGATCTTCACTCAACATACTGTGAAACGGGAGGAAAAGTTTCCAAATTCAGAAGTTAGTCTTAACATTATTGACTCTAATCATCTTATGTGCAGTAGATACCGAGCTCAATTTGTTACATTACCATTAATCATGATCCTTTCTATTTATTCTGTGTATTACACTGTTTTTATTTTTATGTTATAACCAAGCAAGAATTTTAAAGCATCTATGGGTCTTTCCTCTCTTTAATTCTCTAAATCTCTATCTCTCTCTCTCTTTTTTTTTTTTTTTTTTTTTTTGTTAGTTGTGTTCATTCACTAATTTCTTAATTTGGGTGGTCTTTCCATTTACCCTGTTTTTCCATTCCAGTTGCCATGGTCTTTGCCCCATTTCATTGTGTATTATTGCATTCGTTTTATTCATTCATCCTCTTTTGCCTAGATGCCAGTCTGTCTATATGCCGGTCCATCTTGCCTTTTGCTGCCAGAATTAATTTTGCTAAGATTCCTTCCACAAGATTTTAGTGAAAAATAACAAATGGCTTCCAAAACTTTGCAAAATCAATCCAATCAGAGCTGCATACATCTTTTGTCAAGCTAACCCTTCATTTGTTTTATATGCACATGCAGTTCTTTGATTATCCAAATTCTGTCATTCTTCAGCTCTGTTTGCACCCATATTTTTTTTTTCTCTCAATAGCCCAGCTGACCGGCACTGATTACTTCTCCTTTTGTGAAACAATTTATTTAACATATTCATTGTGTATATGAAACTAATTTTGGCATGAGTTCATTGGCTTTGATGAACCTGGACTTAAAATTGATATCACCCATGATGTTGTCTTATGCTTTTCTTAGCCAATTGTTACAGCTATGTATATTGCGGACTTGAATGTCCTCTTCCTCAAATATTCTGAACATATTTCATTTAAGTGCCACTTTTCTGCCTCATTTTGAAGTAAGTTATAATTTTGTCTATGTTTCTTTTCGCTCACTTGTCTCTTCAATGTACAGATTTGTTACGTGGGTGGCTCACAGAATTAAGCGGGAATAAGATGCTACTTTGCCTAAATGACAGGAAAACTGTTAGTGTTTCTATTCACTGATCTTCATGTCGATGCAGGTTGTTGCTTACTTTGGTATTTGTTGTGTAGAAATGAATAAATAGCGGGGCACCCGGGTGGCTCACTCAATTAAGCATCCAACTCTTGATTTCAGCTCAGGTCGTGATCTCATGGTCTAGTGAATTTGAGCAGGTCTCTGTGTTGACCCTGCAGAACCTGCTTGGGTTTCTCTCTCTCTCTCTCTCTCTCTCTCTCTCTCTCTCTCTCTCTCTCTCTTTCTTTCTCTCTCTCTCTCCCTGTCTTTCTCTCTCTCCCCCCCTTCTCCTGCTCACACTCTCTGTTTCTCTCAAAATCAATAAACTTGGAAAAAAAGAAATGAACAAATGAATAAATAAATAAATAGCTATAAATGTATTATAATGCATTTTAAAATAGAAATCAGTTGCATTAATTAGACCAAAGTAATTTCTGACAACTACATGAATCATTGCTCTGATGTAGTCAACTATTAATAAAATTTTCTTTATTTTTGCTCAAAGTGATCTTTATTGTCTTAATTGAAAGTAATTCCATGAGTAAAACTTGCTTACATTATACTCTGAGAGTGCCATGTTTAATATTCAGTCCAAAGTACATTGTATCTTTCAGATTATTTGAGTTCAATTTCACTTGACAGTTATGGTCTCTTTTCAGTTTTAATTGCTTTCGCATTTATTTTATTTTATTTTTTACCCAAATGTAGTGTTAACTTCTTTAGCATGAGGTATGTGATTTAAATATCAGAGTTAGCCTTGCCCATATGGGACATTTGAAATGTCACACACAATAACTAATGTATGATTACTAGTAAATCTTGATTAGAAGTTCAATCCAATCCAAAATATCACTTACTACTAAAAAACATCAGGCATCATTGCAATTAAAACTGAATAAGACAGCATCTTTCTTCAAGAGTCTCATGGGTTTTATTAGGAAAAAAAAAAACAACAACAACAATTTCAAACAATGTAGAACTGGGGCACCTGGGTGGCCCAATCAGTTAAGTGTCCGAGTTCGGCTGAGAGCTTGATCTCACGATTTGTAGATTTGAGCCCCGTCTCGGGCTCTGTGCTGTTAGCTAGAAGCCTGGAGCCTGCTTCAGATTCTGTGTCTCCTCTCTCTGCTCCTCCCCTACTCGTGCTCTGTCTCTGTCTCTCAAAAATGAATAAAGGTTAAAAAAATTTAAAAAAATAAAACAATGTAAAATCAATCATCTACAAAAGGTAAAATAGAAATTTAGCACAGAAGATATGTGAATAATTCTGCCTATAACGATTAAAAAAGCCTTTGCAGAGAAAATGGTGCTAAAGAAGATTTGGGATCTTTTTGTGAACTCCAGGAAGATTTAGGTATAAGTAAAGTTAATATCAACTAGTAGCCACTTAAAATTGCTGGAATACAAAATGTGAAGAAGGAAGTGGCAGGAATTGAGGCAAGAGAAGACAAGGGCAATAAACCAGAGTTCTTCACATGCCTAGCTATGACACAGGCTTCATTCTCAATGAGAGCCGTTGGAATGATTGATGGAAGAATGTGTTTATACTATGTTTCAAAAAGGTAATGTGAAGGTAATATGAAAGACATGGAGTCATGGAAACAGGAAGCAGAAATAATGTAAAGATGCGTAATCACGAACCATTTTGAATATGAACATGCATTTCAAAATAAAACTCTGTTATACTAATTAGACCAAAGTACTTTCTGAAGTTTTCATGAATCACTGCCTGAGGTAGGTGACCATTGGTAAAATAGTTCTAAAAATGAGAATATGGTGGTTATTAAGACACAACTTGTGGTAAGAACATTTATTTTTTTTTATGTTTATTTATTTTTGAGAGAGAGAGACAGAGCACAAGAGGGGGAGGGGCAGAGAGAAAGGGAAACACAGAATCTGAAACAGGCTCCGGGCTCTGAGCTGTCAGCACAGAGCCCGATGCAGGGCTTGAACTCACAAGCTGTGAGATCATGACCTGAGCCGAAGTCAGACACTTAACTGACTGAGCCACCCAGGCACCCCCGTGGTGAAAACATTTAGATTTGTAATCTGATTGCCCTCAGAGCGTGCCCAAACACCTTTAATTTTGTGACTGTGCCTTCCCTACTTTGTTTCTATCCTCTTCTTGATCCAGAGCTCTATTTCATCTTATGTTTGTCCCACATTGCCAAAGCTTGGAAAACTGTTCAACTCTGCATTCTCAGATTCTTCCGAGTTCTGATCATTTCTCATAACTACAAATCCATCATATTTTTATGCCAAAATTTCCGAACCTCACCAAGGTAAAGTTAAAGAAAAATAGAGGGAGTGGAAGTGTCAGAGCCCTTTGGCTAGCTCTCTTTTCTTAATGGAACCTGTTTGCTTGTCTTTTGTGACTTAACAAAGAGAGGGATTGAAGGGCTACTATTTTACTCTTCATACCAGGGAAGGTCTAGCATCGTCCACAGAGATGTTCAATTCATTACTGGTCATTCACCCAGGGATGATTTTCTGGCACCTATTGTGGGGAACTGTCATCTACTTTGGACAGAGATTATTTTCTGCTCATCATTCTAGTCTTGTCTACACTGCAGCCATCATTCAGTCAAATTCCTACCTAGAAAACAGTGTTCCAGACTCCATAGGCTTAACCTCGAAGGTCTCTGCATTAAGATCTGTAGGAGTCAGTGCAGTAGAAGAAATGATACAAGATTGACAGGGTCACTGGGAATTGATCATTAGGTGTTACTGATTTTCCCTTATTCCCCTTCACTCTTTCATGCATATTAAGAGTACCTTATTAAGTAATGTGAGCAAGCAGTTACCAGTTTAGAGTGGATAATTATCATTCCCCTGCCCTGTGCCAGGCCTATTTCTGTAATTGGGTAAAAACGTTTTATGATGCAACAACTTTTCTGTCTGGTCGCCGTTTCTGGCTCTATCTGCCAAACTCAAATACTCACAAAAGTCTTCCAGTTATAAAGTCCATTTCCTGCAGTTTGCTAACTTCTGTCTTCAGAGCAACATCTTTTCCTCGGGTAGCAATTCCTGCAATCTTGCATAGGTGTGTAACTGCATTTTCTGATACTTGCCGTTATGCCAAACTGTCAGAAATAGTCAACTGACGTAGGAACTGTCCTATTTAGCTACTTTCTATGTGATATTTTCCTTCTCAATCCCACTACCACATGCACAACTCATACAGACTCATTTGGTATTTCATTTATCTGTCACTGCCTCCTGATACACACACACACACACACACACACACGCACACGCACACGCACACACACACACACACACACACACCATACCACCACCATCTCTAAAATGTAAATTCCATGAAGGCAAAAATTGTGTCTCAGTTAGTCACCACCATATTCTCAAATGCCTAGAATAAGAGCTGGCATACAATAGGTTTTCAAAGCATATGTTTTGAGTGTTGGTAGACAACTATTACTCATGGATCTCTTACAATTCTGCACATCTTGTAAATGAGGTACTGAGGGGTTTTGTTCTGGGCTATAGTTTACATGAAGCTTATAGAGCAAACAGCTTTGAAAGATAGAGATGGTGTTTCTCTCTGAAACAAAGTACAGGTTTATTCAGAGACTTGCAAGAGATAGGTCTCTCTTTGGAGCATAAAACAGGCATGCTTCCTCTCCATTATAAAATATTCAGGTTGTCTAAGCACTGGGTTACTCTCCTCTTAAGCAAACCACTGTGAGTGCAGGTATTATCTGGATGTTCACACATCACCATATGGGAATTTGGGCTTGTAAAACTCTCTCTCTCTCTCTCTCTCTCTCTCACACACACACACACACACACACACACACACACACTCACACACACACACACACACACACACACACACATACACAAAACGCTAATATCCTTGCTAACATTATTACTGTGAGTAATAAAGTCTTTGTCTCTCACCCAGGACCATTGTTTATTTTACCATTATCCATAAAACTGTAGCAAGCTAAACTTGTAGCTTACAATAAAGGTGAAACCTCAGACTCTACATAGTCCTTGACAGTTTTGATGATGAGGATGAAAACTGACATAGGCATAGCTTTTTGGAAAGGAAGGTTAAGGGCCTCACAAGCAGGTTAATGGGATTTGAGGCAAGTCTATGGGATTCAGCAGCAAAACATATTGACCAAATAATATCACCTATAGGACAAAAAAAAAATGGCTCTTCGGTGTTTTGGCTGCTAAACAGGAGGAAATGGGCAGGTGGCTTCAGGGTAATAATAAGGAAACAGATACAAATTCAGCTGCCCAAATGGTGCTCTGGTAAGGAGATTTCCTCACTAATCTGGTAATCAGCCTCAGGCCCATCCATTTGAAACAACTAATATTAAAATTAATCCAGGGTTGGCAGACGGTTCTGATATTTTCAGGCAACAGTTTCAGAAACTTGTATCTCCACTGAATGTAAAAAGAAGGAAATCCATGACCACAGTAGGCATTAACAAGAAAATCAATAGACTTCACCCGTTTCTCGTGGTGGATGAGGATGGGGTGGAAGATGTAAGGCTTGTCAAGGAAAAATGGCAACAGCACATCATCTCCTGCCTCACCTGCTCTTGTAGCCTATCATACCAACCTCAGATTCATTTGGCCACAAGAATAAAGCATCTCTAGTTTTTCCTTTGGTTTTTGGTGGAGACTGACTACTAGAAAACAGTTTTGGCCCCCTGATTTTCCTGAGACAGAAGTATTCTTGTGAGAAACTATAGATAAGTAATTGGCCAGTATGGGATTTGAGGAAGGTGAGCCACTGGAGAATAAATCACTGATTAAATGAAATGTATACAAAATTCTTGCAGCAGTCCCCTTTCTACTATTCTGGAAAAGTCTTTAATGTAACTCTTATATTAAAACAAGGTGTGGGGTGCCTGGGTGGCTCAGTCGGTTAAGTGTCTGACTTCAGTTCAGGTCATGATCTCATGGTTCATGGGTTCGAGCCCCATGTCGGGCTCTGTGCTGACAGCTCAGAGCCTGGAGCCTGCTTCAGATTCTGTGTCTCTCTCTCTGTCCCTCCTCCACTCACGCTCTCTGTCTCTCTCTCAAAATAAATAAATTTTAAAAACAATAATAAAATAAAACAAGGTGAAAACTTAAAGAGATATTATAATAACAATTGAGCAACAAATGCTTCAGATTTATTCCTTAAAAAAAGCTACCACACTGTGAGGCAAGCCCAACTAAACCCAGCACATAAGCCCAGGAGCCCCAACTGCAAGTATTTTGCTGTGGCTATTTTATTTGTTTAATTTTTTTAAACGTTTATTTATTTTTGAGACAGAGAGAGACAGAGCATGAACGGGGGAGGGTCAGAGAGAGAGGAAGACACAGAATCCGAAGCAGGTTCCAGACTCCGAGCCATCAGCCCAGAGCCTGACGCGGGGCTCCAACTCACAGACCACGAGATCGTGACCTGAGCTGAAGTCGGACGCTTAACCGACTGAGCCACCCAGGTGACCCTGGCTGTGGCTATTTAATAAGAGCCCCCCATGACTGAAAGAGATGGTGTTAGTCATTGGGAACACACCACCTGATAAAGATCTTTGAGCAGGCTAAAAATATTGGAAATTCATTTAGTTGAAGCCCAAGCTACTAACAGACCACTTGAACCCAATGAGAAATGTGAAGTTTTATATTTTTTAAAGATTATTTATTTATTTTGAGAGAGAGAGAGAGAGAGATTGCATGAACCGAGGGGAAGGGAAGAGAGAGAGGGAGAGAGAGTATCCCAAGCAGGCTCCATGCTCAGAGGGAAGTCTGATGGGGGCACATTCTCACAACCATGAAATCATAACCTGAGCTGAAATCAAGAGTCAGACACTTAACTGACTGAGCCACCCAGGGACCCCCCCCCCAAAGTCTTATTTTATGGCAAGGTGCAGCTTTCTCTATATGCCAAGCCAGATCTTTTTCTCTACCTTGAGCCCCACCTCAATCACTTTAATGAACAAGATAATTAGTGATTGGCCCAAGTCTCCACTGTGCACAAAGGGAATCCACTTGTCAAATGGAACCATTCAAGTATGTCGAAATATTTTAGGGTAAGGGAAAAAGTCAAATTTTGATTGCTCTGTTGGATATTGATGCCCAAGTCACAATATTACCTACTTTTTGCAAAAAGGAAGTGTCCCAATCCAACTGATAGGTGTGGACATTTTCATGGTAGGGAAGAAAAGCTGAATGGATCTTGTGGGTCATCTAGGACAATTCAGTATCTGTTATTGCTGATTTTACAACAGGATTTATATTAGGAATGTAGGTGTTAGGTGGACATTCCTACAAATTTGGAAGACAATCCTCTTTGGGAGCTCTGCACTTCATACGTAAATAGCTGTTCCTTAATGAAACATCTGGGTCCCTCATACAAAAATCCATATTAAGGGTCATTCACTCATGAGATTGACAGCAAACAAACTGATGATTAAACTTCCAAAACTCAGATCGCCACCAATGCTGCTTGAGTCCATCATTATATGTTACATTTCATGACTTGTTTCTGAGGTGAGAAAGGTTACACTGCTTTGAGTTCTGCCCACTCCTGGACACCTCTATTGGGGTTACCCCTTCTTGGAGCAGTACGCATACCTTTGACACATTATCAGATTGTAGGGTTACTGTTCAAGTTCAGTCTGCACCACTGTGCCTGCACCATTGTGGCCTCTGAAGCTAAATTTCCATAATTTTGTTTTTTAAACCAGGAATATTAACAGTTTGATAATGGAATACCTGTTATCACAAATGCCGCTAAGCAATGTGTTGATAATCATGCTATTCAATGGATTTTCCATGTTGTGTAATATCCACCGATATCTGCTATTATGGACAATTAGAATGTCCTTCTCAAAAATCAGCTCAAAATGATTCTGACTCTACTTTCTTCAACTCCTCCTGGTCTACCTACACCTTTAGGCAGAGATTTTAGTCGCCAATTATGACTGCCCAAAACAAGTGATCATCTCATTTGGCCACTTCCTGAGTAATGACCAGGGTCAAGGAGGCGGGTTATATAGACTCATGAATAGTTGGCATTCCACTCTGCCCATTCCTGACCATGCTGCTGTTTCTTTCCCCTAATGTCCTCACCAGGCCCGAATGGTTAATACACTTTCCAAGTAGTAGCCTGGCCAAAAGGGGTTCAAGGTATTCAAAGTTTCTTCTAATTCAGTGACCCGGATATTCTTCTTAGACTGGCATGTTTTTAGATCATAAAAATAATGACCATTTGTCAGTGGTACACTACTCTCCAAGTCCCTTCATTGTGCTCCATGCCAACCAAAATAGGGAGCACTGTCTCTCTGGTACCTGGCCTTTATGGATGAAAGGTCTGGGTGCAAATAGAAAATAATTGGGATGTGGGTTAAGGTACAGCTCCTGAAATGGGACATGGCAATTTGTGGCAAAATACAAGAGAGTACCAACCTAGGTACCCAGGGAATATCTCAGACTCCAAGAGGCGTGGTGAAGAGAGGAACATCAGTGATCTCTGCCTTTCATATTCATCCCAGACACTTGCTCACGAAGAAAAACACCCTCGTGTGCTGCTCCCAAATTGTTGAGAGCACTTTAAATTTAACCAACAGCTTTGTCTTCCGTCCCTGTCGCATGGCTTTGACCCAGGAGGCAAATGCCATTACCCTTAATCTCATTGTAAAGACTATTGAAAGCAGCAAGAGATGGCCTTGGCTCCTGCACTATCCCATGCAAAACAATTGTCAACATCTCAGATGTTTTCCCTTTTTCCTCTTCTGTGGCTATTATTCAATCATTCCATGCGGTAGACAAATGCCACCCAGATGTTGGCACAGACCAAAAGAATAGGTTGGACTGGTTGCTGCCAGGAAGTTCCTGAAACACAAACAAAACAAAACAAAAAATAAAACAAACAAACAAACAAAAACTTGTTTGAACTAAGCTAGCAATGCTAAGATTCACCAGGCAGAGAGGAGGACACATCAGAAGCCCTATCTACCTGTGACCTTGACTGATGCGGGTCCTACACAAGGGGACAGAATTATAATGGCACTTTCTTTCTAGGGGTATTATGTAAACCTGTAGGAATGGACTTCTGCTTAGAAGCTTGGCTTTCACTGGCCTTTTCCTGAAAACACGTTAATTTGCACCTTAGAAATGGCCTTAAGAGACTTTCAAGTGTTTAAGGAAATATTGCCAGTATATCATGTAGCTGTCAAACAGTTGTGGCAAGTTCTCCAAAATGAGGAAATTCATGGATAATCTTCCCAGAGAGGTAAATGATTTCTAATTTATGTGCAACTTATGGAAAATTATTCTTCTAATGTAAGTCATCCAATTAGAATTGGTGATATGATATTTGTTCCTGACTATCTGAAGTGATTAATATAGTATTTTGGCCTGGATGACACTCAGATGCATGGACACTCAGCTGCAACTCACCATCCAAGTTTGTTATTGATAACACAATTATACAGACTTTGTCCTTGCAAGCCACAGCAGTTTCTGTGCAATCACATTTATATTCTACCATACCAGGGTTTAGTATCTCAGGCCAGATATAAAGGTCAATAAAGAAAAATAAGAAGAAAGTCATTTTCCATCCAAGGGAAGGCCTGATGGTTTGTAGGAGTTATTCAGTTGGTTGGATCTAGAACTCTGGTATAAATGGCTGAAAGGAATATTACAAGTTTGCCTCATCCTGTTGTTTGGAGTCTTGTTGGTAGTAGTCTTAATATCAACAATAAATATGGAACAAATTGAGTGAATTTGCTTCCAGCCTCTGTTGGTTGGATTGGCCAAAAAAGTAGTATACTCATGGGAAATTTTGTCAGATGACAAGATGATATAGAACTAAGAAGTGGATATTGATAAGGAATGACTTTCCAAGGTTATTTTGTGTTTTGGCATGAATTGCGAGCACAGACACTGACCACCATTTTTCCAGACTTTCTAGGCTGTTTATATAGTGAACAGCCTTGGAAGGTAGAGATAGTGTCTCTATCCAAAGCAAAAACAAGCCTTCTAACTATCTTTTATAAAAGATGTCAGTTCCCTGAGCTCGAGTTCTCCTCCATTAATGAAACCTGCTCGATATTTAGGGATCACCTGACTCTTTTCACGTAACCCTTTGGGAACTGTGCTTGGAGAACGGCCAGAAGAAAATGTTTACACTCCAGTTGCTGTTACTGCAGTGAGTGATAAAGTTCTTTATATCTGACTCAGGAATTTTATATCTTCTGCCACCATCCATGAAACTGGGATGTTAACTTGGCAGGAGAGTACTTTGCAAGTCAGGTAAAATCAAAGCTTTCTCAGTTGTTGACACTGAACAAATACATGACTGAGTTGTGGATAACCTCTGCCATATATAGAGCAGACTTCTCATGACTTTTAAGGAAGGTAACACTTACTCACTGGCATTTTTTTCCCTTTCTTCTCTCTTACCAGTATGTCTCTGTATTCTCATCCTTCACTCAGAACCACTTCTCCATCTCCGCTGGCAAAATGTGATGCACTTAAATGTAATCAGTAAGTCTGGTAGCTGCCTGGTATGAGGCTTTTAGTCCCTTTCTTTTGTAATTCTCTATTTTGAAAGTTTCAGTGGGTTTCCTTAGTCCTCTTTGTTCCTAATGCCCTTAGCAAAATTAGCATTAGGCTCACAACAAAATTGAAAAAAACACTTGGGTTGAGAGTACATTTTTGGCATTTTCTACTCCATCAAAAACTTACATAAGAGTATTTTTTTAGTCTTTCTACCACAACCTTAGCGAAAGCCTGTAATGTCTCCATAGTCTTGTTTTTCAGCCTCTGGAATATTTCATTTTGGTCTCTGAAGTCAAACAACCTGCTACTTATGCCCTACAAAAGTCCTGGACTTTTTACAACATGAATATATTGAGGAGCATCTGATTGTTTCTATTATTTCCTTTCTAAGATTGAAAGCTCATGATTCCTTAGTGGGTGGGGTACAATTCAGAATTGACTGGAACTCTTCCATTAACTTTACCATGGTCTACTTGCCACTTCTTTATTTCTCCAGGAATGAGACATTGATATATCTTTAATGTCTGGAATCTTAGCATTAGTCATCATGGACTTCATTTCCTAATACTTCATGGAGAAAATTCTCTGTATAATGTAATAATACAAATAAATGTAAATAAAAGAAGACATAGTCCTGGCTGACTTTGTAGTTGGAAATTCCCTGTTTTAAATCAATAGTCCTTCAGCTGTCTTAGTGCTAAGACACATGTCAACTTTGGTTTCCTATATCCTAAAGGGAGTCATAACTTCTAAGGGTATATCTATAACTAATCTGTTGCAAAATTCTTCTAATAGTTTATAACAAATGCAACTTGATTTGGGGTAGTCAGTTACTACACCAGAGTTCAATAACCCTGAGGGAAGGACATCACAAATCCAAACCTACCATTATGTCCTACGAAGGCTACAACTATGAGCAATTACGGTCCATTGATCAGGAAGAATTCAGTTTTTGTCTATAACCAATCATAATCACCTTCAGATACACAGAGCCAGTCTCAAAGGGCAAACCAGAGTTCTTTTTTCATTAGTATCCCTTTCTTGTTTCCTATCTAGTTCTCTACTTCCTCAGGAGCCCTGTTTTTTCCTGTATCACTTCTTGTGGTCAAGGCCAACTAAACCCATTGACCCTGGATCCTGATATTCTTCCAAGAGGAGTACATACAAAACACATTTTTTTCCATGTTAACTTTGATTACCTCTTTATGTCATAATATATTTGTTTAAGTTTTTAGTTAAATTTCAGTTAGTTAACATACAGTGTAATATTAGTTTCAGGTGTATTCAGCATTCCATACATCACCCAGTGCTTATCACAAGTGCACTCCTTAATCTTCATCACCTATTTCACCCATCCCCCACCTACCACCCTTCTGGTAACCATCAGTTTGTTCTCTTTAGTTAAGAGTTTGTTTCTTGGTTTGCTTCTCTCTCTGTCTCTCTCTTTCTCTCTTTTCTTTTTGCTCATTTGTTTTGTTTCTTAAATTCCACATATGAGTGAAATCATATGACTTTTTGAAATCTCTGACTTATTTTGCTTAGTATTTAATACTGTCTAGTTATTGTCATTGCAAATAGCCAAATTATGGAAATAGCCCAAATGTCCATTGATTGATGAATGTATAAAGAAGAGGTGGTGTGTGTGTGTGTGTGTGTGTGTGTGTGTATATATATATATATATATATATATATATATATACAGAATACAGAATATTAGTCATGAAAAAGAATGAATCTTGCCATTTGTCATAATATTAAAAACATTTTTTTAACGTTTATTCATTTTTGAAAGACAGAGAGACAGAGTGCAAGCAGGGGAAGGGCAGAGAGAGAAGTAGACACAGAATCCAAAGGAGGCTGTAGGCCCTGAGCTGTCAGTACAGAGCCTGATGTGGGGCTCGAACTCATGAGCTGTGAGATCATGACCTGAGCCAAAGTCTGATGCTTAACCGACTGAGCCACCCAGGCACCCTGATGTCATAATATTTTTTAAGGTAATGCAATGCTAATGTTTCATTCTTAAAAGTCTGCTCCACCAAGTATGAGGATGGAAAGAACAAAGGCTTAAAGAAACAAATATCCTAGAAAGCCACACAATCATTTGGATAATTACGAATAATGAACTGAGTTAAGACAGTGGCACTGGGAGTTAAAATAGTTTCAAGTTGTTATATATACAAGAGATAAAACTGGTATGTAATCTGAATTATAATTTTTTTTTTGCTAAAACTACTCCAATAAAATTTTAGTATCTAACTACTAAAAGCAACTATGTATTGTTGCACATCATCTGTGTCTCCAAAACTGTGTATTTGTATATGAAGAATTGAGTACAGAATAAGCGCTCAACCAACAGCTATTATTTTTTAAAATATATTTCATTATTCTCAGTTTTATATATTTTTCCTATTCATTTTTGACATCATTCTTAAAAGGGAGATATATTTCTTATTGTTTTACATTTGTATATCAGACTCAGAAACTTTATATAAGTTATCTAGTACAGTGGCCCCTGCTTATTTGTGGTTCCACTTTCCTGAGTTTCGGTTACCTGCCATCAACCACAGTCTAGAAGCTGATGATCTTTCTTCTGACTTCTCTTCAGAAGGTCAATAGTAGCCTCACATTACATTGCAATGCCTATGCCATTTACTTTTCTTCATCTCATCCGGTAGGCATTTTATTAGTTCATATCATCACAAGAAGAGAGGTGAGTCTAGTATAATAAGATATTTTGAGAGAGAGGCCACATTCATTTAACTTGTATTACAATATTTTGTTGCAGTCGTTCTTTTCATTAGCTATTGTTAATCTCTTACTGTGCCTAATTTAAAATTTAAACTTTATCGTGGTTATATACATATAGGAAAAACATAGTATATATATAGAATCCGGTACTATCCTCAGTTTCAGGCATTTATTGGAGGGGGGTCTTGAAATTATCACCCACAGATTAGGAAAGACTACTCTAATTGAAAGAGAAGAAAGTGAGGATTTTAATCTATGTATCTCTAATTGCCAAATTCATGCTCTTTCGATTATATAGCACTAACTTTAAATATGTGTTTGATGTCTCAGTAAACATGCCTATTTTTTATTGAGATTTAATTGACATATAATATTGTATAAATTTTAGGTGTACAGCAACATGTTGATTTGATGACACATTTATATATTGCACTATGATTAACATGGTAGTGTTAGCTAACACCTCTATCATGTCATATAATCATCATTTCTTTCTTGTAGTGAAAACAATTAAGATCTAGTCTCCTAGCAACCTTGAGCTTTATAATATAGTATTGCTGACTATAATCTCTATGAGGTCCATCTCTATTTAATAATAATTAATTTACTCCAGTAGGCATCTTGAAACCAAAAGCCAATGAGACCATAGCTTCAAGAAATTTTCAATTTCCATCATCACTTGAATTTGTTTTCCCACTCGTTGACTCAATCCAGTAGCCATTTACAATATTCTGTCTTCATTCTCTGTGCCTTTACTCCTGGTATTTTTTCTAATTTACCTTTCTTTTATACCTTGCTACCACATCTCTTCCTCCCATCAGTTAACTAATTAAACAATTTGCAAGACCTTATCGTGTGGGTTCCTAACAGACCATGTTTCAAGGAGACACTGAAAAAAATGCATCAACAGACCATGGGTGAGATTTCAGGGGATTCTGGGAAGATGTACCACTTCGATGGACAAGGACTTTGAGCTAATAAAAGCCCAGGGATGTCCTTGGCCCTCTGGACTTTTCACACCGACACAGCTAAAATCCTTTCCAGCTGTTTTGTGCCCAGAAGAGATATAGGCTAATTTTAGATTAACCACAAAAAGTCCTCCACTCAGGAAATTTTCAGAGGAGATGATCCAAAAGGAAACAGATGAGAGAGAAAAAAAATGATATTGAAAAAATGGCTATGTTCCAGAAATAAAATAAAACAGACCTGGAATCATTTTAGGTCAATCTGAGGAAAAAGGTTATTTCTCTGGTGAGGTAAGGCTAATCCTTTTTATGATTTTTTTCTGGGATTGATTTTTCTATTTGTGAATGAGAAATTTTGACATATGTATGACTGCAAAATTACCTGATATAACAATGAAAGCCCACAATTATTGAGTGTTTACTATGAGCCATATTCTAAGAGTGAATTACCTCATTTAATTTTTATAAGACAGTATGTGGTAGATAGCATTTTTAGCTCCATTTACAGATGAAGATGGCAAGCCACACTGACTTTCAATAACGTGCCTAAGGTCATATGGATACAACTCTAGAAAGCCTGACTCTAGGGTCAGTTCTTGGCTTCATTGGCAAAAATGTTGTAGAAGTAAACCTTTCACTTCAGACACTGTTGAATGGCCATTCTGAGGTTGTTCGTGGAAAGGTAGTGGGGTGAGGGTGTCCACTCTGCCTCCGGTTTCCTCTGCAGCTTTCCTTTACATCGTAGCCAGTACTAGTCAATAGGCTCTGATTCAAACACTCACTTGGTTTACCTATTTGCCTACAACCCTCTCTATAGCCCTTTAATACTTTTTAATAATTGGGCCCCCATTACTTGACTCGGGTTTTACTCCATACACTGGTGAGCCACTGAAGGATTTCCCTTGCCCTGAAGACACCATCGCTTCCACTCTCCATGCACCTCACTCTCTCTAGCCCCAAACACTTTCCTCACAATTCCCTTAGTTTCAATCTTACCAACATGATCCTCATCCCCATTCCACATCTAAAATGCAAGTTAGGTAAGGATAGACATTCAGCCCCTCTTACAATGAAGGAGAACTGGATGGTTAGAAGAGTAAGATACACAATTTCTGTGGGCAGACATTCTAGGCTATGACAACCTTTTATTGATTTTTTTTTATGTCATGTGCATTCTAAATGTCCTCCACAACCCCCTATCTATTCTTTCACCAATATAATTTGTCTTGAAAAACATTTCAACCTGTTACTTTTTTGCTAGTAAACCACAATTTATTTTGTCTTCCTTTATTGATTATTAGCAGGTACTTTTTGTTTTATTGATGCTTCAATCCTTTTATGGTCATTATGCATTTTGAATGAATTATTCACTACACACACACACACACACACACACACACACACACACACTACATTTCTTGATCAGACACTTACATCATCCTGTATAGTGTAGTGCAATTTGTGGTGAAGATGTAAAACTCAGTAATTTCACTCCCAAAGGAAAATTCTCCAGTGATTCCTATATTTCTCTTTCTCTGACAATCTCAGCATTATCTCTACTTCCTCTGTCTGTGAACCATATTTTATGTTTTATCTAAGTGATATTTAAGTGATATTAACTGTTTTCTGCAATAACAATTCATGTGGCTCTTATGAAGCTCACAAGGGCTACTAAAAAAGTGCTGTTTTGAAAATCGCAGTCTAATTATTATAATTGATATTTGCCCTTTGTTTAGCACTATAGAGTGACAAAATTGCTTTTTAATTTTTCTTCTAAGAAACGTCAAAAATCCTTCATGACTTATTTATAAGTAAGAGTAGATAGAACAAGCTAAAAATAGGGCTTATCATAAGACACATATTTGGAGGAACAAGGAAATTTAGCTTGGAAAACAGGAAATTCACACAGAATCTCATAATTGTTTTGAGAAACTGAGTTCCTACTTAATCTCTTTATGTTAAAGGGCAGGACTAGTAACAGTTATATAAGGAGCATTTTAGTACAATTTGGGAATTCCTTAAAAATTAGAGGACTTTAAAATGAAAATTAGGGTTTTCTTTGTAGTAACAACTGTAAGTATTCAAGCAGAAGTTAAATAAATACGCAACAGAAAAGAGATAAGGGGGGTTACTTCATGGGAGGCTGGAATAGAAGATGCTAAGATTTATTCCTACATTATTATTTATGGTGTATTTTATAATTTTGTGGAAGCATGAAATTAAAATTTAGAATCAGTGCTCAAAATAAGTAAAAATTTAACTAAACTATGTATAGGAATGTTTCATGTCTATTGGGTGTTTGGTTATAGTAGAAAGATATTTTTAAGAGAATATTAGGTATTCAGTCCATATTTTTGTTTACTATACATTTTTTCTATGCCTGTAGTATTTTCAGTAAAGATAAACTACAGATGCATATTCATAGAAATGTTTTCTTTTAAAGATTGATTAAAGCAACATCATTAATAACTATTGCTAAAATTAAAATACGGCAGCAACATTTTATTTCCACTCTTTCTTCACTTTCACATGTACCAAGGAGCAATGCCAATATCTCTAATTCTCAGAACCTTCATTTAAATATCTTCAGATTACTTGAGTAAATATTCTGCTTGATTTTTGCAAGGGCAATTAGTATAATTCTTCTTGCAAGTATAAACTCTGGGTTTAGAAAACTAAAACTCTTTACAAATATATATGCATATATTTTACGCACAGATGTTTATGGATTATATATAGCTAAATGTTTGTGTGTGTATTTTTTATGTCGAAGAGAGTAAAAAATATATATATATATAGGAAATGTACAAGTGTATCCGAATGTTAAATCCTCCTTTATTTGAGGATGTGCTATTTCAGGTGATTTTCAATACATATGTAAAATGGTAGTAATCAACTCAGACATGCTTTTTACCAAACATTTGCTTGGTACCTGCCAAGCATTGTATTAAATGCGGGGGGTGGGGAGAGTGATGCTAGATACAAGTCTTATCTACAGGTGTATACAGCATAGTGGAAGGATATAAATATTAGATATAAATATCTAAATAAAATGTTATAATAAAATATTAATGCATATTTATTCATTATTAGTACCTATCACTCACTCTCAAATAGTAATAGATACTTACATTTGTTTTCATCTGTTATAATCACACCCAGAGATTACTTGAGTGATCTAGGTAAAGTGAAAGTCTAAGAAATATTGTTGATTACATGAACCGCTAAATTGCTAAATTACTAGTGCAGTATCTTTATGGTCAACAATTCTGATAAATAGGATTAGTTAACCAAATAAATAAAGACGCAGTTTTGATTGGTTACTATATTGCAAATCTGTTGGTAAGAACAGGTTTCTGAAGCATGACATTTAGATTTCCCATGTAAGAATATCTGCTCTAGGGGCACCTGGATGGCTCAGTCCAGTAAGCACCTGACTTCAGTTCAGGTCATGATCTCAGGCTACGGTTCCGTTACTGAGTTTGAGCCCTGCGGCAGGCTATCTGCTGTCAGTGGGAAGCCCGCTTCACATCCTCTGTCCTTCTCTCTCTCTGCCCCTCCCCTGCTTGCTCTCTTTCAAAAATATATCAACATTAAATAAAAAAAAAGAATATCTGCTCTGAAATACTAAGACCGTAAACTATGGTATATTATTAGTTGAAAAGAATTGTGAGCAATTTGTTTTGAATAAACAAGAAAATGGAAGTTTCTTACCTGTAACAAAGACATGTAAACGTATTTGGCTTATTGACTTACGGAAATAAAAATTGGTTGAGAAATCAATAATAAATTCCAAGTATTATTTTTTCTAATGCCATACAAATCTCTTCTCCCTCACTCTTCCTAGCCCACTGTGCTGAAATTCTATCTTCTTAGCCATCTGATATTTATTGAATGAAAATAGTAAGGATCCCAAGACTAATTGAAACACAAAAAGTTGGAAGGATTTTATTTGGGAGGATGATGACAGTGTGGGAAATCTATGATTTCCTAAACAACTTACTTAAAAATGTTTTTTCCCCCTAAGTTATAAAGTGTTGGTTCAAATAGACAGATTTAAAATGTCCATGGATACAAGGAACAGGTAAATTAAATCCATTTTTCTCAACCACTGACTCCTTGGAGATCTGAAAGTCCTTAGTTTGAAACTTAGCTCAGCATTTATGAGCTATGTAACTACGAGCAAGTCACTTCCTTTCTTCATGTCTCACTTTCTTAATTTGTAAAATCGAGTTGCTGCTCGCATTTCCTAACTCATACAATGTGCTTGGCATATATAAAACATTTAATATATCTATATATTTCTTTAAAACAATATTTCATGTTTTTACATGCTCTAACTCACTGAAAATCTAGCCACATGGTCATTCAATATAATGTCTAACAACCGGCCGAGCCCGAGTGGCTGGTAGGCAGAGCAGAGGAACTAGGGGTTCTCTACTGAAAAAGTGAGCTAATTTCATCAACATAAGTCTATCACTTCTAATTTGTGTGACAGGACTCAGATTTCATGGAAGAGGGAGAAACTGGGTGAGGAAAACCATGTCAGGGTGCAGCTGAAATGACCTTGAGAGACCTAGGTAATCATTGGAAACTTCATCAAAACTACAACTCTTGGGATATAGGGAGTCGGGAGACCAAGGAGATAAGAAAACTTAATGTTTGGAAAACACTGTGTTTGTTGGCAAAGACTAGAGTACTGTTATTAATCCTTTTAGTCCGAGAAGATTTTTAGTTCAGACACCCATTGTATAAAATCTTTTATTCCCTCCTGTTTTATGACAATGGTAAGAGAACGTAGACAGTGAGTTTTGTCTGTGCTCATCTAGCATTGATTATTCTAATAATCACTGCAAAATGCTTTTATGTACCCAGATGGCTTCTAAAAAACTTAAGTTACACAGCACAGTATTGTATATTAGGATGGGGTAGACAGTAAAAAGAGAACCACCCTTATCTTGAGTCATCTTAAGGGTGACTTTGTTTTATTTATTTATTTTTATTTTTTTAACATTTTTTGTTTATTTTTGAGACAGAGAGAGACAGAGCATGAGTGGGGGAGGGTCAAAGAGAGAGAGGGAGACACAGAATCTGAAACAGGCTCCAGGCTCTGCAGCGTCAGCACAGAGCTCGACTCGGGGCTCGAACTCATGGACCGTGAGATCATGACCTGAGCCGAAGTCGGACGCTCAACCGACTGAGCCACCCAGGCGCCCCAAGGGTGACTTTGTTTTAAATAGAGAAACTAAGATTATGGGTAAACCCATCAAATACAAACACAAAGAACACAAACACGTTAATATATCTGTCATTCAAACCAGGATATTCAGATAGGAAACAGGCCTATTATTTAGGACTTTGGAGAAAGAAGATCAGATTGTAACATGAAGCCCATTACCCATTTCCCTTGTCTTGCTTCCAGGAAAAAGTATTCTCAGGTCTGGGTGTATTTTCCTGGGGACAGTTGCCAACACATTTATGCCCAGAATAATTTGACTATGCTAGTCACCTCCAAATCTCCATATCCAGGTAAAACTGGATAAAATAGACTTAGATTTCAGTCACAGGATTTTTGAAAAGCAGAATGTATTATGTCTACCACATCGGCCACACTATGTGGGTACAGTTCTATGAACTTAATACTCCTTTCTCCTGTCTGTTTCACATCAGTCCCATTCTCTATGATTTTCCAATACAAACAGGGGTTTTAGTTAATATTGATTCAAAAGCTTTATATTTTATAAGATGCCAGTAATCATCAATTAAATTTTTCTTACACTAGTATTTTATCTGCTCTCTACCATTTCTTTTATCCCAGTCTCTTTGCTATATATAATTCTGAGAATGGAGGTCTAGAAATAAGACAGTTTCATTCTTATTCTATATCTTTATTAACACTTGGAAAAATTAAGACATGAACAAGTACCATTAACAAGTTGTCTTTTTTTAATGATAAAAATTATCAAGATATATATGCCAAGCCAAGTATTGAAACTGGAAATGACCCCAGAGATCATCTTCAACTTATTATTTTTTTAATATAAAACAAAACGAAATGATAATAACAATAAAACTCAAACCCAAATATTTATACTTATATCACCTAGCTTAGCCAGATTTTTATAGAACCAGGACAAAAACTCATGCCCCACCATATCTATGCTTATCTTATTCCATGGTAAGTCTCACCTGTATGTCACCTAACTTCAAAGTTAACTACAAAATGAAGTTCTAGATAGAATGCTTTGTCAACATTGCTTAAAAAAATAATATTCTGCTCTTGAACAGGCCTGCTAAAATAAGGAATTTTTGTTTCAGTATGATGTTTTGGAGCCTTTACTTAATAACCAAGTGAAACTTTATTTTTAGGTTGAGAGACATTTTAAAATTCTTATGCTTTATTTAAAATACGTAAAGGTTAAATGTGTTTTAAAAATATTTCCCCCAATGCCTCAGAATATGACATATATATAACATCAAAGGAACTTAAAATATCATTTCCCCCATGTCATTAAGCATGATATACTTAATTGATTAGAGCATCATGCTGTGGTGTGTGAGGGTAGGTTTGGGAAATAGTCATTGCCTCCATCTTTCACTATTTTAGAGAGTAGGGGGTTTATTAGACTCCCTCCTCAGGAGGATTCATATCAGGCTAGATATTTTCTATTCCTCCTCTGCACACTTCCTGGTCCCTCTTATGTAAGGAGAAATTCTTGATCTGATTGTGAAATTGGTGAGAAAATGACATCCACTGACACATATCCAATGTAGTGTGTATACCTATGGAGAGTCATTTGCAATAAATCTAAATAGCAGAAGCAGCCCAGACTGTTTCTTACCCTCCAGAGCCACCAGGAATCCATTGTATCTGATTCTGTGACAATTGCTAGGATTCTGACAGGCCCAACTTCTTTTCCTCTTTTGTACTTTCTGCTCTGTTATATTTATTAGCTGCTTTGATCCCCCCCATGTAGCTGTCCAGGTAAGTGTCTTCATCTCAGACACAATTTCTGCAACAAGAGAATCCTACAAGTTAGACTCCATTGGGTTAGTAGATGGATGGTGGACAGGGTTAACACAAAGAAGCTCCATGTTTGTGTGGAATCCAAACTGTGTTCTCCAATTTCCCGATAATAGGCACTCTTGTACATTTGAGTGTTACTGTGCTTTTATATGGTGAATTAAAAATGTTGGTACTGTATTTTGTTGTTGTTTGGCACTGGTATTCATTTCCGGTAAGAAACCTAACCGAGAAGGGGAACTGATTCTGCACCCATTTTGAAGAATATTGAGTTTATACATCTGAATCCCAACTTTCTTTTCTCCTCCTCTGTCCTAAAAACAAACAAACAAACAAACAAACAAACAAACAAACAAACAAACAAAAAACACCCAAGTTTTAGAACATAATATTCATTAGTTGAATAAGGAATATAACATCAAGGGAGTGATTTTTGTATTTTTTATTCTTAAAAGTTTAGAAGCGTGTTCTGAAGATGCACTTTGATGTGTTGGAGTGTGGGAGGGGATGAGAGGAAGCTACTATTCAATATATGCTATATAATATTCAAACATGAATCTTCATTTTCAGACTTTTCCCTTGGGTTCACTTATGTCTAAAGAGGAAAAAAGGCAAGCCAGAAAATAGGATAATCTTACAATTTTAACTGCAAATATTTATATAATCTTATCTATTTATGCTAGCTTAAAATGTAGACAGTCTTCTAAAACACCAAAGAGCTATTGGTTTTGTTCCTTTTTTGCTAGATAACTTTCTAAAATATAAGAGCTGAAACTAGCAAACAAGTTGTGTAGGATGGGTATAGCTGTTTCAGATAGCATGCTTTTCAGATTAATTGGAGTCTGGAGACGATATCCTCAGACTCTTCTAGAAAGAAGGAAAGGCTCATGATATCATACAATTTAATCAAATAATTGGCCTATCACTAGCAAATCACATAGGATGAAATGCCATGGATTCCTAGGTGCTAACTTTATCCTTCATTTTACCAGATTTCTCTCTATATTTTCTTTCACCTGAAATTTCTTTATACTGTAATGTTACTTTAAAGATATTTTATGCTTTTCATAAACCACATCATATCTTGTGGAGCGACATGAAGCATAGTTGTTAAAACATGTTTCTGTCCAGTTTTAAAGACTTCAGCTTGCTCTTCGATGAGCTTTTTATGCTTTATATAACCAAACTAGTACTTCAAAATTCAATCAACTTTACTTTGCAAAACTGTCTCAGTACTTACTGTTGAAACATTTTTTTCTAGAATTGATTATTTTATAGGTGCCTACATTTGATATCTTTAGCAGTATAGATGGAGTTTTGGAGAGGTGTAGAAAATATTTATTTTAATATGTATATAGTGCCAGTCTGTAACCTCAGTAATAGTATACTTATTTTCAATTTTTAAAGTGATTTTCTTGATTTTTTTCTCTTTAGATTTTATTTGACAATACTTTCACAGAAAAAGGAACAGAATAAAATAGATTAATTTAAATATCACCAAAATACGCTTGCTTCTGTGTAAGATGAGTTTTTTGCAAAGCAATCCACACAAAATGAGATGCAGATAAATGTCCTTGTTGCAAGATAGGTGATAGGGAATTAGAGTAGATAAGAGAAGCCAGAGAGAACGTTGTTTTATAAGAAGTTTGCTATAAATTTCCTTTGTTCCTGGAAGTTTCTAAACTCAAGTTTCAGAAACATAACTCTCTTGGTTTGTCATTTATCTTCCATAGACATACTTTAATATGTGTTTTTCCACGATGCCCCAGAATGAAGTAGATCAACATTTAAGCCACTCTTGCTACAGATTTAATACAAATTCAATTTCATGTTTGACCTTTATTTTTATGACTGAAGTATTTGTCTCCATACAACCTTTCACCTTTGAGTAACTGGTTTTAAAGTCTTTAAGATGCATTAAATATCTAACTTGGAGCCAAACTACTTTCAAAAATTTAGAATTTCCAAAGTACAATTATTACTGAGTCATTAATGTTTTCAGAAATCTCCATAATGTAAAAATTGTAAAAATAATATCATCATTAAGTATTGCTCTTCGAATAATTTTACAGAAATGCAGTAAGAATTCTTTGGAGAAGGGCTCCCACGGGGTTGAGGCTCAGACCTCTGAAGATACGGTGCTATCCTATTCCGTTAGGTGGTAATTTTTCTAAGTGCGAATCTGATACCGTTTCTTTATTTGTCTGTTTCTTTATTTGTCAGTATACTGTTGATTGCCTGCCCCTCTCACTTTTTAATTTTGGCACACTTTGTTATTCTGTTTTCTTTTAACGGTTATCTTTATTGGTTTATCCGAACATATCTTACATCCGTGAAACACTGAGAAGACATGATGAGGCTGATTCTAGCAGTAACAAAATATGTTCGGTGCGGGGACAACCCTAAGAGGAATGGCAAATGCTATTCGTGCTTTCATTTTCTGAGAGGCTTGTATCAGCAAAACCTAACAGAAAGTCAGTGCTCCAGCATAGCCCTGCAAATAGAAAATAAAAATGTTAAATAACTGACCCAGACCATCCTCCTGCTGTTCAGTATCCACATGCACCCTTGCGAGGATCTTCATACTTCATCCACTAACAACTTAGTCTGATAAGATGCAATGATACTTTGAGTAAGGGTCCTCTCACCTTCAAAAGTTATAAAGGTATCCGTCTCTGCCTGATGTTAATTCAGTCACGATCCTAATGGACCTCTACCAGACAATTGAATGAGTGCCACCAGCCTTCCCATTGAACCCATACCAAAGTTTAACAGCTCAGCGAAACTGTGGTGAACCAGTTTACATACAGATCCATGTCTAGTAACATTTTATCTACCTATCTATGCATTCACCCTATTTTCCCTTACTCTCTCCCTCCATGGCTCATTCACTCTTTAATTTTCTCACTATCTGGCTTTTTCTATTTGAAAATCTTAAGTAATTTAGAAGTTGATGAAAAAAAATAGAGGGGGAAGAAAAAACAAATATAGTTCATGTCTATATCAGCTAAATTAAAAAAAAAAAAGTTTACAAAGTGTATAGATTTCGTTTGTTTAGAAAATTAGACCCAGTGTCAGGAATTAACAATAAACTTCTTGACATTTTTGCTATCTTGTAGGTATTTGTCTTTTACCATTATTTTTTTTCTTAAGAAATGGATTAAATGAATGTATTTCTAATTACATTATCATTTTCTTTCTTGATTATCAGACAGGGCATAATTGATGAAGGTGTTGAAGTTATAAAGGCAAAACAGGGAACATTTTATAAATGATACCACAGTCTAAGGTTCCACTTCTTTGGAGTTGAGCCATTGAACTTTTAAGAAAATTGACTAACATAATGTATATAAAGAATGATTCCAATTCAAACCAGCAGGGTCATTACATATAATCACTCCACTCTTAAAAGGTCATATTGAAGTCATAGAAAATATGTAAAGGAGAAATAAGTAAATAAAATAAGAAAACCATGAGGCATAGAAAAATAAGAACATATGAAAAAGCTTGGAAAAACTCCCAGGAGAAAGCAGATGGCAGTTGGTCCAATTACGTTAATTAGTTTTTATAATGAATAATGTTTATATAATCATACTACTATAAATGTTACTTATCAATGTTTAATTCTTAGAGGTACCGCATAGAAAAATCCTGATAACCTGAATTATAGCTCCAGAAGAGAATATAAATGTGACCTAAACTAAAAAATAAAATAAAATAAGAATAATAAAACTAACACACATAGAGAGACAAAAGGAATATTAATTAGCCAAATGACCTCCCATTTTATATTTGAGGTTCGATGTGCTCTAGCATTTACATAAATCAAACAGGAATGCAAATGAATTATATTTAAACTAATAAAGGTAACCATTAAAAGAAACAAGAATACCAAAGTATGCCAAAATAATAAAGTGAGAGGAAGAAGCAGTCAATAATATATGGATAAATAAAAGGAGAACTGAAGTAACATACTTGCATTTATAACAATTACTACTCAGTAGCAAGTGTTTAACCGAGAACAATTTGTCACCCATTCCTTGTCTTTTTGACCTTGACATATTTGACAGACACAGCAAATTTGTAGGCAGAATACCTCTCAATTTGGGTTTGATTGGTGTATCCTCATATTCAGATTCAGGCAGGATTTCGAACGAATGATAGCACACTATTATTTCAGGAAGCATATGGTATCAGATTGGTATAATATTAGTTTGTTGCAATATTGGTGATATTAATTTTAATCACATATGTAGGGTAGTTTCTGTCAGGTTTCTCTGTTGCCAAGTTGCCCTTTCTGTGCTGCAATTAATTAATAATTTGTTGGGGATACTTTGGTAGTTTCCACTGTGGATTAGATAATATTGTTTTGATTTCAAATTTCTGGACTTTTATCACCTATTATATCTATATATGAGAATGTGCTTGTTCTTATAAAATACATGTGCCAACGAGAAGTAAAGGAGTATAGTATTCCCAACGTAATCCCAAATAGTTAAGAAAAAAGAAAATGTGTACATATAAATACATACATAGAGACGGAGATGAAATTAATGCTTTAAAGTGTGAGAATTAGTGAATCTGAGTGAAAGGTATCTGGAAGCTCCTCATACTATTGCATTTTCTTTGTAAGTTTGAAAATAATACAAAATAAAATAAAATGTTATTAAAGTAAAAGGAAATTGTTTGAAGTTTGGCCCATGCATTGAGGATGGGGACAGGGAAATGAACTCTGCATTGTCTCTTATTATATGCATTAATTCTTGAAAGTAGGCAAAACAATTTAATAATAAAAATTTACTTCGGGGAGCCTGGGTGGCTCAGTCAGTTAAGCGTCCAACTTTGGTTCAGGCCATGATCTCACAGCTCATGAATTCATGCCCTGTGTCAGGCTCTGTGCTCACAGCTTGGAGACTGGAGCCTGCTTTGGATACTGTGTCTCCTTCTGTCTCTCTCTCTCTGCCCTTCCCCCACTCGTACTTTGTCTCTCTCTCTCTCTCAAAAATCAATACACATTAAAAATCTTTTGAAACAAAATTTACGTACTTAGCACAATCCATGGCACATAGTGAAGACTGAACGAGTGGTCTGTGATTAGTGTGGTAGTTATTCAAGAAGGAACAAGAGAAAACAGTTGTTCTCTATTGTTGCTAAAAGGAGACTTTGAGGATGCGATTTATGAAGTAATTGATGATTGATTGTCTTGGATAGAACTGGGACTCTCAGTCTGCCGGATCTACTGCAAGCCTTTGAGCTACCATTATGGCACAAGTTACAAGGAAGACATGAAGACACTAGGACTTGCATGTCGTAATGACCTATTTATGGTCTGAAAGAGATGCCAGAAAAGATCCCTTCCCTTGACAATGTGGCGATAGTCCAAAATCAATTCTTCTAGTTTCCTTGAAGAAACTGAGAATGATATGCCCGTGTTCTTTCACATTCATTTCTTTGAAGTGTGTGCTTAGTGAATGAAACTTGGGAAACTTAGCACTTTCTAAATGGAAAGATGTTCCTTTTCTTATTTCAAACAAAGGTTATTGAAAATTCATGTTTAATAAAGATAAATATGCAGAGGGGATTAGCATAAAAGGAGGTTTGCCATGCTTAAAGCCCATGTCTGCTTTAGAGTAAATCAAGCAAGGTAATATTGGTGGGATAAAATTAAGACACAAATGAAACCTGGTATTAATTTGGAATTCGTTATCATTTGTGTTGCGGAATGTAAAAGGGAACAAAGTAACACAAATAAAATAACAAAAAAGGAAAATATATCTAAAAAGAACAGAAAATGTGTAAAAATTAAGTAATAGCTCTTCATATGTGGGCAGAATATAAGTAAATAAATTTTACTGCCTTCAGTAATAATTATACACTGTGTAGATATTTTTCACTTCAAAGTGTGATCTGAGAGGCTTTTCCCTCATCCACCCAGCGTGCACAGCGTAGTAAGAACTATTTTAGGAATGTCTTCAGGGCTACAGCATTTAACCATTTGTAGCTTTTGAGTGTTGTTTGAAGTTTGTAAATAGTGCCATGTACAGAAAGCTAAATTTAGTGACTACAGTGTGAATAAGAGAGAATCAAAATAGATAATATGATTAGAGATAACAAACGTTATGAAATATGCAATGTTATGCAAGGTTGAAATTCTTGCTTAACTTATCAAAAGGGGACTAAAAAGGGGAAGCGCTAATTGGTTTTTAATGTAAGTACTTTGGAACAAAGGCATTTTATTGGAAGTCACTGCACTGAATTAAAGTGCTCAATACAATATACAGTATAAGCCAGCGGATGTTTGAACAAACTACTTTTGACATTTTGCGGCCATCCCATTAATTCATTTACATATTCAACAGCCATAAATTACATACCTGCACACACCAGACCCCGTACTAGTGGTGATTAAGTTTTATCCATTGCTTTTGATTCTGTGTCAGACACTGTTTGGGGGAGCCTATTTCTTCATATATGTGGAAACTGAGATTTAGTTAAGTCACTTACCCAAAGTCCCGCAGCTAGAAGTGGTAAAAAACAGATCTGAACCTACGTAATTTGATTCCAGAGTTAACTACATATAAACAGTTTACTATACTTCCTGGGATATGATATATTCCCCCCACCCCACCCCCCAAAAAAACTACTGTGACAAAGAATAGAATTATAAATAGGAAATCCTGAAATGAACATGATCTGTATTAGTGTGCAAATGTGAACATTTTTTTTTTCCAGAAGCAAAGGGAAGAAACAAATAGTTTAAGGGACAGAATAGTGTAGGAGTAAAGAGCACTCGTGGAGTCATATATGAATCAATCCTGTATCTATTGCTTACTTAATGAGAAATTTAGGGCGAGTTACTTAACATTCCTAAGACCCAACTCCATTATTTCTAGAGTGAGAAATTTAATAACAATTCCTACCAAACAGAAATGTTTTGGAGATTAAGTAAAACAATGCATGAGGCTAAAGCAGTATTAGGTACTAATGGATATTAGGCTATTCTGGGGGTTTCAAGACAATATCCCTCCTCTCCTCCTGAGTTCTGAAAGAAAGATGGAGAAGAAAGTGACATTTCCCTTAGTAATAAATCTGCTATTGGAGAATATTGGGAGCCAGTGAATTCCTAATACTGAATTCCACAAAGAAACAGTCTTTACCATACGTGTCACCGACAGGACAGCGTATCTTCAGCTCTTCCTACTTGAGGAGTCTCCTTATAAAGTAGCAGGAAGGAACATTCCAGGATGCTTACTTCCTATGGACAGGTAGCTCACAACGAAAGGAGAAAATGCTCCAAGTATGCATGGTTTATCTGTACTAAGTGAACTGTTCAGTTAAGCTAGTCACCTCCCCTCTGAGAATGAATGAGGAAGTGAAGAAGTTACTAGAAATGTAACTCTCAGGTTGATCAGTTAACATGGAAATTAGAGGAGACGCGAGTAGAAATGTTAAAGGTACAATTATTCCCATTATTAATGCAAGAAAACTCAGGGGAAAAATCATGGAATCACAGAAAATAAATGGAGTTTAGGTGAGTGCTGAAAAAGGATCAGATTTTAATGGGTATGAAAAGAGAGAAAGAGAAAATAAAAAGATACTGTGCTAAAGAACAACACATGCTGAGGCACTCAACAGTAAGGATTTAGTCTGCTTCAGAATGGTCAGAAATTTAAAGTGGGAAATGGGAAAAAAGTTACCGATGTGAAAAGAAGTAATAGATAATGTAGAAGAGGAAGAGAGGGGGCTGATGTTGAAGGAAACTTAATGCCATTTCAATAGGTTTGGGCATTACCATGTATAAAAAGGGAATTAATCAAAATCTTTAAAAGAAAAACATTGTTTAGTTTTCGTTGTTGTTGTTGTTTTTAATAATTCCTAGAGCACTGTAAGATGAAAGAAAGGTAGCATAGGCTGTTTTAACATTCCACATGAAAGATGATAGTAATTCTGGGATTAAGTAAGATTTAGCACAATTTTTAAAAAAATAATATAGTATTTGAAATTTGATTGGATTGAGATGAAAAAGAGAGAGCTAAAGAGAAAAAGACAAATAGTTCAATTATTGTTCCCTGGTTAATTGCTCCAAATATGAAAACTATCAAGAATAGGGAAGAAAAATCAAGAATAGAAAGAAATATAGTGAAAATTAGCACAGTAGGTTTGAAATAACAAGACTTTAATAATTACAAAAATGAGTTTAAATCCAAGTGGTATCCCTTATTATGTGTGTAATCTTGAGTTAATTACTCAAATTCTCTGATTCACAGTCTTAATATCTATATTGTAGATAACCAGTCAGAATATTTTAAAGGATTAGAAACATTATTAGTTCAGGACTCCCTGTTTGGGTCCTTTGGCATCTTGGCATGATTGAAATAACTTAAGAGATTATTAAAAACTAAAACATCTGCCAGGACTCTAAAGAAGTAAGAATACAACTTTCACTTTTCACCTAGTTGAAATGAGGATACAGCTTGGACATACTTACAGAAGGAAAAATAGTAATTATTTCTGAAATGTAGGAATTTTATAACTATCTCCTACTTTCACCTCCATTTTATTCCATTACTATCACAAATAGAGACATTATGGGTTGGAGATCAGGGATCTTTCTCCCAAGAAATTGACTCATGATGAGCCTACTGATGGGAAAAAGAATATATTTTTAGTAAGATATGCTCTTATTTTATGTTCTGTCAAGAACATAAAAAAAAGCAGTTGATTTTTAAGTCTATTAATCAGTCTAGCATAAATATTTTTTTTAATCTTCTGAATTAAGATCTCTATAGGTGAGTCTCCATAGTTTATTTTGATTGGACAACACGGCTTTAGATTGAGCACCACACATTTCTTTGAAAATCAAATAATGTGTGCATAATTTATGCTACCCTCCATAGAAAATATCAAAAATAAATTAAAAAAAAAAAGCTTTATGGGCAGTAGCCATGGTATTCACCCTAGTTGAACTAACCTTCCCATAGATAACAATTATAAAATGTATGGAAAAAAAGTTTTAAAAAATTATTTGAAAGCACTGGAGAATGATGACAAGATAGCACTAGAAATTTTTATTCTTGAAGGATAGGAAGTGTAAAGCTAATATTTTGAATTTACAGCTCTCTGCTATAGGACACTCCCCACTCTGCACACAATTCAGACAGCACAAAAGCAGAGGCTATTGGATGAGATGTCAGAATACAGATTTTCAGAGCTGGAAGATCAGATGGAAAGATCCCTTTAAAAGAGGGATCTGCATTTAAAATTTTCCCAAATACTGGGAAGCCCACTAAACATACATCGGGAAGACCCCAGTGGGTCTTGAATAAAACCATCAATAGAAAGCTCAAAGAACTGAGTGAAGAATCAATTTATTGCCAACAAGGATGGGGTAAAAGTTCATAGGTTAATTCTAAAAGAGGTCTTCCTAAAACAGCAGACACAGACCATACATAAATGAATGTGCATGGCTAGAGTCCAGTAATTATTCACAAAAAAATAAGCAATAGTCCAGATTTGGGTATAGTTTGCTGATTTCTGATGTAAGTTACCATCTGAAAGAATTTTCAGGCCAAACCAAAATGAAAGAAGTTGAACAAAGTCAAACAGAAGATAATTCAATGAAACCAAAAGCTGGTTCTTTGAAAAGAATTTTAAAAATAAAATAACTCTAGTTAGAATGATCAAGAAATACAGAGGTAAAATACAAAACACTGGTATCCAGAATAAAAAGATTACATTACTACAAACCCTATAGAAACTACAAGGAGATAAGCCAATAGAGTGAACCACTCTGTGCCCTGTAAATTTTACAACTTAGATAAAAAGTGTGTGACATGGAGTGGTGTCCTGTAAGTTATATGAGTGATCAACTAGGTCAAGTTCTGAAAGATTGCCATTGAATTTAGAAATGCGGAGGGTACTGTGAACATGCCCAAGTTCAATGTCATACTGGGTGCAATTTCTGATTGGAGTAGATTCAAGAGAGAATGAAAGGAAAAGAATCAGAAGGAAAAAAAATGTGTACTGCTTTTTCAGGTTGTTGTATAAAGGTAACATGTAAATAATCTTGTTTTATGGGATCGAGTATGGCGGCATATCTATAGTATCCCAAGATAAAACATGGATTGAGTGCAACCCCAATGCAATCCATTCATATCATAGGAAAAAATTGCATTTAACCCAACTTCAGGGACCTGTTGTGTGAGTTTCTACCCTAGACCAACTTGGTCTGTGTCCTCGTTTAGTTAATCTCTATTCGCTGCATCAACCAATGGTCCCTTACTCTCTGACTTCATGAAATTGAGTTTAGCCAAATGAAAGGGAGGTAAGGGTGGGAAGAGGGAAAGATATTAAGTTATTTATTTTCCTAGCTCAGCATCCCCTTCCAGGCCTTAAGTTAGCAAAAACATCCTGGAGATGATAAGGGCTTTCCACTGTAGGCTTCTCCACCTTTCTTGCTTTCTTTTAACCCTGTCTAAACCTTTGCAAATAATCCCTTTATTAAAATATTCTAAGTTACTTTGTGTCTTTTTTTTTATTACAGGGGGAGCCTTAACTAAAACAATCTCACTATTTATCCTTGATAATTTTTACATGATTTGGTTAGGCATTTAAAATGTTTTTCTTACTGTAATGTTCAAATATGGAAAGGTAATTTACATTACTTTTTTATATGCTAAAATTATGTAAAGGATTTCAAATATTATATTTTCTCACAAAACATTATTTGCCAAGAAAATGTTCTTAGCAAGATATATATGGGTAATTTTAATAAATAAAGCATTCAAAATTAAAAACTTTCTAGGCATTGTGCTAATTAGGAGAATACAAAGAGTGAATTTCAACTATATGTCTATGTGAGAGTTTTAACTTTAGCAATAGTTTCTTTGTAACACTATAAAATAATTTTATGTATAATGATGATTTTTAAATACTATTTTGGATTTTGCTTCTTTTTAGAACTGTTGTAAGAGCTGTTTACAGGCCATATAAAAATTCATCTCATTCCTCAAAACTGAGTTTTTAAATGGCTAAGCTATTGCCAAGCATGAATATCCGTGTTTTTCACCAGATGTAATTTTTAATTACATTTGGCTCTTTCCAAGTAGCAAAAGCATCCTCAAAAAAAAAAAAAAAAAAAAAGAGTTTTCACCAATGATAATATATGGAAAATTTGCCTTAGGTTTATTTACAAAACATAATAGCTTCATAATTAAAATATTCAGAGGCTGAAGATAGATATCACGGAGTAAATCCCAGCTCTGTCACTTAGCAAGCAGATGACCTTGATCAAGATATGTATCCTTTCTGTGACTTGGTCTCTCCTTCTATAAAATGTGGATAATAGTAAGCTTTTTATAAAAATTGAATGAATTTTTATTGATACAACACTTTGAACACCAGCTAGACCATTCCAAATACTAAATAAATGTTAGCTGAAGGGATTTAAACATGAGTGTTTCTAAAGAGTATAGAAATGACAGTTATAGTACAACCAAATATAGCAACAGAATATACTCTTTTGCAGTGGAAACTATTCATTTTGAAATATGTATTCTGTTATTATTATTATTAATTATTATTGTTATTATCATATAACTTTATCAAAAACATACCAATTTTTTTTAGTGTGGTAGAAACTTTGGGGGATTTTCCTTGTCAAAACATATTATTCCTAGTTTTAAATAAATCTAAATAACATAAAAGACAAAACAAGCACACAGGAAGTTTTATCTATATACTTATATGCCATCTATGTATTATTTACATTTATATATGCTATCTACTATTGGTTGTTAAAGCAAATACGTTATTTGTCTGTATAATATATTAATACCATACATTATTAAAAAAAAGTAATATTTGAAAATCTCTTGTACCCAGTGTTAGGGAAAAGCAAAATATGTAAGATTTGTGTTGAATATTAAACGCAAACACACACACACACACACACACACACACACACACACACACAAACGGACACCTGGATGGTTCAGTCATTTAAGCATCAAACTCTTGATTTTGGCTTAGGTCATGATCTCATGGTTCATGAGTTCAAGCCCCATGTTGGGCTCTGAACTGAAGGTGCAGAGCTAGCTTGGGATTCTCTCTCTCTTCCTGTCTCTCTGCCCCTGCCCTGCTTGCTCTCTCTCTCTCTCTCTCTCTCTCTGTCTCAACATAAATAAATAAAGTTAAAAAATATGTTCTTTTAGATGATTAAAAGTATCTCTGGATTAAGTAACTTGTACGAAAGCAGTGGATTTATTTTAGGTATTTTTTGAGGACCTTGTGTAGGAAATCATGCTATATCTTATGAAGAAAAAATAAAACATAGAAAAATGTCTCAGGTTTAGTATGACATATAGATACTCTGTCTTAAGCATTTGGTTTGTTTCTTATAGACACCAAGAATCCTGATAAGGATTCTTTGTTTTTACCGATAAGATCTATTTTTTTAAGTTTTTATTTAAATTCCAGTTAGTCAACCTGCAGTACAATATTAGATTTAGGTATACAATATAGTAATTCAACAATACCATACAGTACCCAGTGCTCATCACAGCAAGTCCAGTGTTTAATCCCCATCACCTATTTTAATCATCCACCCACACCCTCCTCACCTGTAATCATCAGTTTATTCTCTATAGTTAAGACTCTGTTTCTTAGCTTGCCTCTCTTTCTTTTTTCTACCTTTGCTCATTTGTTTTATTTCTTAAATTCCACATATGAGTGAAATCATATGGTATTTGTCTTTCACTGAAGAACTTATTTCGCTTAGCATTATACTCTCTAGCTCTATCCATATTGTTGCAAATGGCAAGATTTCATTCTTTTTTTCTGGCTGAATAATATTCCATTATATATATATATTACATATTTCATATTACATATTCATACATATTACATATATATTTTACATACTTCATATTACATATTCATACATATTACATATATATGTGAAATATATATATTTCACATATTATATATATATAATATGTGAAATGTGATATTTAATATATGATATAAAATATATAATGTAATAATATATACTATATATAATATAACATGTTATATATAATAAGTATATATATTTCTTTTCCATTCATTAGTCAGTGGACACTTGGGGTATTTTCATAATTTGGCTCTTGTAGATAATGCTGTTATAAACATTGGAATACATGCAACACATTGAATTAGTATTTTTGAAACCTTTGGGCAAATACCTAGTAGTGCAATTGCTGGATCATAGGGTAGTTCTATTTTTACCTTTCTGAGGAAATTCCATACTGTTTTTCATAGTAGCTGCGCCAGTTTGCATTTCTACCAACAGTGCAAGAGGGTTCTCCTTTCTCTACATTCTTGCCAACAGCTGCTGTTTTTTGTATTGCTGATTTTAGTCATTCTGATGGGTGTGATATCTAAATGTAGTTTTGATTTGCATTTCCTTGATGATGAGTGACGTTGAGCACTTTTTCATGGGTCTGTTAGCCATGTGGATGTCTTCTTTGGAAAAATGTTTATTCATGTCTTCTGCCCACTTTTCAACTGGATTATTTGTGTTTTGGGTGTTCAGTTTGTTCTTTACATATTTTGGACGCTAACACTATATCAGATATGTCACTTGCAAATATCTTCTCCCATTCTGTAGATTGTCTGTTAGTTTTGTTGACTGTCTGTCACTGTGCAGAAGCTTTCTATTTTGATGAAGTCCCAATCATTTATTTTTGCTTCTATTCCCCTTGTCTTTGGAGACATATCTAGAAAGAATTTGCTATGGCTGACGTCAAAGAGGTTACTGCCTGTGTTGTGGGATTTTTATGGTTTCAGGTTTCACATTTAGGTCTTTCATCCATCTCGAATTTATTTTTGTGTATGGTGTAAGGACGTGGTCCAGTTTCATTCTTTTTCATGTTGCTGTTCATTTTTCCCAACACCATCTGTTGAAGAGATGTCTTTTTCCCATTGGATATTCTTTTTTGCTTTGCCCATATAGTTGTGGGTTCATTTCTGGATTTCCTATTCTGTTCCATTGATCTATGTGTCTGTTTTTGTGCCAGTACCATATTGTTTTAATCACAACAGCTTGGTAATATAACTTGAAATCCGGAATTGTAATGACCCCAACGAAGCTTTTCTTTTTCAAGGTCGCTTTAGCTATTCAGGGTTTTTGTTGTTCCATACAAATTTTAGGATTATTTGTTTTAGCTCTGTGAATAATGCTGTTGACACTTAGATAGGGAATGCATTAAATGTGTAGATTGCTTTGTGTAGTATAGATATTTTTAATGATATTTGTTCTTTCAATCCATGACCATGGAATACTTTTCCATTTCTTTCTGTTGTCCTCTTCAACTTCTTTTCCAGCACGTCAGAGTAAATGTCTTTCATCTCTTTGGTTAGCTTTATTCCTAGGTGTCTTATTGTTTTTGGTTCTAATGCAAATGGGATTGATAACCTTAATTTCTCTTTCTGGTGCTTCATTATCGATATATAGAAATACAACTGATTTCTGTATGCTGATGTATCCTGAGACTCTGCTGATTTTGTTTTTTTTTTAGTGTTCATTTGTTTTGGGAGAGAGAGAGAGAGAGAACAAGCAGGGGAGGGAACAAGCAGGGGAGGGAACAAGCTGAGAGAACGGGAGACGATGGATCTGAAGCAGGCTCCGCGCTGTTGGCACAGAGCCTGATGCGGGGCTAAAACTCTCAAACTGTGAGATCGTGACCTTCCCCAAAATAAAGAGTCGGATGCTCAACCAACTGAGCCATCCAGGCGCCCCAGCGACTTTACTGAATTTGTGTATCAGTTCTAGCAGTTTTTGGTGGAGTCTTCCGGGTTTTTTTTACATAGAGTCTGCAAATAGTGAAAGTTTGACGTCTTCCTTTCTGACTTGGATGCCTTTTATTTCTTTCTATTGTCTGATTGGTGAGGCTAGGACTTTTAGCCTCTATGTAGTCTATGTGGTTCTAGCGATACTATGTTAAATAACAGTGGCTAGAGTGGACATCACTGTCTTCTTCCTGATCGTAGAGGAAAAGCTCTCAGTTTTTCTCCATTGAGGATGATATTAGCTGTGGGTTTTTTCATATATGGCCTTTATAATGTTGAGGTATGTCCCCTCTAAACCTACTTTGTTGAGGGATACAATATATTTTTACTCTTAAGTAAGCACACATATATTTAAAGCCAATCTTCTCTATAGAAATGTAAGTTTGTATTTGGGACATTAAGTTATTTTTCTATTCTTCAACACCATACAACCAATGCTAGTTTAGTGCCTTATCCATGGGGGAAGGAAAGAGTTGGTGGCAAATGTTTATGGTGTAGGAAGGAAGACTTAAAATTTTAAGAGAAGAGATGGTTTCTCTCTCCTGTGGTAATTATGTTAAGTTGCAGCTTGCTGTATTACTCACAAAAGGAATATATAAAAGTAATGTCAAAAGATGAATACTTAAAAGAAATTGTTTAAAACAAAAACATGCTAACTTTAAGGTATTTAAAAGTTACAATAATATTTTTATCAATATTGACTGTACTATATTTTATTTGTTCCAAAATACACAGGAGTGATGATAAAATATGATATCAAAAAAAATCTAAGGAGACTGATGTACACAATTCTCCATGAGCAGAGGTAGAGGGAGAATGAATTCTTTTAGACTTTTAAAACTATACTTTTCTAGGTAATGAATTCCTGATGTAATTACCAGGAAAAAGGTTTACAACTTTTCCTCCAAGAAACTCATTCTCTTATCCTCCCCAAATGACAAGAAAGTCAACGTGTTTCAAAAATGAGAATACATTTTCATAGCATTTATTTTTTCCCTCAAAATATTATTCAACCCATTCACAATATCAGCCTAAGAAATCCAAACACTTACCGACTTTTCATGTTTATTGCTGATGGCTTAAAGTTAACATTCAGAAACTGTAATAAATAAACCTTGAGTTTTATTTGTTAACTTAATCATTTTGTGTGGAGTCTAGAATTCACAATCTTACATATTTCTCTGGACATATGCTTTATTGATTTTGAGATATATAAAGAAAAATAAAATGAAAAGCATATAATAGAGAAATAATCAACTACAGAAGTTAAATATATAGCAATTTCTCTCTCTATATATATTTGTAAAAATACATACATCTTATACATACATATATATACATATGTATGTATATCATATTTTTTAATTCTCATGAATAGCGTGTGTATTAAAAACTTTGCCACTATCTCATGCCAAAAGTAGCATCTTATTAAGTTTCAATTTCTATTAATAATGAAGCATGATTCCTTAAGCTGATGCTCATTTGTCCTTTCTGTTTCTTCATTTAATTGTGTGTTCATATTGTTTAACCAATTTTATATTTGTGTTTAAATGATTTTCATTTGTAGAAGTGCTTTAGTAAAACCAAGGATATTAATATCAAGGATTAATTATTGTAAATAATCATAACTAATATAAAGTAACATTTTATATATTTTTTCTCTAGTTTGTCTAACATCTCTATCAAATTATTCCTAAAACTTAGTGGCTTAAAATTGTCTTCTTATTTTGTTCATAATATTGTAAATCAGGAATTTAGGAAGGGCTAATTGTGTGTTCACCTCTGACCCACATGGGAGTGGGATGGCAGCTGAAGCCGGAGGACCCACCTCAAAGTTAACTTCTTCACTCAGAGCCCTGGCACTTTGATGTTTTCATCTGTCTCCTGTGATATCTCTCTTCTAAGACTTCTCCGTGGCATGGCTTTTTCACAGTATGGCAGTTTCAGGGTGTGATTTATGATGGCTGACTTTCCCCAGAGCTAGAATTTAAAAGCAACTGTTGCAAGTTACCTGGATAGTAACTGGGTCATTCACATACTGTTAGTGAGGATGTAAAATGTTACAGCCATTATGAAAAACAACTTTGTTGTTTTTTTGGGTTTTTTGTTTGTTTGTTTTTTATAAATCCAAGCATGCAATTATCATATGACATAGCACTTGTATTCTTAAGCATTTAACCCAGAGAATTGGGAATTCTGTTTATACAAAATCCTGTGTACAATTCATTGTAGCTTTATTCATAATGATCAAATACTGGAAATAACCCAGACACATTGTGGTATATCCATACCATGGAATGTTTCAATCATAAAAAGGAACAAACTATTGAAACATGGTGCAAAACTTGGAAGAAGCTCGAGGGAATTATGTTGTGTGAGAAAAGTCAATATCAAAAGGTCACATAGCGGATGATTCTATTTATATAATATTCTTAGAATGTCAAATTATAGAAACCTAGAGCATATTTGTAATTGCCAGAGGTTAAGAATGAGGAAAAGAAATAAAGAAGGTGAACGTAGTTATAAAAAAATATCTTGGGGGTGGGGGGAGGCTCCCGGGTGGCTCAGTTGTTTGAGCATCCAACTCTTGATTTTGGCTCAGGTCGTGATCTCAGAGTTTTGTGAATTTAACCACTTTTATATTTGCATTTAAACACTTTTCATTTGTAGAAATGAAATATTCAACCTGAAGAGCCTGCTTGGGATTCTCTTTCTCTCTGCCCCTCTCCTGCTCATGCTCTGTCTCTCTCAAAATAAATAAATAAGATTAAAAAAAAAAACGGGGATATCATTTTGGTAATAGAACTGTTCTGCATCTTGACTATGGTGGTGGACATATAAGCTTGCAGGTGTAATAAAATTACATAGAACAAAAACATACAATGCAAACAAACTCATACATGTAATACTGGAGAAAGCTGAATAAGAAGATCATCAGAGTGTATCAATGTCAATATCCTGGTTGTGATACAGTTTTATAAGAAGTTGCCATTGGAATAATCTTTATTTTTTTTATTTTTTTTTATTATGAAATTTATTGTCAAATTGGTTTCCATACAACACCCAGTGCTCATCCCAACAGGTGCCCTCAAACCCATAACCCACCCACCCCTCCCTCCTGCCCCCCATAAACCCTCAGTTTGTTCTTAGTTTTTAGGAGTCTCTTATGCTTTGGCTGCCTCCCTCTCTATTTTTTTTCTTCCCCTACCCCCATGGTCTTCTGTTAAGTTTCTCAGGATCCATTTAGTAGTGAAAACATATGGAATCTGTCCTTCTCTGTATGACTTATTTCACTTAGCATAACACTCTCCAGTTCCATCCATGTTGCTACAAAAGGCCTTATTTCATTCTTTCTCATTGCCACGTAGTATTCCATTGTGTATATAAACCACAATTATGGAAAGAGCCTAAATGTCCATCAACTGATGAATGGATAAAGGAAGAATCTTTAAAAGGCTACAAAAATTTCTCTGTATTATTTCTGAAAAATGAACATGATTCTACAATCATTTCAAAATAAAAATTTAATTAAATAAAGTAAAGCCAAAAATACAATTGCAAGCATAAAAGTGTGGTTTCAAATTAGTGTCCTTGAATATCATGAATGAATAAAAGATATCCCATATAATCACTTACATTCAGTATGTCATTGATTGTTTTAGCCACAGCAACAAGAAAATAAAAAAGATAATATTCATTGGAGGTGAAAAGAATCTAAAAAATATCAGTATTTATAGATGCAATGATTGTATACGTACATGAAACTCAAGTTTACAAAGAGGTGTTTTTTACCATATACAAGTTTAATGTACTAATTAAAAAGGATTTGATACTCTAGCAAGAAGCAATTAGAATATACGATTAAAAAAAATCATTTAGAGCAATATCAAAATGGAAAGAAATTATAAAAGAGTAATAGCAGTACTGTGAGTTCTTTTTAATAAAATTGTACTATTTATTCAAAAACATTTAAAATACTTTGAAAAAACAGTATATGCATAGGTTAAAAATTTGTATTATAAACATGATGATTATCTTTAAATTGAAGTACAGACTTAATATGATTCTAATCACAATCACAAAAGTATGCTTTTTTTTTTCTATTTGACAGCTTTTTCCAAAATTAATTTGGAAGAGCAATGGACCAAGACCAATAATGGAATTTCCTAAAAAGAAACAAGGAACAAGTCATCATACTTCCACATGTAACAGCTTATTTTAAAACTATATATATTTAAGACTGTGTAAATTGTACAAGAAAAGACAAATAAAGCAGGGGGACAGGATAAAGATCTAAGAAGCAGATCAGTGCATGCATGGAGATGACTATAACAGAGGTGTTACTGCAAATTACCAGGACTAGATGGAAAATTAACTAAAAGAAAAGGCATAAGTTTTTTATTATGCTTCATGTTAGGGGGCTTGACAGACACTGCATTTTTTCTAAATTGAAGGTCTGTGGCAACCTTGCCTGAAGAAGTGTATCAGCGCCATTTTTCCAACAGCATTTGCTAATTTTGTGTTTCTGTGTCCCATTTTGATAATTATTATGAGTTCAAAGTTTTTCATCATTACTGTATTTGTTATGGTGATCTGTGATCACTGATCTTTAAATTTTTTTTTAATGTTTATTTATTTTTGAGAAACAGAGAGACAGAGTGCGAGCGGGGGAGGGGCAGGGAGAGGGAGACAGAATCCAAAGCAGGCTCCAGGCTCTGAGCTGTCAGCACAGAGACCCACGTGGGGATGGAGATCAGGAACCATGAGATCATGACCTGAGCCAAAGCAGAGCACTTAACTGACTGAGCCACCCAGGCACCCCTGTGATCACTGATCTTTGATGTTACTATTGTAATTGTCCTAGGGAGTTATGAACCATACCCATTTAAGGCTGCAAACTTGATTGTTAAATGTTCTGTGTGTTCTGACAGTTCCACTGATCAGCTGTTTTCATATCTCTCTCCCTCTCCCTGGGCCTCCCTATTCCCTGAAACACAGGGAAATTAAAACGAAGCCAGTTAAGAATTCTACCTAGGTCTCTAAGTGTTCAGATGACAGGAAGAGTTGCATGTGTCTTACTTTAAATTAAAAGCTAGCAATGATTATGTTTGGTGAGGAAGGTACGCCCACAGCTAAGATAGGCTGGAAGCTTGGACTCCTACACCAGTTAGCCAAGTTGTGAGTGCAAAGGAAAAGTTCTTGAAGGAAATTAAAAGCGCTACCCCAGTGAACACATAAATAATAAGAAAGTGAAACACCCGTATTGCTGATACGGAGAAAATTTCAGAGGTCGAGATAGAAGATCAATCCAGCCACAACATTCCCTTCAGCCAAAGCCTAATCCAAAGCAGGGCGCTAACTCTCTTCAATTCTATGAAGTCTGAGAGAGGTGAGGAAGCTGTAGAAAAAAAGTCTGAAGCCAGAAGTGGTTGGTTCATGAGGTTTAAGGAGAGAAGCCGTTTCTGTAACATCAAAGTGCAAATTGAAGCAGCAAGTGCTGATATCGAATCTGTACAAGTTCTCCAGAAGGTCTAGTAATGAATGGAAGCTGGCTACATTAAACAACATACTTACAGTGCAGATAAAACAGCCTTCTGTTGGAATAAGATGCCACATAGGACTCTCCTAGCTAGAGAGGGGATGTCAATGCCTGGCCTCAAAGCTTCTAGGGACAGGCTGACTCTTATTAGGGGCTAAAGCACCTGGTGACTTTAAGTCAAAGCCAATGCTCATTGATCATTCTGAAAATCCTAAGGTCCTTAAGAATTATGATATTTATATTCTGCCTGATATTTATATTCTGCTCTGTAAATGAAAGAAAAAAAACTTGGATGACAGCACATCTGTTTAAAACATGGTTAATTAAATATTTTAAGCTCACTGTTGTGACCTACTGCTCAAAAAGAAAAAAAAAATCCTTTCAAAATATGCCTGGTCATTGACAATGCACCTGGTCACCCAAGCACTCTGATCAAGATGGACAATGAGATTTTTGTTTTCAAGCCTGCTAACACAACATCCTTTCTGGACCTGTAGTCCATGAATCAAGGAATAATTTTGACTTTTAAATTTTATTATTTAACTAATATATTTCATAAGGCTATAGCTGCCATAGGTAGCAATTCCTGTGATGGACCTAGACAAAGTAAAATGGCAATATTCTGGCAAAGATTCACCATTCTTCATGCTATGAGGAACAATTGTGACTCATGGGAAGAGGTCAAAATATTGTCAACATTAGCCAGACTTTGGAAGAAGTGGATTCTAATCCTCATGGATTATTTTTGAGGGGCTCAAGACATCAGTGGAGGAAGTAACTGCAGATGTAGTGGAAATAACAAAAGAACTAGAATTAGAAGTATATCTAATGATGAGACTGAATTCCTGCAATCTCATAATAAAACTCTAACAGAATAGGAGTTGTTTCTTATGGATGAACAAAGTGGTTTCTTGAGGTCGAATCTACTCTTGGGGAAGATGCCATGAAAACTGTTGAAATGACAACAAAGGACTAGTTTGCATTCTTATCCCATTCTTTTTATCATGCTCTTTATCACCCATACTTTCTTTCCCCTTTTACCCAGGAGGTAGAGGAGAAGAAGAGGTCTGGTTTGTCCATCTTTTGACCCTAGGATGGATTATTTCCTGCTTTTTAATAGATTCATGTATTTTATCACTGTTCAGTTTGTTTTTCATTTTCATGGTAGTTACATCCAAGATTTCTTCTATTTAAAAAAAAAACACCTTAAATTTTATTTTATTTTTTTAATTAAAAAAAAATTTTAGCACAACTAATATAACAGATGTGTTCACTCTTCCCTGTAAAACCTAGATAGACTTGCCTAAAGCTGCCTCTTTCAGTACATTTCAGACTTCTCCGGATTTCAGTGAATTTATATAGAACCATGTTCCTATGGTATACACTCTGTCTTCAGATCTCTTTTTCAATTCATTTTATTTTATTTTTTTAATTAATTTATTTTTTAATTTATATCCAAGTTAGTTATCCTATAGTTCAATACTGATTTCAGGAGTAGCTTCCTCAATGCCACTTACCCATGTAGCTCATACCCCCTCCCACAACCCCTCCAGCAACCCTCTGTCTGTTCTCTATATTTAAGAGTCTCTTATGTTTTGTCCCCCTCCCTGCTTTTATACTGTTTTTGCTTCTCTTCCCTTATATTCATCTGTTTTGTATCATAAATTCCTCATATGAGTGAAGTCATATGATATTTGTCTTTCTCTGACTGAACTAATTTCATTTAGCATAATACCTTCTAGTTCCATCCATGTAGTTGCAAATGGCAACATTTCATTCATTTTGATTGCTGAGTAATACTCCATTCTATATACATACCACACCTTCTTTATCCATTCATCCGTCGATGAACATTTCGGCTCTTTACATTCTTTTGATATGTACTTGATTGTTGATAGTACTGCTATAAATATTGGGGTGCATGTGCTCCTTTGAAGCAGCATACCTGTATCCCTTGGATAGATACCTAGTAGTGCAATTGCTGGGTCATAGTGTAGTTCTATTTTTCATTTTTTGAGGAATCTCCATAGTGTTTTCCAGAGTGGCTGCACCAGCTTGCATTCCCACCAACAATGCAAAAGAGATCCTCTTTCTCCACACCCTCACCAACATCCATTGTTGCCTGAGTTGTTAATGTTAGTCATTCTGACAGGTGTGAGGTGGTATCTCATTGTGGTTTTGATTTGTATTTCCCTGATGATGACTGATGATGAGCATTTTTTCATGTGTCGTTTGGCCATCTGGACGTTTTCTTGGGAGAAGTGTCTATTCACGTCTTTTGCCCATTTCTTCACTGGATTATTTGCTTTTTGGATGTAGAGTTTGAGAAGTTCTTTATAGATTTCGGATACTAACCTTTATCTGATATGTCATTTGCAAATATCTTCTCCCATTCTGTCAGTTGCCTTTTAGTTTTGTTGATTGTTTCTTTCATTATGCAGAAGTTTTTTTTGTTTTTTTGTTTTTTGTTTTTGTTTTTGTTTTTTATTTTATTTTTTTTTTCAACGTTTTTTATTTATTTTTGGGACAGAGAGAGACAGAGCATGAACGGGGGAGGGGCAGAGAGAGAGGGAGACACAGAATCAGAAACAGGCTCCAGGCTCCGAGCCATCAGCCCAGAGCCTGACGTGGGGCTTGAACTCACGGACCGCGAGAGTTTTTTTTTTTTTTGTAGAGGTCCCAATAGTTCATCTTTGTTTTATTTTCCTTTCCACTGGAGACATGTTGAATAAGAAGTTGCTGTGGCTGAGCTCAAAGAGGTTTTTGCCTGCTTTCTCTTCTAGGATGTTGATGGCTTCCTGTCTTACGTTTAGGTCTTTCATTTGTTTTGAGTTTATTTTTGTGTGTGGTGTAAGAAAGTGGTCCAGGTTCATTTTTCTGTGTGTTTCTGTCCAGTTTTCCCAGCACCATTTGCTGAAAAGTCTTTATTCCATTGGATATTCTTTGCTGCTTTGTCAAAGATTAGTTGGCCATACGTTTGTGGGTCCATTTCTGGGTTCTCTATTCTGTTCCATTGATCTGAGTGTCTGTTTTTATGCCAGTACAATATTGTCTTGATGATTACAGCTTTGCAATACAACTTGAAGTCAGGCATTGTGATGGCTCCAGCTTCGGTTTTCTTTTTCAAGATTGCTTTGGCTATTTGGGGTCTTTTCTGGCTCCATACAAATTTTAAGATTGTTTGTTCTAGCTCTGTGAAGAATGTTGGTGTTATTTTGAGAGGGATTGCCTGCCTTCACATCTCTTAACCACAAATGTTATTTTTATTTTGTACCATGTCATCCCAGGGAAAAAATTCATTCCTTTCACTAGTGTCAGTTGATCCACAGATAGGGAGATAGAGAGAGACAGACAGTCCCCAGAGCATGAAGAACTTAGATTCAAATAAAAATTTTAAGATGACAGAGAGGGTTTATACCCTTCAGTAAGAGCTGAAACATTGTTTTCTCAAAATATCTGTTAACTATTCCGTTTTGTGAGGTTTCATTATCTCTCCAAATTGCCAATATCTTCTTTTTGTCTAACTGAGTCTTCACACTTTCTATGTCTCTTCTTTGAATTTATGCTCTAAGAGTTAAGAACAAAATTACTTCTCTTGCCTCAAAACTTCCCTTTACTTCCCCTATAACTAACACGTACATCTTGGGTGGAGGAGGATTTCTCAGGGGTCAAGTTCATATTCTATCTCCAACAACAACATCCTTCTTTCTGCAAAAGAAAGTGCAAAGTTGCATCCTTCAACTTCAACAACATCCTTCTTTCTGCAAAAAAAAAAAAAAAAAAAGGAAAAGAAAGAAAAGAAAAGAAAAGAAAAGAAAAGAAAAGAAAAGAAAAGAAAGAAAAAAAAGAAAAGAAAAAAGAAAAGAAAAGAAAAGAAAAGAAAAGAAAAGAAAAGAAAAGGAAAGAAAATGTTAGGAGAAATTCTTTTTCTTATTGATAAAATTTTCTCTAACAGTTGTAATATAAGAGTAATATTAGAATTCTAACATAGCTATAGGGATATAGAGTCAATAGTTAATATTTCCCTACTCAGCCTCTTTTTCTCTACCATATTATCATTACTCAGAGTTTATTCCAGTTGCCATTTTATTATGTAGGACTGTCGTATAAATTTTCAGTACACATAAAGGCATTTTGCAAGGTTTTGCTTTAAATATGTGTCTTTTACATGCAGTAGTATCAGCATTTATAATCTCAACTTTTTAACAAGTGTTGAATATTACATCATATTTCATTTAATAAAATGACAAAGTTCATTATCATCCTGTGTATTTCCCCATTCTTGTTCTCTCTACTGTCTCATTATGTAGCAAAATTCTGTTAACATCTGGGAGGGAGACAGATGGGGGGTGAGAATTGGGGGGTGACAATTGATGGGGGAGACAATTAGGGGGTGAAGGTATAAGGAAAATATTGCAGGATCGGATGCTTTTTGCAAACACAACAAACAGTAACTATTAATACAGTTGCTGACAATGAGAGAAGAATTACTGCAATTCTTGATCATTTCTCTGAAACTCTCATTTTTTCCTCAGAACATTCTAGGCTCTCCTTCTCAAGTAAGGCCAGGATTCAAACTTTTGAGTCCCAGACTATTTCTCCCAATTCCCCACTAATTGAAACGAAAAGAAAATATTTGGATGGAAAGTGAAAGGAAAAAGACTAGAGAATGAACACTGAGTTCTGCTGTGCCCCAAATTTTTAACACATTATATCATTCAATCCTTACAACACCATAACGTAGATTGATGTGTCTCCAATTCATTGCATGTGTGAACCTGACTTAAAGAGTTTAAGCTACTTCCCCAAAGTCTCGGGTTTTGCTCTCTTTGCTATATTACACCGTTTTCTTCCCAAAGATAAGAAAACATTCCATAAAAGTTAGACGTAAAAATCCTAAGGTTGCTGAAATATATGGCCTTCCATTCTACTAGTTGAAAGACTCAAGGTTGATGAGATCATTGGAGTGAAGTGCATAGATAACTTTAAAGGGTGCTAGTCATGAAACAGCCAAGAAATTGGCTCTATTAACTTATTCAAATATACTTCTGATTTCATTTGAGGCAGGGAATTAGGGCGAATGATGTAATTTTATTACCAGAAAGTGTCATATAATGAAATCTGTTAATTTTACAGACAGGGAAACTGAGTCTCAGAGGCATTAAGTGTCATATGTTTTGTAACAGATATAGTTTATGGCAAAACTCCAATTCCTCTGTGGTCTGGTAATTATTTCATTTGACTACACTGTCCTGGTGAACCTAGCATCCACAATAACTGTGTATCTCATGGGATAAATCCCTTAGAAATGGTGGGCTGTATCAAACAACAAAGATAGAGCTAAATTAGAGTGATCCCAAGAAGGCCAAGAAAAGAAGCCATCCATGCTCTCCAGAGTTTACTGCTGAAGGATTAAACTGAAAGGTCTACCTATCAAATGCAAAGGGCTTATTTCAGATGAATAGTCTGTGTTCACCTGTTCAGATTTAGCTGTTCTGCTGCACAGCTTTGTTTCTAATAGATGAAGCTAAACAAGAAACAATAACTAGTGGCAATTGTTTATAAGTATTCAGGAACTAGGCAGACTTAATAATACCTTCTATGGGTGCGCCTGAGTGACCCAGTTGATCAAGCATCCACCTCTGGTCTTGATCTCAGGGTTGTGAGTTCAAGCCCCACACTGGGCTCTGCACTGAGCATGAAGCCTCCTTTAAAAAAAAAAAAAGAAAATAATTACCTTCTACCTGTGATGTAACACATGAAGTGAAGGAGGAAACAATAAATAAATAAAATAACATATATGCTCCATTATGAAAAATAAACAAGATGTTTATTGCAAAAATAATGAATCCTTTAAAAAGGACCTTTCTATTATAATTCGCACATACGACCTAGTTTTAATAATATGTTACTGCAATTTAAATTTTAACTTAAGTTGCAGTAATGTAACTTAAAGTGACTAACAAAGTATGGTACAACATATTATCTTTTCCTTACCCTCTACCTCTATACATGTATTTCCAAAAATTTTTAAGTAGTGGCTATACTTTATGGAAGTGATGGTCTTCATGCTGTCTAGTGTGTTTTCTCTAATGAAATTTTCCCATAATGCCATGGTAGGTCAGCTTTCGGATCTCTTTCAGTCTCAGCACATGCAGTGCTTGTATGCTACAGATCAAAAACAAAAGAGCAAGCATGGTAGAATTATTTTCCAAGGTGTTGGCACAGGGCTATTTCCTCATAATAATGGAGTCCGAGTAGCTGGCAGAAACGTTATGAGATGTCAGCTCTCCTATGTAGTTAGTTTAAATTCAGTGGCATTTCACATCTCTGTTATGTAACTCTATTCTAACAGACGTGGAATCCAGACCACACTTCCTGTTAAAACAGCATTAAAAGTAAAATGAGAGAACTCTTCACCTGCCCACTGATGTTCTTTCTGCTCTACACAGAAGCAACGAACTCAGGTTCAAGTTGCTGAAAACAAACAATTAGAAATCAAATCAAAACCTGTTTGGCTTCGCAATTGAATGCCGAGATTCAGTAAGAATCGTAACAATGCAAAGTAATAGCCTGCCGAATTCAATGAATACAGCTTAATAACTTTGGACTATGGCAAGACTTGGGTAAAATTAAAAAGTAATGTAAAGCTTCTTGAGTATGTTCCTTTGAATTAGCATTCTGAAGCATGTGCCTACACGCCATCCATTAAGAGGACTGCTGGTTTCGTTTACAGACTCTGCCTATATCAGCTAGCACTAATGTGTAAAAATGTATTGTAGGCTGGCCTATATAAAAAGCACACCAAATTTTCATTATGTTTCAGTCCAAAAGTGCTTGTTTTGCAGGATGGAGTCCATGTCAATAAAATGGATTGTATGTCACTTAAACCAAGAGACATGCTAATCTTCTAGAGGCCTCTGTCCTTAATCTCTACAGGACATGAGTCAGTTTAGAAGTGTGAGCTGTTCTCATAGGTAGCAACTATTGAGCTCTTTAATATAAATTCAAAAGCAAAGCTTATCAGTGTGTTTCAGAAATTGCTTCAATGTGGTTTCTGTCTATGAAAAAAAAATTCCCCTTCTCCCAAATCCATGGGCAACTTCCAAGTTTTCACAGCGCCTGGGAGCACCTTTTAATTATAAAGAAATTGGTTTTGGTGATAGCTGCCCTGTGACCAATTGGATTAGAGATATTTCTTCTGGCTATTATGAAGCTAACTTGATTGTTGCCCTCGTGTAGTTAGGCATGATCAAAATATTAAGTAAAACAGTGTCTCCATTCAGAACTTCAAGACCCAGTGGTCTATTCTTTAAAAGTAGTAGCATAAATACCCATTTTATAACAAAAGAGCAGAATGATGGGATTGGAATCAAGAATTCATGGGGTGCCTGGGTGGCCCAGTCGGCTAAGCGTCCGACTTCGGCTCAGGTCACGATCTCACTGTCCGTGGGTTCAAGCCCTGCGTCGGGCTCTGTGCTGATGGCTCAGAGCCTGGAGCCTGTTTCAGATTCTGTGTCTCCCTCTCTCTGACCCTCCCCCGTTCATGCTCTGTCTCTCTCTGTCTCAAAAATAAATAAACGTTAAAAAAAAAAAAAAGAATTCTTAGGTTTGTGAAGGAAGTTCCAAAATTTATGGAAAATGATTAGGGTTACTTTCCTTATATTTTAAAATCACATGCACTATATCATGCGAAGGCTAGAAAGGCTTAAAGACAATCTACAAAACCGCTCTTGGATCTAAGAGCAAATGGCTTTACAATAAAGTCTTTAAAATATGAAATTAAAGAGAAGGCCATCCTGTGACCTTTCATTTTATTTTCTAAACACCAAGAAGTATACATTTTCTGTTTACTTGTTCTAAATAGAAAAAATTCAATCATTACAGAAAGTAATGATCTGTATTCCAGTATAACGCCTTTCACAAAAGAATAAAAGGCTCATATCTATTTCTATATCATGTCTGGTATTAAATGACACTTTATTGATAAATACAAAATGAAATTTTGAAGTCAAATTAATATCACATAAAAATATAACAACAAAATAAAATGATAAAATATTCCATCATCTCTGAGATCAAAACACTAGAAAATAAGTAATGGATTTAAGGGGCATGTTTGTATAAAGGAATATTTTCTTTAATACAGAATTTTAAAAAGTAGTTTTTTTTTTCATTTAAGCTTTCTTCTTAAAAGTTTGTGCAAAATATAAATTCAGTCTTTGGAAATAAAGTATGTAGATCAAGTTTTATTTTTATTGATGATTTCAAATCTATCACTGACTTGGATTGTTGTTATAAAAATAATTTCTCTTAACTATTTACATACAAATACTGAGGTATATTGAGTAGTGTATATAAAGATTCCAGAATAAAGCACTAACATTTATATTTTTAAGATATCCTTCATATAAGTTTGTATGATTCCCATATTCATAAACTAAATAATGTGTTGTTGAATGGCCAATGAATATAGTGTGCTGATTAATGAAAAACCACATTTACAACAATAAATCAGTTTACTAGAAGCAATAAATTTCAGTTTATGGTACTTTATGGTGAAGAAACATCCAGCTAAAATTTAGAACTATTTCCAAAGAATTATACTATCATATCCATAAAGCAGATGAATCTAATGAGACATTTAGGAGGGAATTTTTAAAAATGATTTTGGAAATGTTATTTCATACAGTTATGAAGGATGTTGATTTTATTACTAGTATAACATTTGAGGAGTATCTAAATACATAGGTCTTTATGGGGTTTTTTTGAAGTATAATAGACATATATTACCTTAACTTCATGTACACAACATAATGATTCCATATTTGTATATATTGAGAAACAATCACCACCATAAGTTCAGTTACCATCCGTCACCATAGAAAAATTACAATTTTTTTCCTTGCGATGGAACTTTTAAGATTTACTTTCTTAGCATCTTTTAAACTTGCAATACAATATTATTAACTATAGTTAATGCTGTACATTACATTCTCATGGATTATTTATCTTAAAATTGGAAGTTTGTATCTCTTGATACCTTTCTTCCAATTTGCCCATCCCCCAACATCCTGCCCTCTGGTGACTGCCGATCTGTTTTCTGAATGTGTGAAGTTTGGTTTCTAGATTTCACATATAAGTTGAAATCATATAGTATTTCTCTTTCTCTGTGACTTATTTCATTTAATATAGTAATCACAAGGTCTATTTGCATTGCTGCAAATTGCAATATTTCATTGTTTTTATGACTGAGTAGTATCTCATTTTGTACTGATCCATTCATCTGTCAATAAACACAAGTTTTTGTTTTTGTTTTTCTCCATGTCCTGACTATTGTAAATAATGATACAATGAACATAGGGGTGCATGTATCTTTTCAAATTAGTGTTTTTGCTTTCTTTGGGGAAATACCCACAAGTGGAATAGTTGGCTTATATGGTAGTTCTTTTCTTTTCTTTTCCTTTTATTTTCTTTTTTCTTTCTTTCTTTCTTTCTTTCTTTCTTTTTTTTTTTTTTTTTTTTTTGAGAATCCTGCATACTATTTTCCATAGTGGCTCTACCAATTTACGTTCCCACCAACAGTGTATGAGGGTTCCCTTTTCTCTACATTCTCTTCAACATTTGTTACTTCTTGTCTTTCTGATAATAGCCATTATAACAAGTGTGAAGTCATGTCTTATTATAGTTTTGATTGCATTTCTCTGATAATTAGTGATGTTGAGAATTTTTTTTATGTGCTTGTTGGCTTTCTTTGGGTCTTCCTTGGAAAACTCTCTATTCAGATTCTCTGCCCATGTTTTAAATGGATTATTTGTTTGTTATTGAGCTGTATCAGTTCTGTATATATTTTGGATATTAATCTCTTATCAGATACATGATTTGCAAATACAGTTACCTTTGAACAACATTGGTTTGAACTGTGTGTGTCCACTTACATGTGGATGCTTTATCAAAAACATTTTATCAAAATGTCACACAGTATTAGAAGTGTATTTTCTCTTCCTTATCTTGACAACGTTTCCTTTCTTTAGCTTTCTTTATTGTAAGAATGCAGTATATAATACATATACACAATACATGTTAATTGACTGTTTGCTACCGGTTGAGTCTTCTGGTCAACAGTTGACTATTTAGTAGCTAGGTTATGGGGGAATAAAGTTATTTGTAGATTTTGCCTGTGTGGGTGGTCAGTGCCCCTAACACACACTTTGTTCAAAGGTCACTTGTATCTTCTCCTGTTCAACCTGCCTTTTACTTTTACAGTTTCCTTTACTGTGAAGAGGATTTTAGCTTGAGGTAGTCCTGTTTGTTTATATTTGCATATGTTGCCATTGCCTTTAAAGTCAGATCCATAAAAATATCACCAAGACTGATGTAATGGACTTGAACATCTATGTTTCCGTCTAGGAGTTCTATGATTTCAGGTCTTACACTCAGTTTTTAATCCATTTTCAGTTAATTTTTATGTATGATGTAAGATAATGACCAGTTGCATTCTTTTCCATGTGGCTGTTCATTTTTTCCAGCTAAAGACATTGCCCTTTCCCCATTATAGATTCTCACCTCATTTGTTGTAAACTAACTGACCATGTGTGCATGGTTTAACTTCTGGGTTCTCTATTCTGTTTCATTGATCTATCTGTCTGCTGTAATGCCAATATAGTGTTTTGGTTATTATAGCTTTGTAATATAGTTTAAAATCAGGAAGCATGATGCCTTCAGCTTTGTTCTTCTTTCTCCAGATTGCTTTAACTTTTGGTGGTGTTTTGTGGTTCCTAAAAATTTTAAGCTTGTTTGTTAGAATTCTGTGAAAAATGCCACTAGAATTTTAACAGGGATCACATTGAATCTATAATTTGCTTTGTACAGCTTAACAATATTTTTTCTTCCAATCCTTGAACATGGAATATCTTCCCATTCACATGTGTCGTCTTTAATTTCTTTCAACAATGGCTCATAGTTTTCAGTGTACCTCATTGGTTAAACTTATTACTAGGTATTTTATTATTTTTGATGCAATTATAAATGGAATTGTTTTCTTAATTTCTCTTTCTGATATTTTGTTGTTAGTGTATAAGACAAAACAGATTTTTGTATATTGATTTTGTAACTTGTAACTATTGAATTTGTTTATTATTTCTAACAGGCTTTTTGTTTGGTTGTTCATTTGTTTTGTGGACTCTTTAAGCTTTTCTATATATATGATCATTGTCCATAAATACTGACAGTTTTATTTCTTCCTTTCCAATTTGGGTGCATTTTAGTTCTTTTTCCTATCTAATTACTCTAAGACTTAAAATACTCTGTTGAATAAAAGTGGTGTGAGTTGGTGTCTTTGTTGTTTTCTCGATCTTAAAGGAAAATCTTTAAATTTTTTTGCCATTGAGCATAATGTTAGCTATGAGTCTAGGCACTTTCCAAACCACTGTTTTGGTGCTTGGTCCCAGGACATGTGAGTATGCAAATGAGCCCTTTAGTAGCAGAATCTCCATTCCTTATAACTGTGTGGTTTTCCTGGATGTAAGACCAATTGGTTTTCAAAGATAGACATTTTGGGGGTTTGCCTCTCTTGGCTGGTCCCAGGAACTGAGGTGCTTACTGTGGGGCACAAACTCTGTGCTCCTCAGGGAGGAAGCTGCATTTGTTAAATCTCTTAATTGTGGATTACTGCAGTGGGAGTGGGATTTGGGGGAGACCAAATCTCTGTCTCTCCTACCCATCTTGATGTGGCTCTTTTATCCTTTGTTGTGGAAAAGCTGCACTGTACTGTATAGTTGTACTGTTTTCAGGTCTTTTTCAGAGGGAATTATTTCATATGTAGCTACAGCTTGGTTGTGTCTATGGGAGGAGGTGAGTTCGGGATCTTCCTATGCTGCCATCTTGAACTACCTTCCTAGTCACTATGTCTAAATGTAATAAAAGCATAAGTATATGTTGAATTGTTAGATTTGAACACTGTACACACAGATATTGTCGTATATGAAAATGGATATCCATCTTAGGATCTTATGGATTACAAAGAGAATGAAAAAATTCCAAGAGATGTTACCTGAATTTAATCCCTAGTATAACAAGGTCTCTGTACATAGCACAAGAGTTAGTGGAAGGTGCTATTTATTTAATTTTTGATGATAAAGGAAAGTAATATATTATAGGAACTAGGTGTTTGTATGTTGCTTTTTTTCCACTTCTCCAACATGAAGACCATGAATTATAAACAGTCACAAATATCTCAGGTTTAGTCCAAGCCCAGACCAGGAAGTTTAATGAAGAAAAACATAGTCTTGCTTCAGAAGATTTGACTTCTCCAATCAGTTAAATTCGAAGTATACATTCAAAGTGCATTGTATGTTTAATATTGCCTTAATACCCAAACTCAAAGAAAAGAATATGGTGTCAAAATTCTTTCTGCTATTATATCTAGTAGTTAAAACATTTCAAGAAACAAAACTGAAATTACCACATTACTAAATCTTGATACTATATACTAATATATAACAAGGAACACCACCTGATGTTTTTGAATAGTGACTTATAGTACAGAGGAAGGAAATATTTCTGATTCATGTAACATATGTGAAAACCCATCTTGAAGGATTCTAGCATAACATTGGTCCTTCTATGAATGCTCTCTTCTACTGGATTATCTCTTAGTATTTTATATTGAATCTCTGCCTCAGTGTCAGTTTATAATTTTTAAATAAATAGATCAAATTTATACGTGATGTAGAAAATTTGGATTCATTTTACATTGTTACAACAAGGGAAAATTACATAGAATAAAGGTAATTAGTTAATATCGAACATAGAAGACTACTATTCTTTCTTATTTTAACTTAGAGTTGTCAGTTTTCTTTATATGCTTCCAAGTTACATAAAGTATAAAAATATGGTAGGTTTAACAGAATATGAGATGAGGACATTTTTATCCAAGGTAAAAAACACAAAGAGAAGTAAAGCATTATTCCCCATGCTCTTCTTGAGGTCAGGTAAAGAGACCCTGAGTACAAAAACGTTTTCCCTCTTGATGTGGAGGCAATTATTTATACTGTTTGGGCTGGAAAAGTTGACACTTGTTAGAAAAGAAGTAACAAGTAATTATTTCTTCCTTTATACAGCTTCAGAAAGTAAATTCATGTACTGGCTTATTAGAAAAAAAGAACTAAGTTGCTGAATATGACTGACCATATCAATTATGTGAAAGAAAGGAAATGTTATGCTAACATTTAGAATACCAGGCTAAAGGCATTTTGGGGGAGGTTTTCCTGCATATTTTGCCATTGAATCTTGGGTGATAATTGTTGATTGGGTCATGCGTATAGACAAAGTGTTCATCTTATTTGAGAGTATCTTTTCATATTATCATTTGGATGTAAATATTAAAAAAAAATCTTTAATGGTGAATTTATTCCTTTTAGGAATTCACACGTAAGTTTACCTTGGTTCACATAGCTGAGGAACACCAATTTGTTTGATAGCTTTAAGTGAAGGTCAAATATGGAATATATTATGAAAAGAATATCTAAAATATATTGAAAGTTTACTCTTGCCCAGGGACTTTGAAAGACTTTTGTATGCATAATCTCATTGTAAATCTTAGAATAATCATATGGGAGAAATATTAATGTATCCAATAGTCCAGAACAGAGGACCAGATAAGTTAGGAAATTGGCCACAATGCACACAGGTTTGTATCAGTGATATAATTTGAATCCATATCTGTGTCCATAACACATATTTATGTTTTGAGAGAGAGAGAAGGCCCAAGTGAGTGAGGGGCAGAGAGAGAGAGGGATAGAGAGGGAATCCCATGAGAAGCAGAGAAAGAAAGAGAGAGAAAAAGAAAAAGAGAGAGATAGAGAGAGACAGAGAGAGAGAGAAAGAGCGTGAGCAGGGGAAGGACACAGAGAGAGGGAGACAGAATCTGAAGCAAGCTCCAGGCTCTGAGCTGTCAGCACAGAGTCTGATGCAGAGGCTTGAACCCACAAACTGTGAGATCATGATCTGAGCTGAAGTTGGACACCTGATGGACTGAAACACCCAGGTGCCCCAATATTAGTTTGCTTTAAATCATTAAACATTGGTAAAACAGCAAGTTATTCATATTAAGATTACAATAAAATTCCTTGTTGTCAAATTAGGAAATATTACTTCTTTTAAGCAGTTAAAATCTTAGCTTGCCAACAAAATATTAAAACAAAACATGAAGTCTAAAAAGATTGGAATGTTGGTGTTGATTTTTCTTCCTAGGCAAAAACCCAGAGATATTTTAAAAATCATTTTTGTATTAAAACTTCTGGGTAAATACTTATAAAACATCTCTTTGGCATTGGCTTTTTTGTTTAAGGAAGAAGAAAGTGGTAGAGAGAACCGTTTCCTTTTCCACAGAAGAAACTTGGCATTGACACTTGTCTCTAAAACATGTGATGTTCCTGTGATTCCTCGGATGTCTTTAAACTGGTGTCCAGCTGTTGGAAACCATTCTTGGTTTTGTGTGGCGTTAGCTCACAGCTGCTGTTGCTGATTCTTCTGCACCTGTTTTCTCTACCAAGTGTGCCCATCTGAGAGAATCAGAGCATGTGATGTGTGGATATCTATCTAGATGCGAATGCTTAAATTGTAAGTAACGAAAGATGATAAAAGCACTTTCAAATAAAGCATACCTTTGTTTTAAATATTCACAGTTTCGAGTTTAAGAGGCATTTAAAATATGCGAGCACAAAGGAACTGTATTAAAAAAATAAGAAAGGAGAGAGGAAAGCAAGTTTTACATGCTAAATTATAATTCCAAGGATGGGATTTTTTTTTTTTTGGAAATGATTTAAAGGAAAGGTTTCTTTTTATTTCTATAAGCAAACAAACATTGACTTGGGAAATAAAGAAAAATATATTACTATGTAATTAGCAGAAGGCTCAGACAGTACTAAAGAATGACATAACAGAATTATCTGTCACGATAATGCAAGGTGTATATGTATTTTGTTTCCTTCATGAGATTGTAGTCTTATTCAGGAAATTACTCTGGTAATTCAGAAAATTATCACTCTGTATCAGTACCATCAAAAGTGCCAGCTTCCTGAATTGGGTGCTGGAACAGAAAAACAAATTTAGTGGAAAAGGTAGAGAAATCCTAATAAAATCTGGAGGGCGTTTAATAGTGATATAGTAACATTGCTTTTCTTAATTAGACAAAGTACCATGGTAATATAAGATGCTAACACTAGGGGAAATTGGGAGAGGAACATATGAGAATTCTATGTAAATATACAAGTATCTCAAAATAAAATGAGTATTTCAAAAAAAATTCATATTGGAATCTATCATATATACAGGTCTTATCCATTCATTTAGCAGATATTTATTCAGTGGCTCTTGGTGCTTGGCACAAATTGGGTAGTGGAAAATGAAAAACAAACAATACAACTCAAAATACAAAAAGCAAGGTTCCCACTCTCATGGAACTTGCAGGCTAGTATGGAAGGCTTACTAATAGAAAGAGTAAAAGCAGATATACAATTATAAATTTTAAATATTTGAATTTTAAAATTTAATGATGCATTTAATTAGGGAGAAGTTTGCTGAGAAAGATATGTTTTTAAATGAATGCCTCTGTGATTTTTTTAGGTATTTTTTTATTGCAATAAAACATATGTAGCATACATTTAACAATATTTAGGCGTACCTAAATAGACCTAAGTTAAATACTTAATGTTATTAAATACTTAATGTCAATTGAGTGACATTATGTATATTCATATTGCTGTGCCACCTTCAACCCTATCAGAAATTTTACCTCATCCCAAATGAAGCTCTGTACCCATTAAACAATAAGTCCCCTTCTTCACCCCCAATGCCCCCACCTTAGTCCCTGGTAACCAATTTTCTACTGTCTGTTTCTATGTATCTCATATACGTGGAATTGTATGATATTTGTCCTTTTGTCTGGTTTATTTTACTTAGCATTACGTCATGTTTTTGAAGTTCATCCACTTTGTAGGCAAGTATCAGAAAATCATTCCATTTTAGGCTGAATAATATTCCATTGTATGTATATATTATATTTTGTTTATTCATCTACTGGACATTTGGGATGCTTCCACCTTTTAGCTATAATAACGTTCTTATGAACACTGAGGTACAAATATATGTTTGAATCCCTCCTTTCAATTCTTTGGGGTACATACCCAGAGGCGAAATTTCTAGATTGTAGCAACTCTATGTTTAATATTTTAAGGAACTGCCACACTGTTTGCCACCACTCCTATTTTTTAGGCAAGACCTGAAGTGTGCAAAGGAAAAATTGTTTGGAGAAACAGTTAGATCGTGGATGACTAGCAGGTAAGGAGTTGGAAGAAGGAGAAATTTTGAAACAAAACAGAAACAGGGTTGCACAGAGCCTCTGAGGCGGGAAAGATATTGGCCACTTTTCAAGACTGAAATGCGAGTAGCATGTGGTTGTTCATGGAGAAAGAAAAGGAGTTGAATTCAAGATGAGGTGTGGACTCAGACAGGGTTCAAATCAGATAGTTATGTATGTCACTGCAGTATGTGCATTTTATTCTATGTAAAAAAAGAAATTTGAAAGGTTTTCTTTAAGTAGGATTATGCTATCTATGCCTTTATTTATTTTTGTTCATGTGAAAAATGGATTGGAATAAGTCAAGAATATATAAAGTGAGCCACTTAGGAAGATCGGTGTTCCAGGTAAGATGTTATTACTGTCTTGGGTAAGGAAGGTGGAGTTTGTGATTTAGACACAGAAAATCAGGTGATGAATCCAATGTAGGGAAATAGGTGTCAGAAATTACTTCCAGGTTTCTACTTGTAATAACTATGTATGGTGGTACCACTTATCTACAGGGAAGAATTCGGTTTTAAAAATTTCAAATTTGAAGCATCTGTTAGCTATCAAAATTCTTATTGTTATCAACTAAAATATTTCCCTGACTTTAGAGTTATTTATTTATTTATTTATATTTTAGAAAGAGAGAGAGCACGAGTGTAGGAAGAGGGGCAGAAGGAAAGATAATCTTGTTTTAAAAATATCTTTTAATGTTTATTTTATTTTTGAGAGAGACAGAGTGTGAGCAGAGGAGGAGCAGAGAGAGAGGGAAACACAGAATCCGAAGCAGGTCCAGCGCTCTAAGCTGCCCAGCACAGAGCCAGATGTGGGGCTTGAACTCGCAAACTGTGAGATCATGACCTGAGCTGAAGGCGGATGCTTAACTGACTTAGCCACCCAGGCTTGCTGAGAGAGAAGCTTAAGCAGGCTCCACACTCAGTTTGGAGCCTGATGCAGGGCTCGATCCCACAACCCTCAGATCATAACCTGAGCTGAAATCAAGAGTTGGACACTCAACTGACTGAGCTACTGAGCCACTCTTTGACTTTAGAGTTATTAAAAAAAATAATTTTGGAAATTATTTTATTTCAGTTTCTTCTTGCTAGGCAGAGATAGTAACTCTACAAAATAAACATTTTATCTTTTGTTTGTTTGTTTTTTCCTCATAGTATTCTGGCAGTAGTAGACAACTGGATTATTAAAAGAAAAGCAAGATGGAAAAATACATCTGAAACCTTTCAACACACATTTTATTTCATGGAGACATTAAAATTTATTATTCACAATTATCTGGTTAATTTACCTTATGTAATCTGTCAAACCTGTTCATTCAAACAAAATATGTTATGCCTTTGATACATATTACAAAATGGCTTGACTATAAGGAGCCAAGTTCTCACAATTCCCTTCATCTTAGAGATTTATTCGCAATCATTTTATCCCTTATCTAAGTAGTCTACTCACTGGTTTTATATTTTAGTCATTTCTATTGTTTGGTTGAAGTTTTGTTTTGTTTTGTTTTGTTTTCTTGTTCCTTCCTTTCTCTCATGAATAGAAATGTTCTGGCAAAGAAAATGTATGTCACCCAAAGTTAGGACTTTAAAACTGGTGTCATTTGGTTACTTATAACTTTAGTGTGCTTGGGATTTTACTGGCTTTATGTCACCTCACAAGTAACTCATTCCCTTTGATAGTTTACAACATAATTATTTAATCTAATTATTTTACTTCACTCATTTCATCTCTCTAGAATGTATTTGCAAATAAAATGGCTACTTAGGACTTTGAAGATAGTTAAATAAAACAAAAATATGTTTTAGGAGAAATATAGTAGAAGTATTTTCCTGTAGAAAATAGATGGTTTTCATTTGGTAATTTATGTGCTGAGCTATCATTAGCAGAATGGAAAATATTAGAAAAGGATTAACTGACAATGTGCCAATATGGTTGGCAAGGACGAATTATCACTTTGACTTTAGGGCTCTGATATTTTTTGTATTTTTATGGTTACATGAATCTATCATGAGTTTTATTATGTCTTCCTCCAACTATTCATGAGCCATGATCAAATGAATCTTTACATGAAAAAATACAGGAAAAAATAAAAGGATAAGGAAAAAGAAGAGGGGAGGAGGGTAAGAAAGAAAAGTACAATTTTATGATGTGACAGAGGTGTTAGCCGATGCTACAATGGTAATCATATTGTAATGTATACATGTTTCAAATCAACATATTGTATATCTTTAACTTATATAATGTTATATGTAAATTATATCTCAATAAAAATTTATAAATTATTTAATTCATGTGTGAACTTACAAATGTGTAGAGAATGCATGTGTTTCCTCTCCTCTACTTTGTAAATTCAGAGAATAGGCTGTCAGAATTCCATGACTGCTCTTTAAATCCTGGGTTGTGTCCTTTTGATGGCAGACCTTATAAAGGCAACTTTATTTTCTCCTGTAAGGAGACAAGCATAAAAATAGGGAAAAAAAGTTTAAACCATTGAGATGAGAAGTCTGGGTCTTAGACCTTATTCTGCCACTGAATATTTATATGATTTCCCACAAATAATCTGTCCTGTTTGGGAAACAGTATCTTGCTTGTGAATGAATGTATTAAATTAGATCACCGCACCAAGCTCTAACATTCTCTTCTCCGCTCCCTGTGCATTTGCCTTTCTCTTTGTAAATATCATACAGTTCACATCGCAAATCTTCTCAAACATTAAAGGCCACTGTTGATTATAAACTGAAGAAAAAGATGATAGTTGAATTCATGATAGGAAATAACACTTTCCTTTATTGAGATGTATGAGAAGCACAAGGGGAACACTATCAACGTATCGAAGATAGATCAATGGAGTAGTTCTGTTGCCAGAGGAAAGAGATTTGATTTTCAGTTGCCAACATACAGTGAGACCTGACAGAAGCTTAAAGCAGAATCTTTAGAACCAAAAGCAGTAGCATCAAGTTGGGATGAGTCTGGATAAAACAATGAATGAATGAATGAATGAATGAATGACTACATAAATAAATAAAACATATAAATAACTTGTTCTTGTCCAACAAACAGATTTCATTAGGACTTCAGTGAAAGATGTTTGCTTCCCCTTTGTGCTTTGTGTGCTATTTCTGTCATTTAGCTCATTTCTGACCGTCTTCCATACACCTGTAGCAGCCCTTTCCCAATCTTCTCCAAACAGATATGAACTTGGCTGGGGGAGAGGGAAGTTTACAGCCAAACTCAACCGAGGGCTTAGGACCTGCATGCCAAGTATTTTGCTAAGGAATGTATATTCACCTAATTATCATCATAGCCACCATTTTAAATAGTTAACCTCATCATCTCTGTTTTATAGATGTAAAAACCAAGGGTCAGAGACATTGTTTATCCAAGGTCATACAAATAGTAAGTGACTATGCCTAGATGTGAACCTCTGTTTGGAAAATGTATCCCATGTTTTACATTTATTAACGTATTTGATTACTTATTTATGCCCTCTCTCATTCCTTACTATGATAAAAAAATAAAGATACAGGAAAAAATAAAGGCCAAAAGAGTACATTGAGTCCATGGGTAAAATTAATCCTACACTTAGACTCGAGCTTCTTGCTTTGCTACATATGTTAGGTTCTCTTTCACATTTTACCATAACAGGGTTCCATTTCCTCATTTAGAAAATAGTAATGCATCTGCCCTTGTTTTTTTTTTTTTTTTAAGTTTTTATTTAAATTCCAGTTAGTTAACATACAGTGTCATATCAGTTTCAGGTGTACAATTTACTGAGTGAACACTTCCATACATCACCCAGTGTTCATCACAGCAAGTCCCCTCCTTAATCCCCATCACCTATTTCACTATATCCCTCCACCCCCTTCCACTCTGATAACCCTCCATTTGTTCTCTATAGTTAAGAATCTACTTCTTGGTTTGCCTCTTTCTCTCTCTCTCTCTCTCTCTCTTTTTTTTTTTTACTTCTTTGCTCATTTGTTTTGTTTGTTAAACTCTATATATGAATGAAATCATATGGTATATGTTTTCCCTGACTGACTTATTTTGTTTAGCATATTATTCTCTACCTCCATCCATATTGTTGCAAATGGCAAGATCTCAGCTTTTTTTTACAGCTAAATAATATTCCATTGTGTATATATACCGCCTCTACTTTATCCATTCATCAATCAGTGAAGACTTGGGCTGTTTCCATAATTTGGAAATTATAGATAACACTGCTATAAAAATCTGGGTGCAGGAATCCCTTTGAATTAGTATTTTTGTATACTCAGAACAAATACTTAGTAGTGCAATTTCTGGATCATAAAGTAGTTCTATTTTATCCAACAAAATTGTAACGTGCACACAAGTTACAAATCTTAAAATAATTGTTAATACCTATAAAAATCTTATGTATTTACATGCTTTAGAGTTTTAAATTGGTATAGCAGTAGAGTATATAATAATTGTGTAATTTTATTAGTTAAGTCAAATGAAACATTAAACTTTATTTTAAAACAAGACTATAATCTTTTTATTTTAATAAAACAAAATGCAGAAGAAAATGTAAGATAGACACCCAGTGGTTTTTTTAATATAGTTCTCCCATAATATATTTGGTTTTATCCAGATTTCATATAATGATATATGGTAATAATTTCTTATAATGTATATTTACTCTTGATTTAATTTTGAAGAATAACCAAGAAATAATGAGAATATGCTGATGTAGATTTGGGGCTTCATGTATAGTGTTCTAAATAGTTTCATATCTAAAAATTGCCTGGACATTTATATACATTTAATACTTAAATACTCAAAATGTTCTTAAAAGTGTTTGCCTATATTATTTTTCAGTGAGAACAATAACAACCTATGAGATTTCTCAGTTATATAAAATAACTGAGGATAGAACTAAGAAGTTCCCCCCTCCCAGAGGATACTTTCTTACATTTTCAAATTATTAACAACAAATAGGTTTTACTCTACAGATTGGAAAAGCAAAAAACAAAAACAAAAACAAAACAGCCAAAGAAACCCCAAACAGTAAAAAGGCAAGAAAAAAAATAAAACTCAGTAATATTTTAAGGAGTTTGTCTTTACTCAAAATTTTAAAAGCCAGAATAAAGGCAAAACCCTACAAATAAATTAAGTCTTTAAGACTCACCTTAAAATGTTTTGATTTAAGCTGATAGTATCTCTAGTTGTAAACTTTGATTTAGGGCTTCATAAATTAGAGGTCCTTAGGGGAGAAATCTATTGAGATAGAGGAGCAGATTCTTGGAGCCGAATGGGACAATGTGTAGTATACAGAAGCACAGACAGTACTTTTGGATTTCCTAGTAAGTCTATGTTATCTTAGGCTACATAGTTATACATTTCAAACCAAAGACCTTAATAGGTAATGGAAACTGTCTTATAATGAATAACGTTTAAATTTTATAGGGATGATTTTATTGCCTAGTCTTGCATATTTTTTAACCAGGTAGTTATTTAATATTCTTTAAATTTGTGACATTTCATTATTAACCATTTCATTTAAAAAACTGCCTATTTTCCAAAAATGTTGTAGATAATTTTGAAAAGCAAAGTGCATTTATGCAATTACCTTAGTAATTACTAAGTTATTACTAATTTTTACATTAGTTTACTACTGTCTGATATCATGCATTAATATAATTAAGAAAATAGGGGCACCTGGGTGGCTCAGTTGGTTGAGCATCCGACTTTGGCTCAGGTCTTGATCTCACGGTTTGTGAGTTTGAGCCCCATGTCGGGCTCCGTGCTCATAGCTCAGAGTCTGGATCCTGCTTCAGATTCTGTGTTGCCTTCTCTCTCTGCCTCTCCCCTGCTCGTGCTCTCTCTCTCTCAAAGATAAATAAACAAAAAAAAATTAAAAAAAAGAAAATACCTTAGTTACTGAAAACATATAGGCTTATGATTATGCTCTAAATATACATTTGATATATTGATATGTCAGTCACTTTGCATTTATAATCTTATTTTTGTAGATAAACGGTTTTCATATTCCCTTACAATTATATATATATATATATATATATATGCACACATATAATAATATATATCACTGATACACTTGTATTGGTTAATAACAATGGTATTGTTAATGATAATGTAATTAATAACAATGGGATTAATAATCGCATACACTAGCAATAATAGTGTTCTTGTTTATTGAGAGTCAACTATGTCAACTATACACTCGTCACATTATGGTGTTTCTTTCCCCTCATAGTAACCCTTGAAAGATATGTATGCATTTATTTATTTATTTTAATTTTTAAAATTGTTTATTTTATTTTAGAGAGAGAGTGTACGAGCAGGGGAGAGGAGCAGAGGAAGAGAGAGAGAGAGAGAGAGAATCTAAAGCAAGCTCCAGGTCCAACACAGAGCCCAATGCGGGGCTCAATCCCATGACCCTGGGACCAGAACCTGAGCCCAAATCAAGAGTCAGATGCTGAACCAACTGAGTCACCCATGTGTCCCAGATATGTATGCATTTAGTCATGAGGATGCTGTCACTTAAAGAAGTCAAATAACTTCCCCTTAGTCTTCTAAGTCAAGGAATCTAACTCTATTCTGTTTGATTATGACACACATGATTTTTCTGCTCGAGGGTCTTTTTAATCTATTTTCCATAATACATAGATTCCAGTGCATTTTAACTTTACTACTTCATAAAACACATATTATACATATACATATTAATATAATGGGCCTTAGCTTTAAACTGGTGTGTTGTTTTTTATACTTAAATGTTAAAGAGAATAATAATTTCTAGTCTATTTCTCACTATGAAACCGATTTTATTCCAAACTTCCATACAGCAATAACCCTTTTAAGTAAAAACCTTATTAAACAGATCTGACATAGTGGCTGGGAAAATAATTGTATAAATAATAATTCTCACATACTTACTGATAAAATGTACATTCTCAGTTCAAGATTTCACAATACTTAAGTTATACACATTAGCTATGTATTTAAATTGAAGTATGTTTTCCACTTATTTTTTTCAATTAAATATAAACTGTATTACATTTAAATTACTATTTCAAAGATACATTGAGCACATACTATGAGCAAACTATTGAAAGAAAGCCAAATGAGTAAAAATACACATTCTTCTCTAAAAGAAATTTTGATTTAGTAGTAAAGAAATAAGTAAAGAAGATAACCAAAATAACCACAGAATGTATCTTATTACATGTAAATTATGAGGGAGAAACAGCAATACCAATGTGGTGTTAAATCATGGAGTGAACAAGTGAAATGGGGAAAATTAAGGATTTTCCAAGAAGGAGATCATATTCAAGGAGGATTTTACTGTTTGAGTTATAGAGAGTGCATTCTAAATCAAAGGCAAAGGATCAGGGAGAGAAGATTAACTGGATATTCAGGGGATAGCTTGTTTTTCATTTCTGCTGTAGCATATGGTAAGTAGAAAAAACTAGAAGGAGATAAGGTTTTAAGCCATGATGTAGCCTGGAGTGTCAAAAAGTTTGTATATCAGATGGTATAAAAAAATTTAAGAGTTTTTCCCCCGAAGGTACAATATGAATAGATCTTGCATTTGAAAAATTTATCTTACAGCAATTTCAAGATTAAAGTCAAGTGAAGAAGAACTTCTCACAAAGCGTTATTCTCCTCTGTGATCCCTGGGAATAGACTAGACAGCTTTAGAGATCTTTAATACCTATTTGAATACCTTCTTATGTCAGCCATAATAAATTTGGGTTTTTATGGATTTTCCCTACTCTAAAAAAGGAGATTATGCTTGAGAAATCTTGTTCATGATATTTACCTTGCATTCAACTGCCTGCTGGCACTTCAACGTGCATAAAACTACATTCCTTTTCCGGGATCCTAGATAAGATTCTTCTTTTGGTCACGCACTTGTCTGATAGCAATATCATGTATCCAGTTACCCAGAGAAGAAGTCAAGCCATCATTCTGAACGATTTTTTTAATCCTTAGCCTTAGTCAATATTTATTTCTGCTCTCTAGCTCATTTCTTTGTCTCTCATCACCAGCCTCAACGTATATTATACCTTCTAAGTTGTCTATATCTACTATGACTTCCCACCCATTTTATGCCTTATTCTGTCTGAATAGTCTTTCCAAAAAGGGTGACACTTCTTTTTCAAATCCTTCAAGGAGTTCTCCTTTCCTCCTTTAACATACTACTTAACTCAGCATGGAAGACCATGGGATTTTTCTGGCTTCTATCTTTCTTTCCTTCCTCTTCTCCCATTACTTACTCTAGAAATCTGCCTTCTAACATGATGAACCCCTTTGAGTTTCTGTAAAGATCATCTAATTTCTCAACAGCAGGCATGAATCTCCTTGGAAAATATTTCCGTGTTCTTATCTGTCTTTATCCTTCAAAATACTGTACCTCCATTAATCCCTCTCAAAATCAATTTGACTATATCTCTACAATTGAATCCCAATGACCTTGATCATAATTAATGATTTGCTTTTTATACTATCCACATACCATATCTCTGTTGTTAAATATGTCACAAAATGTTCTAATTTTTGCTTTATAAGTCTTTTTCTGCTATTAGACCAAAGCAACATGGAAACAAGGAGATGTTTTTTTAATAGCCTGGCATCTAGCACAGTACATGAGATATAATTGATGCTCAACACAGATACTTGCATAGGCAAAAACTTGGTTCTGTGGGTGGAGTCTTTTGCCTAAAAGAATTAAAGGTAAAACAGAAAATATTATAAAAATAGTATAATAATAATCTGAATATTTAATTCATTTTGCTTTCAGTTCAGACTAAGTTCTGCTAGAGCCCTGACCTTAACAAAAAACTGTGGAATGTTTAATGACAAAAATCATTTTTTCCTATGTGGAAAGTGTTGGAAATTTGAGTGTTTTAGTATATGTTGTTTTCCTAAAACTTCAGAGTTAGGACTTCAGTGTAGATGAAGTGAACGAAGAGAGAGGAAAGTAGGGGGAGTTTTTTGGTGAGTGTAACTACATTATTCTAAGCATGTCTCCAGTAGAATTTGAGGGTTTTATAGACTTACTATTGGCTGGTCTAAGTTAATAAATTATGTATTTATACTCATGGTAGTATCACTCATTCCACACACAGACCCACACTCATACAGGTATTTGACAGTAAGAACACCTAATTATGCAATAATAAAAAGCTTTACTTTACAATGAAAGTCAAATCATCATAGATATGGTTAAACATTAAGACAGCACAATTAGAAACTATTTTTCAGTTCTTTGTTCACTTTTATTTTATTCCTGTATCAGAAATAAAGTAAAAATTATAATCAAATAATTTATATCAAAATATATAAAATATACCACTTGTAAAGGTATGTTTTATATTAAAAATAAGTTGATTCTTATCTTGAAAGTACTCTTCTTTGTTGAAGGTCTAACAAAAGAGCTCTGAAATTTCTTTTTTTAGTCTCATTTATGACATCCATTCTGAATTAGTTCAACAAATTAAATTATCAGAGATACATCAAGAGTAATAATGCATTATCCATAAAGAGTGAAGAATTGAACATAGGTAAAATTCATTTGATAAAGAAGAGACATAAGTTGGCTTGGATAAATGTTACTAACCATTAAATTATGTTAAATCAAACAGTAGACAAAAAGTAAATATTTTCAGAAATCAAAACAAATCAAAGTTACTTTATTATTTTCGTGATTTTTAGTCTTCAAATTAGAAACGTCTGTGCTATTATCAATAATGACATGATAATATTTTAAAAGACTAGGACTAACATATTAGGAAAAAAATTATTTTAAAAATGTTACCCATTAATTTCTTCAATCACATTAATAAAATAAAGATGAGAACCATATAATCCTGTCAATATATGCAGAAAAGCATTTGATAAAATTTAGCATCCTTTCTTCATAAAAACGTTCAAGAAAGTTGGAATAGAAGGAATATACTTAAACATCATAAAAATCATTTATGAAAAGCCTACAGCTAGTATCATCCACAATGGGGAAAAAATGAGAACTTTCTCCATGAGTTCAGGAACACAACAGGGATTTCCACTCTCACCACTGTTGTTTAATGTGGTGTTGGAAGTCCTAGCCTCAGCAATCAGGCAACAAAATTAAATAAAAGGCATCATAATTGGCAAAGAGGAAGTCAAACTTGCACTTTTTGCAGATGACATGATACTCTACATGGAAAACCTGAAAGACTCCACCAAAAGACTCCTAGAACTAATACATGAATTCAGCATAGTTGCAAGGTACAAAATCAATGTACAGTAATTGGTTGCATTTTTATACACCAAAAATGAAACAACGGAAAGACAAATAAAGAAACTGATCCCAATAACAATTGCACCAAGAATTATAAAATACCTAGGAATAAACCTAAGCAAAGATGTAAAAAATCTGGATGTATAAAACTATAGAAAGCTTATGAAGGAAATTGAAGAAGATACAAAGAAATGGAAAAACATTCCATGCTCATGGGTTGGAAGAATAACTACTGTTAAAATGTCAATACTACCCAAAGCAGTCTACACATTCAATGAAATCACAATCAAAATTTCACCAGCATTCTTCTTGAAGTTAGAACAAACAGTCCTCAAATTTGCATGGAACCACAAAACACCCCGAATAGCCAAAGTAATATTGAAGAAGAAAACCAAAGTGGGAGGCACCACAATCCCAAACTTTAGCCTCTACTACAAAGCTGTAATCATCAAGACAGTATGATATTGGCACAAAAACAGACACATAGAGCGATGAAATAGACTAGAGAACCCAGAGTTGGACCCACAAAAGTATGGCCAACTAATCTTTGACAAAGCAGGAAAGAACATCGAATGGAAAAAAGACAGTCTCTTTAGAAAATGGTGCTGGGAGAACTGGACCACAAGAAGCAGAAGAATGAAATTAGACCACTTTCTTACACTATACACAAAAATAAACTCAAAATGGAAGAAATACCTACATGTGAGAGAGGAAAACATCAAAACCCTGGAAGAGAAAGCAGGAGAAAACCTCTCTGACATCAGCCACAGCAATTTCTTACTTGACACATCTCCAAAGGCAAGGGAATTAAAAGCAAAAATGAACTATAGGGACCTCCTGAAGATAAAACGCTTCTGCACTGCAGAGGAAACAATCAACAAAACTAAAAGGCAACTGACAGAATGAGAAAAGATATTTGCAAATGACATATCAGATAAGGGCTAGTATCCAAAATCTATAAAGAACTTACCAAACTCAACACCCAGAAAAGAAATAATCCAATGAACCCATGGACAGAAGACATGAATAGACACTTTTCCAATGAAGACATCCATATGGCCAACAGACACATGAAAAGATGTTTAACATCACTCCTCATCAGGGAAATACAAACCAAAACCACACTGAGATACCACCTCACACTGGACAGAGTGGCTAAAATGAACAAATCGGGAGACTATAGATGCTGGAGAGGATGTGGAGTAACGGGAACCCTCTTGAACTGTTGATGGGAATGCAAACTGGTGCAGCCACTCTGGAAAACAATGTGGAGTTTCCTCAAAAAATTAAAAATAGAACTACCCTATGATCCAGCAACAGCACTAGTAGGAACTTATCCAAAGGATACAGGAGTGCTGATGCATAGGGACATATGCACCCTAATGTTTGTAGCAGCACTTTCAACAATAGCCAAATTATGGAAAGAGCCTAAATATCCATCAACTGATGAATGGATAAAGAATATGTGGTTTATATATACAATGGAATACTACTTGGCAATAAGAATGAAATCATGCCATTCTCAGCAATGTAGATGGAACTGGAAGGTATTCAGCTGAGTGAAATAAGTCAGTCAGAGAAGGACAGTCATCATATGTTTTCACTCATGTGGATCTTGAGAAACTTATCAGAAGTCCATGGGGGAAGGGAAGGGGAAAAAAATTACAAACAGAGGGAGGGAGGCAAACCACAAGAGACTGTTTAAATACAGAGAACAAGCTGAGAGTGGATGGGAGGGTGGGGGAGAGGGGAAAATGGGTGATGGGCATTGAGGAGGGCAGTTGTTGGGATTAAGCACTGGGTGTTGTATGGAAGCCAATTTGAAAATAAATTAAATTGAAAAATAAAAATAAAAATTCAATATTGAAAATAAAAAAAAATGTTATCCATTTATTTCTTCACATATATTTTCTTTCACAAATAAGATATACATGCCATGGATTTATCTGAAAGAAATTGACAAGTGAATTTATTTCTCAATTATGTGAGATGAATTACTATGTTTGATATACTAAATTTAATGATTTAAAGTAAGTGAATGCTTCTACAAAAGTGGTTTCCACCGCTTAAAATTCTAATATTTCAAAAAAAAGTGTTTCTAGGCTCAAGTGATATTTCTTGAGCTGGTTGATTTTGTACTAAAAGGTTTGCGAAGTCATTATTAGAGATGTCTCAGTAACAAGTGACAGCATCATTTTCATGAGAACACTGAATATTAAAATCATAGATAGGCATCTTTGAATTTAAGGACATAAATATAGAATAAGAAGAACTCAGAGGAAAGTGGAAGTGTCTTTTCAATGAATAATTGTATACATAGACTTGATCCCATTAATTCTGAGGTATATTTTAACAGGGAAAGAAATGAAGAGAAAAGTTTTGTTAAGACTGCTGTGGCAAGTAAAGAATGCAAAAGAAAAGTATTAACTCAAATCACTGATATGAGATGATTCTAGAAATTATGGAAACAAACTTATAAGAATGTTTTGAAAAGAAATTAGGAAACATATCTTGAAATGAAATGATATGTTAAGAGATTCCGAAAATATCAAAGACTAGTAAGGACTTCAAATAAAACAGAAAATGCATAAATGAGAATGGAATAGTTATATAGATTTATATACATATAAATAAATGTATAAATGTACATATATACATTTTAGCTCTGATCTCAGGGTTGCATAACTTCTTGGGATTCAATTTTCTTACTTACAAAAATAGAAGTGCTACTTGTATAATTTATTCTGAATACAAGGTATGTTTCTATCTAGTCTAGAAAGATTGCAACTATAAACACAGTATTAACTTTATCTATCCCTGAAGAAGTTCAAACCTCTTTGCCATTTGCCTGAGAAGAAATAAAATGTACCATGTAAAGTATGTACTATGATATTATCCATGAACCGACGTCATCTTATGACAATGAACACAAAAATAATAAATGCATTCCATGTATTAAAATATCAAAGACAGCACAATATAACAAAATTGATTATATTATTAAGAGTCCCAGACGATAATAATTAGACTGGCAACTTAGAATTGAGGGCACTTTAGGGGCGCCTGGGTGGCGCAGTCGGTTAAGCGTCTGACTTCAGCCAGGTCACGATCTCGCGGTCCGTAAGTTCGAGCCCCGCGTCAGGCTCTGGGCTGATGGCTCGGAGCCTGGAGCCTGTTTCCGATTCTGTGTCTCCCTCTCTCTCTGCCCCTCCCTCGTTCATGCTCTGTCTCTCTCTGTCCCAAAAATAAATAAAAAACGTTGAAAAAAAAAAAATTTAGAATTGAGGGCACTTTAAATTATGGAAAGAGCCTAAATGTCCATCAACTGATGAATGGATAAAGAAATTGTGGTTTATATACACAATGGAATACTACGTGGCAATGAGAAAAAATGAAATATGGCCTTTTGTAGCAACATGGATGGAACTGGAGAGTGTGATGCTAAGTGAAATAAGCCATACAGAGAAAGACAGATACCATATGGTTTCACTCTTATGTGGATCCTGAGAAACATAACAGAAACCCATGGGGGAGGGGAAGGAAAAAAAAAAAAAAAAAAAGAGGTTAGAGTGGGAGAGAGCCAAAGCATTAGAGACTGTTAAAAACTGAGAACAAACTGAGGGTTGATGGGGGGGGGGAGGGAGGGCAGGGTGGGTGATGGGTATTGAGGAGGGCACCTTTTGGGATGAGCACTGGGTGTTGTATGGAAACCAATTTGACAGTAAATTTCATATATTAAAAAAAAATAATAATAAAAAAAAAAAAAAAAAGAATTGAGGGCACTTTAATGAAGTGATAAATACAATGTATAGGTAGCATTTACAAAAACCACCAAGGGATGTTACAATACTATCAGGCTAGCAAGGGGAGTGGGGAGAGCTGTAACTACCTCTAGGCCAAAAGGAGCAAGATGAGGGAGAGGTTACTGGAAGCCAGAGATGTGAGCTGTATGCAGAGGGATTCAGTGTATGCAGTGAAGACACACTATTGGTCATGCATATGGCCAACCAATGTGACCTCGTAGTGATGGAACACGCTGTTAGATTGACCCCACTCTTCTCCTACTCTTCAGTCCTTCTGATGACTCACATTAGCCAAATCCCCTTGAAAGTCTCCAGGGATGCAACCCATACAGGACAGCCTTCTTAGATCCCAACCAGGTATAGAAGGGTAGAAGTTACATCTGGAGGATTAATCATTTCATGAAGATATTAAAAATTGATCAAATATTTTTCTTCTTAACAAGTAGTTTTAAAATAACAATATATACCAAGGGGAAAGAAGAGCGATTTGAACCAATACGTCTGAATTTGAATTCTAATTCCATTGTTTCCTAGCTGATTGACATTTGACAAGTCAATTTCCTTCTTTACATAACAGCATCCTCTATATATTGGGGACTGTAACACCTGGTAATATGTGAGGGGGTTTCAGTGTATTATAAATAAAAAGAATGTATACAAAATTGAGTACAAAACAAACATTAAAAAAATGTTTTCTTTGGGGAGCCTGGGTGGGTCAGTCAGTTTAGTGTCTGACTCTTGGTTTCAGCTCAGGTCTCATGGTTCATGAGTTTGAGCCTCCTGTCTAGCTCCTCGCTGACAGTGCAGAGCCTGCTTGGGATTCTCTCTCTCCCTCTTTTTCTGCTCATCCCTGCTCTTGTTCTCTCTCCTCTGTCTCTCTCTCTCTGTCTCTCTGTCTCTCTCTCTCTCCTCTCTTTCTTTCAAAATAAGTAAAGAAAGTTTAACAGAAAACAATGTTTTATCTTTCTCTCTATAAATCAAATCAGTCAGAATTCTTAAGTCCATGGTCTCTCTCTCTCTCTCTCTCTCTCTCTCTCTCTCTCTTTAATTTGGGTAAGAGCTAAGTTTTAAGAACATCACATCCTATTCAGTTTCACATTCTTTCAAGGCAAGAAAGAATTTGACTCATTTGAAAATTCTGCCATATTCAATATAGTTAAGAAAATTAGAACTAATTTAATGTTCAAGGACTTCTAGAAATCAAATGCTATAATTGCATTCTAGAATGTATGCTGTTTCATGTCTTATGCCACATAGTTGTACACAGAAGAGGAATAAAACAATCTGATACAGTCTAACCATGACAGTTCTCAGTCATCTTGGAATATGTGCTTTTGAAATTTTCACCTATACTTGACTGGGACTTTTTAAAAATTAAATTGTATTTAATAAGAAACAGAAATTTTATTTTGAATCAGTGTCTTAGGAAACATAAGTAAAATCACAACAGACAGATTTTATTGTAAACCTTAAATTGTTAATTATTAAATTTCTATCCTGCGTTTGAGAATATACTCATTACGTTTAAAGAAGGAAATGAGCCAACATTGTACAACTAAATACCACCAGGCTAACTTACATGACAAATACCAAAATATTTTAGTGAGAAATAGCATTTCAGTAGAGTTTCCAAATCTTTCTTAACCAAATTAAAATAGAATCATGAAAACATAAGCAATTATTAACTGTATTTCTTCGATAATCCTTGCCAGACTTTCTCAGCCACTCCTTTAGCTGATGTCAAACAACAGGTTGGGCTACAGGAAAAAAAATGTTTCATTTCTTACTTCAAAACACAGAATTACAGATGTGAGTGAGAAATAGATAAGTGCATAGACACTTTGCTAAAATCTGTTTGTTCTTTATTTTCATAGTAACTCACATTATTATTTTAAATGTATCACAAAACTTACATATAAAATGTAACAAATGTCTTGTCTTAAATATGTCCTAGAGCATATTTCCAAGAGAAAATAAGCAAAGGAAACTGCAAGTTACATTTATATCATGGATTTTTTTTCTCTCTGAATGGTCGTATACACACTATGCCAAAGATAAAAAACTAAATGAGAAACTTAATTAAGAAAGATGCAATAAAATATAAAGCATCGATTAATAGTAAAATTTAAGCTTGGTTAATAGTAAGTATTAAAATTTATACACCATGATTGTGTAAAAAGAAATATTACTTAAGTCTTGCATGAATTATTCAATATATTGATTTTGCTACGTATAATCAAGAATAAATATGTCTGGCGATTTAGTTTTAAAAATAGTTTTAATATAGTATAGGCAGACATTAAAATTTCCATTTAACCACAACACATTTTCTAATAACATTTTATGTAAAACATTTTTCTTGCTTATATTATATGCAATTGTAAAGAAAAATATCATTGTTTTTAACTAAATTGTTTTAATTGGAGAAAGAAACTCTATTTAATCCCCTATTACATTTTAATTAATATATATATTTTTTAAAACACAAGGATTCATTCCCTACCAATGCATTATAAGGAATGCTATTTTAAAAATTTGAGGGACATAAATATCCTGGTTTTAAGTGGACATTTGGTATCAAGTGTCAATGTGTTCATTGTTGTCCAGTTGCTAAAATTAGGGGCCTCTGGGTGGCCTAGTCAGTTGAGCATCTGACTCTTAATTTCAGCTCAGGTCATGATCTTGTGGTTTGTGGGTTTGAACCCCACTTCAGGCTCTGTGCTGATGGTGTGGAGCCTGCATGGATTCTGTCCTTCTCCCTCTCTCTGTCTCAGAACAAATAAATAAACATGAAAAAAATTTAAAAGAAAAAGAAGTAACAATTAGTCTTTTAACAGACTTTGTCTTATTTCTTAAGGTGTAGAGATTGGTGAGTAAATATTGTGTGTGCAAAAGACTATATATTACTTTAATACATACTTTAGTACTTTACTAAATAAACTAAATACTTACCAAAGGGAAGTAATAGTTGCCACTTATTTATTTTAAAGATGGATATTAGTTTGTTTGTTTTTTTTCCTTCCTCTCCCCCATGGTCTTCTGTTGAGTTTCTCAGGATCCACAGAAGAGTGAAAACATGTGGTATCTGTCTTTCTCTGCCTGACTCATTTCACTTAGCATAACACTCTCCAGTTCCATCCACGTTGCTACAAAGGGCCATATTTCATTCTTTCTCATTGCCAAGTAGTATTCCATTGTGTATATAAACCACATCTTCTTTACCCATTCATCAGTTGATGGACATTTAGGCTCTTTCCATAATTTGGCTATTGTTGAAAGTGCTGCAAAAAAAAAAAAAAAAAGGGAGGGAGGCATACCATAAGAGACTCTTAAAAGCTGAGAATAAACTGAGGGTTGATGGGGGCTTGGAGGGAGGGGAAAGTGGGTGATGGGCACTGAGGCGGGCACCTGTTGGGATGAGCACTTGGTGTTGTATGGAAACCAATTTGAAAATAAATTTAATATTAAAAAAATAATAAAATAAAAAATATGGATATTACTTGCAGAGAATAGAGTATCAGATGATGTAGATCTGACAATATAGATTTGACTATTTTTTGAAAAAATTGACACATTACAATTTGTAAACATCAGATGTACAGCATGCTACCTTGATCCATTTACATATTATACTATAATTGCCATTGAAGCAAAGTTTACCACATTACATCATTATAGTATAGTATTACTAACTATATTCATTCTACTGTGCATTAGATCTCTATTGCTTATTTGTTACTCATTACAAGTGCATACCTTAAATGCCATCAATCCTATCTTCCCACCCCCAATCCTCTGGTAACCACAATTTTACTTTTTTATTTTAATTAATTAATTAATTAATTAATGTACAGGTCTGGCTTTCTTTAGATTCCACATATAAGTGATATCACATAGTACTCGTCTTTCTTTGTCTGATATTTCAATTAATGTACACAAGGTTCACCCATGTTGTTGCAAATGGCAGTATCTTTCCTTCTCATAGCTGAATAATATTCTGTTGTATATTATACCACATCTCTTTTCTACCTATTCATCCATTGATGGGCATTTGAGTCCTTTCCATGTGAATAATACTGGCTATTGTGAACAATACTGTGATAACAGGGGTGTATATATCATTCATCAAAAGTCTGTTCATTTTCTTTAGCATATACACAAAATTGGAATGGCTAGAACATATGGTAGATCTATTTTTATTTTTTTCAGGAACTTTCATTTGGGTTTCCATAGTGTTCGGACTAATCTACGTTCCCGCCAACAATGTAAAGTTTCCTTTTTCACCATATCCTTGCCAGTATCTGTTGTCTCTTGTTTTCTTGATGATAGCCATTCTAATAGGTATTAGGTGATATTTCACTGTGGTTTTAATTTGTATTTTCCTGATGATGGTTGAGCATTTCTTTATAGGCCTGTTTGCCATTTTGATGTCTTCTATGGAAAAAATGTTTATTTGGTTCTTCTGACCATTTTTTAAATTGAAGTATAATTAAAGTGTTATATATAGTGTTATATAGTTTCAGGTGTAGAACATAACAAACAATTCTATACATTTCTCAGTGCTCACCACAATAAGTTTAGTCATCATTAATCACCATACAAACTTATTACAATATTATTGACTATATTCCCTATTCTGTTCTTTCCATTTCCATGACTTATTTATTTTATAACTGGAAGTTTGTACCTCTGAATTCTCCTATAGATTTCACCTATATGCTTACCCACATCCTGTCTGGCAACCACCTGTTCGTTCACTGTTTTTAAAAGTCTGTTGTAGTTGTTTTTGTTTGTTTGTTTCTTTATTCATTATCCTGTTTTTTTAGATTCCACATATAAGTGAAATCATACAATATTTGTCTTTCTTTGGCTTATTTCACTTAGCATAATACTCTCTAGGTCCATCCATGTTGTTTCAAATGGCAAAATGTCATTTTTTATGGTTGAGTAATATTCATATATATATGTAAAATACCTATATATAAATGAATATATCTATAAAAAATATCTATAATATATAAAGTTTATCTATAAAAGAATATCTATAGTATATAAAGTTTATGTATAAAAGAATATCTGTATATCTATAAAAGATTATCTGTATCTATATCTATATCTATATCTATATCTATATCTATATCTATATCTATCTATCTATACCTATATGTCACATATGCATGCACAAAATATCTTTATCCATTCCTCCCTCAATGGAAACTTAGGTTGCTTCCTTATCTTGGCTATTATAAATACATAATGCTGCAATAAACATAGAGGTGCATCTTTTCAATTTTTTTTTTTTTTTTTCATTTTCTTTGGGTAAATACCCACCAGTGGAATTACTGGATCATATGGTATTTTTATTTTTAATTTTTTGAGGAACCGTCATACTGTTTTCTACAATAGCTGCACCCATTTACATTTGCACCAACCATGCACAAGGTTCCTTTTTATCCACATCCTCAACACTTGTTATTTCTTATCTTTTTGATTCTTGCCATTCTGACAGAGGTTTAAGATGATGTGTCACTGTGATATTGATTTGCATTTTCCTGATAGTTAGTGATGTTGAGTATTTTTTCATGTGTCCATTGACCATCTGTATGTCTCCTTTGAAAAAAACGTCCTCTGTCCATTTCTTAATTGGATTATTTGTTTTTTATGGTGTTGAGTTGTATAAGTTCTTTATATTTTTTGGTTATTAATTTCTTATTGGATATATCATTTGCAAATATCTTCTCCCATTCGGCAGATTCTTTTTTGTTTTATTGATGGTCTCCTTCACAGTGTCTTCTGCCCATTTTAAAATCATATCAGTTGTTATTGTTATTGGTGTTGTTGCTAAGTTGGAGTAGGTTTTTGTATATTTTGAATATTAGCCTTTATCCAAAATAAGGTGTGCAAAAATTTTCTTCAATAGGCTGCCATTTCATTTTGTTGAATGTTTCTTTTGCTGTGAAGAAGTTTTTGAGTTTTTTTTTAAATTTTTTTTTAACGTTTATTTATTTTTGAGACAGAAAGAGACAGAGCATGAATGGGGGAGGGTCAGAGAGAGGGAGACACAGAATCTGAAACAGGCTCCAGGCTCTGAGCCATCAGCACAGAGTCCGACGCGGGGCTCGAACTCACGGACTGTGAGATCGTGACCTGAGCTGAAGTCGGCTGCTTAACCGACTGAGCCACCCAGGCGCCCCAAGAAGTTTTTGAGTTTGATGTAGTCCTACATCTTGATTTTTGCTTTTGTTGTTTTTGCTTTTGGCACTTTGTCCACAAAGTCATCACCAAGACCAGTATCTGTGAGTTTCTTCCCTATATTTTCTTCCAGGAATTTTATGGCATCTGGTCTTATGTGTAAGTCTTTGATGTATTTTTAGTTAATTTTTGTGAATCTTGTGAGATAGGAGCAAGTTTCATTGTTCAGTATGTGTTTTTCCAGCTTATTCAGCACTATTTGTTGAAGAGACTATTCGTTCTCCAATGGGCATTCTTGGCCCCCTTGTGAAATACTGGTTCACTGCGAATGCTGGGATCTAATTCAATCCATGCATCTATTTTTGTACCAGCACCATGTTGTTTTTATTACTGTGGCTTTGTAGTATAGTTTGAAATCAAGAACCGTGATACCTTTGGCTTTGTTCTTTTTTCTCAGGATTGCTTTGGCTATTTGTGGTCTTTGTGGTTCCACATGAATTTTAAGATTGTTTCTTCTACTTCTGTGAGGAATGCCTTTGGTATTTTGATAGGTATAATGCTGAAGCTAGAGATGGCTTTGGGTAGTATAACCTTTTTAAACAGTATTTATTCTTTGACCCATGAACATGGAATGTCTTTCCATTAGTTTGTGTCTTCCTCAACCTCTTTCAGCAAAATCTTGTAAAGTTTTCACTTTATAGACCTTTCACTTCCTTGGTTAAATTTATTCCTAAGTATTTTACTATTTTTGATACTATTGTTAATGGGACAGTTTTATTTCTTTCTCTGATGTTTCATCATTAATATAAAGAAATTACACTAATTTATTTAAAAAGTTAATATTTATTTATTATTGAGAGACAGAGAGATACAGAGCGTGATCATGGGAGGGGCAGAGAGAGGAGGAGACACAGAATCTGAGGCCGGCTCCAGGCTCTGAGCTGTTAGCACAGAGCCCAACACGGGGCTCGAACTCATGAACTGCGAGATCATGACCTGAGCCAAAGTCAGACACTTAACCGACAGCCCCCCAGGTCCCCCACTAATTTCTGTAAGTTGATTTTGTAACCTTCAGCTTTTCTGAAATCACTGATTAATTCAAACAGTTTTTTAACTGGCTCTTTGTAATTTTCTATATATAAGATCATATTGCCAGCAAACAGTGGCAGTTTTACTTCTTTCTTCCCAATTTGGACGCTTTGCCTAATTATTCTAGCTAGCACGTATGGAACTATATTGAATAGGAGTAGTGAGAGTGGACAATCTTGTCATGTACCTGATATAAAAGGAAATCCTTTAAAATTTTCTCCATTGACTATAATATTAGCAGTGCATTTGTAGTACATGACCTTTATTATGTTGAGGTATATTCCTTCTATACCCAAACTATTAAGGGTTTTTAATCATGAAAAGGTGTTGTATTTTGTCAAATGCTTTTTCTGCATCTTTTGAGATGATCATGTGATTTTTATCTTTCATTTTATTGATGTGATGAATTACACTTATTGATTTGCATTAGTTGTACCCTGTTTGAATTCCAGGGATAAATGTCACTTGGTCATAGTATATAATCATTTTAATGTATTCTTGAATTAGGTTTCCTAACATATTTTGTGAACTTTTGCATCTATATTCATCAGGACTATGGTCTATAGCTTTCTTTTCATGTGAAATCCTTGTCTGGCTTTTGGTATCAATGTAATGTTGACTTCACAGAGTGAATTTGGAAGTGTTGGTTCTTCCTTGGTATTTTGGAAGAGTTTGAGATGGACTGGTACTAATTCCTCTTTCAGTGTTCAGTAGAATTCACTATTAAAGCCCTCTGGCCCTGGGCTTTTCTGTTTGGGGAGTTATTTTGATTAGTGACTCAATCTCTTGACTCATTATTGGTCTGTTCAGATTTTCTAATTCTTCCTGTTTCAGTCACAGTAGTTTGTGTGTTTCTAGAAATGTATCCATTTTTTCTAGGCTATTTAATTTGTTGGCATATATTGTTCATAGTAATCTCTTATAATTATCTGTATGTCTGTAGTATCATTTATAATGTCTCTTTTTTCATTTCTAATTTTATGTATTTGAGGCTTCTTTTTTTAGTCTACCTAAAGGTTTGTCAATTTTGTTTCTCTTTTTGAAGAACTAGCTTTTGGTTTATTGTGACTACAGTTTTAATTAGGATATATATATATATACGTATATATATATATATGAAATTGCATTGTTTAAAAGACTAAACATCTCAATTAATAACCATTTAGTTGACACTTAGCACAATGACATGGTGATCTTATTTTATCATTCATGAGTAAAAAGATGAATAAGGCAAAATAGAGTCAGTCTGACAGCAGGTAGAATTAGATACTGTAGAGGCAGGGGTGTTAGTAAAAAATATTGAAGGTATAGCCAAAGCACACCCAGAATATTGACATGGAAATGACTTTAAGAGATATATCAGAGGTAGAAACAGGGAAACGATATGATTAAGTGGATAGAAATTAGTGATAAATTTCCTTAAGTCTGGGATGGTTAATATGACATTGGATATAATTTTATCTAAAATAAGAATAAAAGAGTAATGGCAGGTTTTTAGGGGTGATAAAAAAGGGGTGATACACAGTAATAATTTTATAGTTGTTGTGGTTATGTTGCTTGTGGGACATGTATGAGTTAATTTTTAGAAAGATCTAGATACACAGGGAAATATATTGCTACATAGAGTAATATCACTACTTAAAAGGTATCATGGAAGTTAGTAGAATTGTTTTTTTTTTTTATGTCAACAAATATTCATTCTCTATATGACTATGTTTTAGACTAAGCCTAACTGTATACGATTAAATTAATACCTGCTTTCCACCAGGCCATCTATAGTCAAATACCAGGGTAAAGTGCAAGCTTGTTAAGACAAATAATTATTTGTAATAATTTGTAATAATATGCTATAATGATAGCAATGATGATGAGTGCTGACGTTTACATACCACTTCTTATGCACCAGAAACTGTTCGAAGGCATACATTTTTCCAAGTTCTTTACATAAAGTAGTTCATACATTCCTCAGAATATGCTTATGAATTTCCATTTTATTCATCAGACATTTAAACGAGAAGATGTTTTAAGTGACTTCCAGTTGTAGCGATCAAGGGCAAGCCACCCAAGATGCACCACTTTGGCATGAAGGTTATTTTGAGTTAAAAGCAATCAAAACCCAGCAGATTCAGGAAAAACTCTTTACTTCCTCTTTGATCGTCTAAAAAGAATTTATATCGAGGACCTGCTCTAAGAAGAAAGCTATCACCATAGATATCTATATGTTGTAATAAGAACTTGGTATGGTAGACAGGGAGGAACCTAGCAAAGCCTGTTTGAGCAAAGTCCTCTCTATGTCTCATTGTTTCTGAATGGCTCAGCAAATTGTTTGCCAAATGTGTTCTCTTTGTCATTTTTCTGAGAATTGAATTTTTCCTTTTGAAGTCCTAGATTTCTATCTCCTTCTCCTTAGTTCAAATGACATAGACACCTCATTTTGCCTATCTTTGAAATGTTTGTGTGGATTCCCTTAAATACAAAATTACATTTGACTTCCCTTGTTAATATTTCTCATGTCAATTTGATTCTTAGTGCCATTGCTGCAGCTAGAAGGACCTTGAAGGGCAGAGGATATCTTTTTTTCCTCACACAGCCCAATTAATAGAATTTATTAAGCTATAAGTAATCTTATCTTGATAGAATGTTTAAAAATGTAATTATTAGTTTTCCTCTCTATCCACAAAATACACAGTAATTCTGAAATTCGGTTAATACGTCCGCTAATGTACTAGCGATTTTTTTTAGTACCATGGAATATCTTATATGAAGCAACTTAAATTCAACACAAATAAAGTAGGTCTTAATCAACTAAAGATTATTAAAATCTGATTTAAAACTGGTAACTCTATATTCTCACATTTTGAGATTATCCTTCATAACATTTAATAATGACTACATATCTTATTCTAAAATATGTTAGGAGAGGAGTGCTGATATAAAAATGAGAACAATCCAACTTATACACCTTAAAAGACAAATCTTATAAATGATATGGCTGTTAGATAATACATCCAATCATGTCTGTCCCTTTAAAAATTTTGAAGACTCTAGTAAAATCTGAAAAGAATACATTGATTTCAGTTAACAAGGGAGGATTCATCTTTGTACTAAGTATTCCTTGTAAAAATTATATATTTTTGGATACAGTTCCAGGTCCCTATGGGGTAAAATCTGCATAACAACCCCTAAAATAATTGAAATCAATATTTTTCATCCCATCTTTGTTATGACAGGTACCATCAAGAATACAAAAATTTTCCTACTAAGAAAAATCAAAGTATAAATTTTGTGGAGCTATTAATATTTCATTAAATTTATGTTTTATAAAACCATGTCCACTTTTAAAAAATTGAGTCATGTTTTTTAAAGAGAATTTTGTGGCTTAGTCATCAACAGTTAGGGAAGATTATAGTTTTCTATGGTGCCCACACTAAAGTATACAGTGCCACAATCCAATTAAAAACCAAAGGAACTCATAGAAAGTAAAACAGTACTTACCAAGGGCTTGGAGGAAGGGATACAGTAGTTTAATGAGTTCAGGGTTTCTGTTTGAGATGATGAAAAAGTTCTGGAAATGAATGGTGGTAATGGTGGTAAAACATCACAAATATACTTTTGTCAGTGAATTGCATAATTAAAAATAGCTAAAATAACAAATTTTATCCTATATGTATTTTACCTCCAAAAATGCAGAAAATGAAACAAAGCGAAACAAAACAAAACAATAACTACAACAACAACAAATAAAGCAAAAAAACATTGCTAGACTTGTCTCCGGAGTGTACCATAAATGAATAAACCTTACTGTCACTCATTTTTTTCCTTGTTAACTTCGTATCCTACCATCCAACAGATCTTGGCCCTCAAAAGCATTGGGGATATCATTAGCTTAATCACCTATTCTCCGTTCACTGCTTATAACTTTGCTGGTCATCTTTGTCTCTTTAATATCCATGGCCCAGTGGCGAAGCTAGGGGCAGAAAAAGAAGGCTATGACTCTGAACTTCTGGTTCTACATCTTTTATATATAGCAGTGGCTCCAGATGGGCTCTCTTCGGTGGAAATTCCAAGGAAATTTTCAAATTCTCCAAGCAATTATCCGAGACTTTTGCTCCATAAGATTTCTGTTTAACCCATACTTACTGTCCCAAAGTAGCCTCACTACCTTCCATATGTGAAAACTTGGTATTTCATTTTTAACGTGAACTTATATTTAAAAGGACTCAGTGAACCCCAGTATAAATGAAATTTCTAGCTTGACAACTAGCTTGGGAGCACGGAGAGGCAGAGGTAGAGCGCTGAGAGTTGAGGGAAACTTGTTTTCCAGTAGAGTTAACCGCTCACAATCAAGAGCATTTACAGGAGTCACAAGTTCAAAGGTAAATGCCTGCTTCAACTCCATGCCATTATGTCATCTAAAACTCAACAGAAACAGCTGGGAGGCTTTCAGGATTTGTGTGTGTGTGTGTGTGTGTGTGTGTGCGCACAAGAACTAAACTGGCAGGCTTTAAAAGGTACAAGTGAAACTTCAGGGGGCTATGTGTCTGTGAAGTGATGGTAAAAGACCTAGCAGGGGAGGAGAATTGTAAAAAAGGGATGATTCTGGCGGGATCTATAGGGTAGTTAAACTGACTTGGTTTCTAAAAAACCTCCTGGGTCGGAACATCAGTCAAGAAAAGAAAAAAATATATATGTTGGTTTAAAAAAAAGCTGTGTTTAAGACTCAAAACAACATTTGATATTATTCTAATTCCCATTTTTATTGTTTTCTCACATTTCCTTTTAAAAACATGTAACATTGGAACATTTTACTCTTTTTAATAAAAAAATGCATAGGGGCTTGTTTATAAGCACAATAAACCATTTCATGGTGTGAATTATTACCCCATAATTCACACCTTGTGCATTAAATGGAGCTCAGTGTAGTCTTACATCTAACAATGCAAAGCGTATGAGTTATTACATCATAATTCACATCCTGTTGTGCTGTGCTTCTTAATATCATCTCTTTGTAAAAAAAAAAAAAAGTATATTACTTTATGCTCATCTCTCTCATTCTTAAATTTGGGTGTATATAAATGACTTTGGAAGACTGTACAAAAATGTAAGTCAAACTATACTTAATGCTGTGGATTATGATATGTGTTGTTTCTTTTACATTTGAAATACAGTTATTGGCTACTTTAAATCAATATATATAACTGTACCAACAAAGGAATTCAACAGTATCTGAGTAGGTTTTCCACGTATGTGGTACAAGCAGATTTATTTATCTATTAGGTGACCTTGATTATTGTCCTTAATGTTAAACATATCTGTTTGAAACTTTTTTCACAAATTGAGGCAACGGTTGTAAATTATTTAAACATTGGACACCTCGGTGGCTAGGGCGGTTCAAGAGGCATCCAACTCTTGGTTTTGGCTCTGGTCGTGATTTCACAGCTCCTGAGCCCACATCAGGCTCCATGCTGATAGTGCAGAGTCTGATTGGGATTCTCTCTCTCCCTGTCTCTCTGCCTCTCCCATGCTTACTCTCTCTGTTTCTTTCTCAAAGTAAATAAACTTTAAAAATTAAAAAAATAATTATTTAAATGTAATTTAGATGGCAAGATCACTTACACATTTAGGGATCTATTTTGTAAATATTCAAAAATGTCCTTTAATTGTTAACTCTGGAAGTAGAAGTATAATTTTGTGGTAATTTTGCCAATTTTGTTAATGTTAAATATTGTCTTTAAAGTTAAAGAGTGAAGATTAATTTTTATATAAAAGTTGTTTTCTTTCTTTTTAATTTTTTTGTAATGTTTTATTTTATTTTTGAGAGAGGGAGACAGAGCATGAGCAGAGGAGGGGCAGAGAGAGAGGGAGACACAGAATCTGAAGCAGGCTCCAGGCTCTGAGCTGTCAGCACAGAGCCCGACACAGGTCTCGAGCTCACGAATCATGAGATCATGACCTGAGCCTAAATCGGATGCTTAACTGACTGACCACCCAGGCGCCCCGATATAAAAATTCTTATACATATGTCTCCATGTTTGACTTAGACAGAAATGCCTGATGTCCAAATTGAGGGCTGCTAGAGTTTTTTCTTATTAGCTTGAATTTTGCCTAAAGCCATAACACCAGAAATCATTTGGCAAACTTTTGTTTGTTTGCTTGTTTAAGAAATAAACTGAATCCCAACAAGATTAAGCTAAACAAATATGATAACTAGACAGTTTAAATACTTCAAATTTTATGTTGTAAACTTTGTGATATCTGTTGTATGATTCTCAGAATTTCTTTCTTTTACATACTTAATACTAAAAGAGCCAATATTCAGCTTTAAATTAAGATATTATGTATATGTATATAATACCAATTTAATACCAATAAAATACTAATTTATGTATATAGTCTGTGTTTTCCATAGTTACATTTTGTTTTTTAAAGTTAAACTTTAGTCATAGTTAAGATGAAAAATATAGTTCCTGAGCCACACTAGCCACATTTTAAGTGCTCAATATTCACATGTGCTTAATGATTGCCTCTTGAACAATTCAGATATTGAAAACTTTCAACATTGCAGCAATTCTCTATTAGACTGTGCTGATAAATACGTACGCGCGCACACACACACACACATATATATACACACACACATATAACGTATATATATATATATATATACGTTATATGTGTGGTTTAAAACATAGAACATGTATTTTAAAGTGAATGCTTCTATTTGCTATCCAAATTGAGTAGACAACAAGAAATCCCTAGGAGCTCTAGATTAAAAACTGATCTAACGCCCTTAAAGGTATTTTAAAAAAATTCATTAAAGACTTTATCTCAGCATGTTGCTTTTATTTTATTTATGTATTTTTTTTCATCGGTTTGCTTGTTTTTAAGCACTTCTCTTCACCCCAGCATATTATTAGCACTTTCGGCTATGGGACTGCAAACTATTTACTTTCAGAAATTATGCACTCAAAATTCTTTGAGGAGGATTTTGTAAAGAAAACTTCAGCCCAAACAGAGTCCTCTTTTAGTTTACAAACAGGTGATACATTTCACTTGGTTTATGCCAAATACGATCATTTTCCCTTTTCTCTATGTTGTCTAATATATTTTCATGTAATTATTGTATAGATTTAGTTTTGTTGATTTATAAATGCCAATTATAGTTTGACTCCAATACTTAAGTAGACTATACTATAATTGGATTTGACTGGAGTTGTTTTTATAATTAATTTTCATGTTTGTTTGCTGAATGTATTATGTACACCTTTGAGCTGTTTGCCACATGCAATTAATTGTAGAAGATTTGACCCGATATGCTATTTTTCCTTTAATTAAAACTCCAACTCATTGCTCTGATGAAGATTGGCACTGTGGAAAAGGTAAATACAAAAGAAGAGTGTAAATTAACTAGCTCCAAGGAAGTGTACACACCATGGGAAGAAGTGAGAAAAGATTAATGCCATCTAATATTTATCTTGTGCTCTGGCCTATGGAAATTATCATGACATGTTATTCATTCAAGCGCTCATCCTTTAGTCATTTGCTTAGCACCTATTACATATAAGTTTCCATGTTAGGTGGATGTAAGGCTAGAGAATCATGAAGCAATGAGAAAACCGGAGTAGTGCGTAGTCATTACAAGACTCCTTAGAGCATTTTCAAGGAGATTAAGTTTTGCTGAATTAAAGTAGAGTTAAATAAAGGCAAACTTTTGAAAGCATGGTCAGTGACTATGCACTGCTCTCCAGTTGTTGGCTCCTACTAGGTTAAGTGTCTGCTCAGGTCACAATCTCGCAGTTTGTGAGTTCGAGCCCCAGGACAGGCTCTGTGCTGGAAGCTCAGAGCCTGGAGACTGCTTTGGATCCTGTGACTCCTACCCTCTACCCTTCCCTTGCTCCTGCTCTGTCTCTCAAAAAATAAATAAACATCAGAAGAATTTTTTTTAAATGACCATAATTCCTGCCACCCCAGTCCCCTGCTCATTCTCGCTAATGGTACCATCCGTGGACAAGATATCCAGTGATCTCTTTCTCATTCATTGAGCTCTGTTACTCCAAAGACCTCAGTTGTTTCAGCTACAAATTCCCAAGAACTTTAATCACTAAATTTACTCTATTTCTAATGTTACCAATTCTGCCTTTATCCCTTCTTCTATCTCTTTCAGCAGTATTCACTGGATACATTAATAATGAAAATATTGAGATTAGACTATTATTTCCCATGAGGTCAAAAATATGAAAGGACATACTTATTACATCTTAAAAACTAAACTGCATTTTTACAAAATTTTTATAAATTTTGCAAAACAGATTTCTTTTTACAAAAAATAAATTAATCAAACTTCTCCTGTTTATCTTTCAAGTCTTTCACATTGGGGAAAGGCATATGAAGTATAAGCCAAACTATTTATGTTATGAAATTCACATAAGGCTCTGTTTTATGAAAGTGCATCCTATACAATGAAAAGGATTTGTCAAACTATAGCTAAATATGTCTTAAATTGTCTCTTTAGGTTTCATAGAAATAAATTCAAAAACGTAAAATTATCATTTGTTGTATGATAAACTGCATGACACAACCATGGTTTTTAATCTTGCTTTGAAACGTATCAGATACTCAGTTAATTATTTGAATGAAGTACCAGATTCTAATGAACTTGGCTAGCAGATGCTTTATAATTTGTGGCAAGCCACTGCTTATATAGGATATGGAAATATACATGCATTTGCTTATTTCATTTTCAGAGCAATTCTATGACGTGGGTAGTATTTTACTCATTTATAGATGGCGGCACAGAGAGGCTCAGTGACTTATCCAGGGTCATACTACTTAGGGTAGAGTTATGTTCAAATGCAAGCCAGCTCTTGCATTTTAGGGCCCAACATCTCTCTCAGCAGTATTTACTGAATATGTGATCAGAGCTCTAAGCGTGGAAATGATAAAGAACAGTTTATTTCCTTCCTTTTTTTTGTTTTAGAATAAAATTGGAGGCAAAATCTCTGAGATATATCATATGAAAGAAGAATTTAGCATCCTTAAGGAAAGGACTGACTTCAGAAATTATTCCAAGAGCAGTGTGGTAGAAACAAAGTAGGCAGAAAATCACAAAAATTGCTTCACTTTATATAATTAAAGTAGAAATAGCCATACTTCTCAAAGGCCATATCCATCTTAACCACTTATGTTCACAATTATGTTTTCCAAGGTGCATTTATCACATATTATGATTTATGATCAAATTTATACGTTTTTTAACCACCTGACTCCCTAAATGTAGAGCATTTGGTTTGTGAACAACAAAATGAGAGCTGGTACACGTTGTTGCTTTTCTTCTCCTAAAGCACCCTATCCTCTAGCAAAGTAACAATGCCTAAGGTTAATGTAGGTCACACTAAGTTAAGTATTTTGAAATTTTTTTCAAGTAAACAAAACCAAAAAAGTAAATATGTAAAGAGCCCATCTTGAAGCCAGTAATGATAACAGGATAGGTATAAGTAAACAGTTATTATTAAATATTTTTTTACATTTAAAAAGCCAAAAAAAAAGCAAACCCTTTAATAAGGCCATGGGGCAGATAAAGACAGGAGAAGTCTAATTGCAATGTATCCTGTAATGGAATCACAGTCTGTAGAAGCTGATTAAGGTTAATTTGAATCACATCAATTTGAATTAACGTGGCCTTTGCAGAATGAACACCACCTCAGTGCCAACATGATCAATTAGTACCTTTACCTCCATACATCCGCCTGGAAAGGTTAGATTTATTAGTTATCAAGATAACATTTTAGAATGCAAATCCATGTTACTTCATTTCCTCTATCCCACCTCAAGTAAGCACCTGAAAATTCTCAGGACAGATGTGTCTTGCAACGAAAGCCTCTACAATGTAAAGCAAGAAAGGACATCTGGGGAAAAGCACAGCCAGTTTTACTGAAAAGACACAATTTTGCGTACTTACAAATGTTGTACAAATGAGTTAAAGTTATCCAGTCAAATTATAATTCATGGCAAATAATTGGTTATATTGTTAAGGATATAGTCATATGTTGCCCATAGAAAATGAAATTGCAGAGTTTGGAATGTCCCTATATCTTACATTCTAACTTCCCACCTCCATCTCCTCATTCTTGCATATTTTCATTGCTCGTGTTTTCACTTATCTATTGCTATGTGACAAATCACCACAATTACTTGCTTAAAATGACAACAAAAAATTATTTGCTCATCATTCTACTCCTTGGGAAGACAAGCACGACTCATGCATTTCCATTTCATGTGGTTTCTGGGACAACTCACCGAGAGCTGGGCACAGAAAACGGTGTCACTGATAAGTGTCTTGCCTCATCTGGTACAGCTGAAATGGTTAGGGGTCGACTTCTCTCTCTCCCTTTCTTAGTCTTATTATTTAGGGTCTCTCTGTTTCCAAAGACTATCTCTTTCCAAAGGTATCTAGACTTCTTTACAATGAGTACCTTTGTACAAGAAAAGTTAACAGAAACTGCTAGATCTTGTAAGTCCTGGGCCTAAAAGTCATACAATATCACTCCTATCATTTTCTATTAATTAAAACACGACTCAGGACCAGTGCACATTCAAGACAATGGGAAAATGACTCCCATCTTGTACCTAAGTACAAGAAAAGTTAACAGAAACTGCTAGATCTTGTAAGTCCTGGGCCTAAAAGTCATACAATATCACTCCTATCATTTTCTATTAATTAAAACACGACTCAGGACCAGTGCACATTCAAGACAATGGGAAAATGACTCCCAGCTGGATGGAAAGAGGGGCATATGCCTACATGAATGGGAGAAACTTTGTGCCCTCTTTATAATCAGTTGATATTACACAGCTAAGACTGAATCCTTTTCTAGAAAACTTCTCTTATATGCTAGTCAACTGAAGCTAGGTCACGCGTTCCCCTTTTGCATGTTTCTACCCCGTACCATTATACTTAACACACTTGAATGAAATGATTTGTGACAGCTTCCTTGCAAGACCATAAGAAACAAGAATATAATCAGTCCTTGGGGCGCCTGGGTGGCTCAGTCTGTTGAGCGTCCGGCTTCCTGTCAGGTCATGATCTCACAGTTTGTGAGTTCGAGCCCTGCGTCGGGCTGTGTGCTGACAGCTCAGAGCCTGGATCCTGCTTCGCATTCTGTGTCTCCCTCTCTCTCTGCTCCTCCCCTGCTCACATGCTGTCTCTCTCTCAAAAATAAATAAAGATTAAAAAAATTAAAAAAAAGAACATAATCAGTCCTTAATCATCCTTCTGTCATCTGTATTTAGAGCAGTTTGAGCAAAGCAAGTGCTCAACAAATGATCATCAAATGTAACTCAAACTTTATCATGATTTTCTAGGATTATAATGGCTGACTGAGGAAAGATGAATTTGGGAATACCCACACAAAGCTCATGGTGATCATGTAACTAGAATATTTCATGAAAAAAATTACAATAAAATGAAACAAGGAGACAAAGGTGACCTAGAAGATTGTATTATCACAGTGTGTTGCTCTAAAGGGGGTGACACAAGTCATTTATTTCTATTTTGTTTGATTTGCATCTTTGCTGTAGCCATAATAACTCATTTTTGCTTCACTCAGTATGTATATCTGCATGTGGCATTTGTAAGTATTTATTCTCATAGTTGTAAATTTTCACAATTCTGCCCTTCACATTTCGAGAAATGTAAGAAAGGCAGATATTATAGGGAGTGGAATTTTCCTGAGGGTAAAATTTCAGAACTGAAACTTTAAGAGAGAAAACTATTCATCAAAATCCACAGACTGCACATTTGAAAGATGTGGGGTCCTATTCTTCCTCTAGCATTTCCATCTCCCATTTCCTTTCCTCACTATTGGAAATAGTCGTGAACTTGTAATGATTCAAATGAACTATTTCAAAGCAGCAAGATGACTCAGCATAAAACCATTTATTTAAAATGCTTAAAACAGCATATAATATTTTGTTTGTTTTTTTCTTTAATGCAACAGAGGGCTTGATTAGGCCAAAGCTAACTTCCCTACTTCTTCTGAAGGTATAGGAGAAAGAGAAATAAGAATCTGAATAGAACACATTCTTTAGCCCTGAAATTTCGCCAATGAACAGAATACCTGTGAAATTCTTATGATTTTTTTTAACTGAAAAATGATTATAAGTAGATATTTTATAGTCACACTGAGAGACTCTCACATGCCAAGGAGTGCGTAGATACAATAGAAATATTTTTTCACCGAGAAATCACAATGAGAAATACACAGTTACTGTTGTTCTGTTTTAGCAGTAGCTTTGCTTATACACATCAGGATATAAGTGGCTAGTTTGCCAATTAATTTCTTTAGCTTTCTATTTCTGTTCATTATGTTGAAGGCTATAAGAAAGGTCTATTTGAAATGTGTCCCCAGAGATATGCTTTTCTACTAGAAAATCACTTTAATGTGAAACTTACGTTAGACAAAGGAACATGAACACAATAAATAAGTTTACAATTTTCTTCCAGTTATTCACATGGGTTGAGTCACATGGTTGGAAACTCTGTAGCAGGAACAGGACAAAAATGCAAAGCAAGGAAAAATTTGCCCAGCGGTGGTGGTAGTTGTTGTTTGTTGTTTGTTTTTGTTTTTGTTTTATTAAGCAGGCTAAAGCCTAGGCCCCTCCCACACAATTGTGCAAAGGTTGGGGTGAATGGAGCAGCTATCAGTGCATGCTCCTTTTTCCAAACTGGTCACCAAAAGAAAGGAAGTGAGGGGAATGGCCTACCAGAAGACTATTCTCTGAGACTAGCCCCTGTGGTTAATATAAGAGAAAAATGAGACTGGGCAATAAAACAGGCAATACTAACACCTCTTGAACACCACCTTTCTGGCATGGTCAATGTCCGTGGTCAAATGTCCATCTTTGCAAGCATTCTAAACATGTAATTACTTAACAGAAACCAAATACAATTTTTATTTTTACCAACACTACATGTTTCATTATATTTTCTAGAGTAGATTGAATGTTATAAAAATATCATGAAAGTTTCTTTTAGCAAACACTGGTCTGAATTTAAAATATTGACATCTAGTGTTGAAATATGTTGACATAAACGTACTAAAATTAAAAATGTAACAGATATTCATCTGCATTTGGTTTAGCTGAATATGTCTGTTTTCTTTTTAACTTGCATCCGAAGAACGCTGTGGTTTTTATCTATTTCCTGTCACTCCCATTTAATAATTATGTCTGTTGTTTGTTCATCTTAGCACATTTCATATTCATCAATGCAAATAGCCTGTGTTTATTTATGGAACTCTAAACAATGCTTGAGTAAACTATTGGGTGCTTCATTCCATTTAACACATGATTGCTGTATAAATCTCTGTCCCTCAAATTCCATTTAAGCACACAAAATTAATACATGTATGACTATACCACGTATAAACACACACATATACATACATTTTAATTCATTTCTGTTATATGCATACATTGTGTATTTAGTTTGTATTTGGCAGAGCATTTCCATAAGAGTAACATAAAATATTTAGAAATATTTAGGATACAATGAGAAAATATTTGATCTTCTAGAAAAATAAACAAAGTATGAAAAAAGAATAAAATTGATAAAAGAGTACAAACTATATTGTTGGAGACAATTGTTAAAAATAATTGTGTTAGTTCATGAAGAGATAACTCTTGAGTCTAAATTTAATAGTCTTTAAATTAGAGAAAATCAGACTTGATTCTAGTGATGATTAAATTTATAAGTCAGGTCTGGCACATAGGAGATGCTCAATAAATTGTCTTCCTCTGGCATTTTTCAAAGCAGATGCATGATGTTTACTTGTTGTTTTTAATCTAGGGGGAGAATATAATCCAGTAAAGGGGACAAGAGCTTCTATTTTAGGAAAATCTGGGTTCCAACCCCAGTCTGTGCCCGGGGTTTAACCTAGGTGAACTTACCACATCTAATTTTCCTATCTACAAAATATATTTCCTATCTACAAAAATATAGAATATTTCAAATTTCCTAGTACATGAAAATGCAGCAATTATCACTACAGATAACATATATCACTCATCCAGTATATAACTCGGTCCATAATTATGACAATAGCAATATGCTATATTTATACATTTATGAGAAGCACTGAGGTAAGCACTTTACACACATCTCACCTAACACTCAATTATCTCATTGTTCTTATCTTTATTAGTTTCTCAAATTGTTTTTGATTACTTAATGACATAATTAATTATTTTTTAATTACTCAAGCAAATCCAATAAAACTTTCAGCAATAATGGAAGTTTAAGGGTTTGTTTGTTTGTTTTTTTTTTAATGTTTATTTATTTTTTGAGACAGAGAGAGACAGAGCATGAACAGGAGAGGGGCAGAGAGAGAGGGAGACACGGAATCTGAAACAGGCTCCAGGCTCTGAGCTGTCAGCACAGAGCCCCAACGCGGGGCTCGAGCTCAGGGACCGTGAGATCATGACCTGAGCCGAAGTTGGACGCTTAACCGACTGAGCCACCCAGGCGCCCCTGGTTTTTGTTTTTTTGAAACATCCATGATGGTAACTATCAACCATTAGTAGCAAGTGTAATGTAGACTGAAGTGTTTTTTTTTTTTTGTTTTTTTTGTTAATTTAATTATATTTCATTTAAAATGAACTTTAAATGGCCACATGTGGCTGGTGGATACATACCTGACCCATGAAGTTAATCTATATAGATATCACACTAAGCAAATGGATACAAATAAAACTTAACTTGAAGCTATTTTCTAAGATCAGAAATATTTAAAGGCTGTACCATACAATTTATCAACTAATCTTACATTACCCTGTTGTGTATGGTTTATTGTATGTTAGTGCTATCTCCCCAGATTTTGCTGTGAATGCCTTGAGCGTAGTGGCTGGTTTGTTGTTGTTGTTTGTTTGTTTTTGCTACTTGCCTATGTCAGCAGGCCTTTGCACAACCCTGCTGAGTTAGGCTGAGGGGTTTCCTTGTTCTTTTGCCAGGTGATAACACTTCCCTTAGTTTTGAATATTTGGAGCTGGTAAAACTAGTATAATTTAGCTTATTCAATTCCCAAAAAGTAATTTATAGCAAAAAACAGAGACCAAATTTGAGACATTCCCTTTATATCATAACTATGTCAAGTGAATTTATACTTAAAAAAAACCCAAAACTTTGAAGTTCTTTGTTGAAGAATAGAGGAAACCTGCCCCCTGGTAATCAAATAAGAAAAAATAATAATAATGAGGAGCGCCTTGGTGGTTCAGTCAGTTAAGCATCTGACTTCGGCTCATGTCATGATCTCGCAGTTTGTGAGTTCGAGCCCTGTGTCTTGCTTTGTGCTGACAGCTCAGAACCTGGAACCTGCTTTGGATTCTGTGTTTCCCTCTCCCTCTGCCCCTACCCCACTGGCACTCTGTCTCTGTCTCTGTCTCTCCCAAAAATAAAATAAAAACATTAAAAAAATTTAAAAAGAAGAAAAAAATAATGAAATCAAATGGCATCATTGTTAATCATTTGAGATTTAAAACAAGACATTACTATAAGTCAGAGCAAATGAGAAAAAGCGATCCAAAGATCTTTACTGGGATCAGACCTCCTTTTTGTTTATCTGTTACAAGATGAAGAATCAAATATATCAGATATATATTATGATTTTTCTCAAGTTTTTATTTAAATTCTAGTTAGTTAACATATATGGTAAAATTCGTTCAGGTGTAGAATTAAGTGATTCATCACTTACATATAACACCCAGTGCTCATCACTGGATGGGTATCCTTAATATCCATCACCCACTTAAACCAGCCCCCACCCATTTCCCTCCATCAACCCTCAGTTTGTTCTGTATACTTAAGAGATGGGGTGTCTGGGTGTCTCAGTTGAACAAGCACCCTACTCTTGATTTAGGCTCAGGTCATGATCTCATGGTTATGAACCTGAGCCCCACGTTGAGCTGTGTGCTGAGCTTAGAGCCTGCTTGGGATTCTCTATCCCTTTCTCTCTGTCTCTCCTTCCTTGTGTGCATGTGCAATCTCTCTCCCTCTCTCTCAAAATAAACAAAAAAGAGTTTCTTATGGTTTGCTTCCCTCTCTTTTCTTTCTTCACTCTATGTTCATCTGTTTCTTAAATTCCACATATAAGTGAAATCATATGGTATTTGTCTTTCTCTGACTGACTTATTTCACTTAGCATAATACACTCTTGCTCCATCCACGTCATTGCAAATAGCAGGATTTCATTCTTTTTGATGGCTGAGAAATATTCCATTATACACACACACACACACACACACACACACACACACAATTTTTTTTTCATTCATCAGTTCATTGACATTTGAATTCTTTTTATAGTTTGGCCTTTGTTGATAATGCTACTATAAATATTGGGGTGCATGTGTCCCTTCACATCTATATTTTTGTACCTAGTGGTATAATTGCTGGGTCATAGGATAGTTCTTTTTTTTTTTTTAACTTTTTGATGAAACTTTATACTGTTTTCCAGAGTGACTGCACCAGTCTGCATTCCCGCCAAGAGTGTAAGAGGGTTCCTCTTTCTCTGCATCCTTGCCAACACCTGTTGTTCCCTGTGTTGTTAATTTTAGCCCTTCTGACAGGTGTGAGATGGTATCTCATTGTGGTTTTGACTTATATACCCTGATGATGAGTGATGTTGAGCATCTTTTCGTGTTTCTATTATCCATCTGTATGTCTTCTTTGGAAAAATGTCTGTTCATATCTTCTGTCCGTTTCTTAACTGAATTATTCATTTTTTTGGTGTTGAATTTGCTAAGTTCTTTATAGATTTTGGATACTAACCCTTTATCAGAAATGTCATTTGCACATATCTTCTCTCATTCTGTAGACTGCCTTTTAGTTTTGTTAATTGTTTCCTTTGCCTTGCAGAAAACTTTTATCTTGATGGCTTCCCTATAGTTTATTTTTGCTTTTGTTTCCCTTGCCTCTGGAGACAGGTTTAGTGAGAAGTTGCTATGGCCAAGGTCAAAGAGGTTGCTGCCCGTGTTCTCCTGTAGGATTTTGATGGTTTCCTGTCTCACATTTAGGACTTTCATCCATCTTACCTAGGAATAAATCTAACCAAAGAGGTAAAATACCTGTACTCTGAAAACTATATAACACTTATGAAAGAAATTGAAGATGACACAAAGAAATGGAAAACATTCCATGCTCATTGACTGAAGAACAAATATTGTTAAAATATACTTAGCCAAGGCAATCTATACATTTAATGCAATCGTTATCAAAATACCACGAGCATTTTTAAAAGAGCTAGAAAAAACAATCCTAAAATTTGTATGGAACCACAAAATACCCCCAGTAGCCAAGGCAATCTTGCAAAAGAAAAGCAAAGTCGGATGCATCACAATTCTGGATTTCAAGTTATATTACAAAGCTGTAGTGATCAAGACAGTAGGGTACTGGTACAAAAACAGACACATAGATCAATGGAACAGAATAGAAAACCCAGAAATAGACCCATAACTATATGGTCAACAATCTTTGTCAAAGCAGGAAAGAATATGCAATGGAAAAAAGGCAGTCTCTTCGACAAATGGTGGTGAGAAAACTGGACAGCAGTATGCAGAAGAATGAAACTGGACCATGTTCTTACACCATACACAAAAATATCTTTGATACTTTTAAAAAGGAAAGAATTTATGAGTGAAGGAAAGACAGAAAAACAGGAACTGTATCTCATATAGCAAATAAAATTTATAAGGCATTTTGCTCCAGAACAGAACTAATTGATGTCTTTCTCTTACAGTATCACTCATTGCTCACTTGCAGTATTAAAGATAACCTATACATTTATGTGGGAAGGTCGAATACCTAAAAAAAAAGTAATTATCCCTTCATCTTTGGTCAAAATTCACATAAATGATTTTAACATGTACTTTACTCATAGAAATACTTCTAGCAAGATAAACTTTTGGAAGTGGAAAACTGGTAATAGACTCTGCACTCCAAACTCTTTATTATAGAAAAGAAGGTGCCTCCCAGAAAATAGGCAGATTTGTTCAATGTAACCAAGCTAGTCAACAGCAGAGTCAGAACAAAAATACACACTTTTTTTTTTCTCAGCTTGAAGTTTTTTTCTACATTACGTTGATGGGTTAAGCTTACTCTTTGAACAATACTAAACATTTGAAGACTGTATAACCTTGAAAACACTAATAATGTGTGATAAATACACACGATACATTTGGTAAGTAAAAAACCATTTTTTGCCAATTATTTTGAAGGCCTATCAATCCTAATCACATTTGAGAATGTTATACATCCTAACTAAAGAACATCATAACTATGACCCAAAAGTTATTATAAAAATGGTATGAGTCACTTTTGGGGTATTTAGCCAAACTTTTAAAACTCTCTTAGAAAATCCAACTTAATTTACTAATTCCACTATCAAATTATTAGGCCTACTAAAAACTTTTTTTCCATAAGCAGTCAAATCAAACAGCATATACTAAACTTTGATCAATACTTCTTTCAACTAATACACTACCAGTGGATAGAGACAGAGTTACTTCTCTCCTGTTCTGACAGGCTTTTTCTATGCATTTATACACTGTGTTAATACATTTCATAAAAACGCATAAAAACTCAGCTACTAGGTATCATGGAAACACACAGAGAGAAAGATCGATTGTTCAAATCAACCTTCATGGCTACTTGAAGAGGCTCTATGGTTCCAGGCTATGCAGGTGAAACAACAGCTGTCTTGCCAAGCAGTCCCTGCCACCCCTCCAAGGTCCTCAGAACCGTAGGACCATCCAACCCAGTTTTACCTTTAGCAGAAGTTATTGATTCAAAGCCGACAAACCATCGTATATGGAACATGAGCATCGAACAGCTGCCAGATTGTATATTTAAATTCCATCCTTGGTTGATAGAATCCAAGATTTTTAAAATATGATTTCATAGATTAACAAAGTGTGACCACACATCATATTTTATGTTACTGGAAGAAATTTAGAAAGTAGCCTTGTTTTCAAAACCCACAGGAAAATGCTGCTGTAATAGAATTCTGATTTAGATACAAGAAAAATAAGTGTCTATTTAATGCTTGCATTCACTTAGTCATTGAACTGATTAACACACATCCTATAATATTCGTATTATATATTATTATACATGTATGTATGGCCTCATTATAGAGTAGTTTGACCCATTATATTTATCATGTGAATCACATCAGTTTTATAACCATAGAGATAAAGATACATTCAGAAAAGCCTTGAGAAATGATGAGATACAGCAAGAGTCAGCCACTAACATCCTTATTTTTTGGCCCCCAACAAAATAAAAATGATGTTGCTTTTATATACGAAGAAAACATATAGTTCCCATATATAAGGAAACACACCGAGAGCCATTATCTCATGCATTCAACAGATATTGACTGAAGTCTCACCATGCAGGAGATACTATGCTAACTGTGAAGGGTATACAAACAGACAAAATACATTTAAGATATGGCAAGAAGTTGTATACCTACTAATAATCACTCATACTAAGCAAATGAGTTTATGGGGTTTAAGCAAAATATAACTCCATAATATAAGCATTATGGAGTTTAGAGGACATTCATGAGCTGGTCTGTCTGTCTGTGTGTCTACCAAAGCAATATCAATTTTTTGTCACTACTCATATAAACTCTAAATTATACTCGTAAGCATTTGGAACTCCTATGTACCATATATTTTTACAACTTTGTATGCCTTCTGACCAGGCTGTGTATACACCAAGACCCTCTCTGCATCTTCCTGGAACCTATTCACCATTTAAGTCTCTGATAAACATTACTAGAAAGATTTCCCTCAAACAAAATTTGTCTTCAATCTGTGTTCCCATGATACTAATCATGCTAGAAGACAAATTATAGAGTTCTGTTATGAATCTTTTCTTATTTACCATAAGTTCTGAAAAGATAAGCATACTTTAATCTTTCTTGAAAGTTTATAACTATTTTTATGCCCTTTTGGGTTCCAATCATACTGGGATTCTCAAAACTTTATAGTTCCTTGCCTTCACCTAGCAAGCTTAACATTTCTACATTCCTAGTAACCTAATTGCTAATGAAATGAGCATTTTTCATATGTTTATTGGCCATGTGTATATCATTTTTGGAGAAATGTCCACTCAAAGCCTTTGCTTACTTTTTAAATGGGTTTCTTTGATTTTTTTTTTTTTTTTTTTTTTTTTTTTTTTGTGGCAGGGGAAGGTAACCTCTTTTATCACCTGGAGGAAACTCCTTCATACAAATGAGCTGGGATAAGGGAGGATCCTTGCCTAGGATTATTGGCCTGGCCTACCACCAAGGGTAGAGTTTTCATTTTATGGATGAAGGATGAGTGGGAGAAGAGAGCCATGGATGTCTCCACTGATGCTATTCTTGAATGGAATTGGGCTTCTGCAACACGAAACTGGATGGGGTGGGAGTTAGGTGGGTTGGATGAGGAATGGTAGTGGCCTACCCATTGCAGGGAGAAGTGACAGCTCTAGATTAGGAGCTAAGGAGAGAAGTAGTCCAGTCTTATCAGCTGTACATACCTGGGACAAAGTTCTGTCAGGCTGTGCTGGAGAGACCAGGATGGGTCAAGGCTCGGATGACACCAACTCTCACTGTTTTTACTGAGACTTAGTAGCTTCTCTTAAATAAATGTTTTTCCATTTGGTGTATGCCTTTAGAATAGTGTTAAGACACTATAAATGTTTTCCCCCCATATTTTCACCAATTAGGGTTATTACTCTGAGGCAAGGATCTGTGGAACTCCTTGTGCCACCATGCTGGAAATGCTATCCCTGTCCATATACATTTCATACCAAACTACAGCAACTGTTATTTCTTTATGTTTCTGGTTCGATTGCCTCTGTGCTTTAATTGAGAATCACCTCTACATCTTGTATGCACTCCTTACTATCACTACTTGGACAAGCTTCATTCATTCTCTCAATTCAACAGTGTTTTCTTTAAGGAGGTTTCATGATTTCTAAACTTGGTGCATTCTCCTCAATATTTTAATCCTCATAGCCTTTTATTTGTAAGTCTCTCTAGTTACTCATTTTTGCCTTACTTTGGAGTTGTTCTTTTTCATCCTTTTTTTTGCCTTTGATTTTAAATTCCTCCAGAAATGAACTTATGTTTTATTTATCTTTGTATTTGTACCTCCTTTTCAAAATGTTGGCATCTGAAACAAGTAACATCGAAATAGTTGTCAATATATACTTAGTTGTGGAAATAAATTAGTGAATGAACAACATACAACATAGTTCACTATATGAAATACTGTATCATAAAAGCATGCAGTATTCAAACTGTGACTCAGAAGGTTTTAGAATACCATTTTATTTCAGACTTCTTTGATTCTAATATTAGCTCAGCCATATTCCATATGTTTAAAATACATGAATTGTGACAAAAACATTAATATGCTGGCATGTTTAGTTTGGTCTTAATTTAGGAAGGGATTGTTAAGATATTGGAAAGATGTATAAACATAAAAAATATTAATAATTTAAGTAAAAATCCATCAATAGACTTAAAAAAAAGCTTTGTTATTGAAAAATGCCTTAATGATATCAAATTATGCAATTGTGCTAAATGTTTTCAAGTGACAATAACAGAAATGCTTTCAAAGTAAAATAGTTTTTTTTACTGAACTATTCCCCTTAGTTTTTTTTTTTTAATTTTTTTTTAATTTTTTTTTTCAACGTTTTTTATTTATTTTTGGGACAGAGAGAGACAGAGCATGAACGGGGGAGGGGCAGAGAGAGAGGGAGACACAGAATCAGAAACAGGCTCCAGGCTCCGAGCCATCAGCCCAGAGCCTGACGCGGGGCTCGAACTCACGGACCGCGAGATCGTGACCTGGCTGAAGTCGGACGCTTAACCGACTGCGCCACCCAGGCGCCCCTCCCCTTAGTTTTATATCATTGTCTTGGATATTTTCTAAACTTTAATTTCATAAAATAAAGGAGAAGGAAAATGAGGAGAAAAAAAAACTAATTTTCAACTTTCTCGTATTCCAAAAAGCAAATGGATAAAATAGTGTATATCTAGTAATAAAACAAATGAAAATGTATAGTGGATCATCATTACCAATTGAAGACCAATGATATCTGTGAAACAAAAAATAATAAAAACTAAGTAGAACCTGTTTATTTATAAATTAAACTGTTAAGAACAAGCGTAGGTAGCAGTAATAAAAATAATGGTTCATCCAATTAAGGAGTTTTGGAAACTGTAATAAAGTGTATTTATATAGTCTGTTTTTGGATAAAGATGACTTTGGGGTATAAAAAAAGAATAGAGGAAAAACTTATTTATCTTTAAATACAAACTTTAGATACCATTGATAGAATAGTATGAAAGACAAACCCCATAAGTCAACACCCCTAGAATAGGAGTCTATACAGTTTGAGTAATTTAATGATGAATTTCTTCTTCTAATATTTTTATCCCTACTCTGTATTAAAGTATTGTGTAAATATAATACTAAGAGGTTATATATCACTGTACTGTAAATCTAGAAACAGACTTAGAGAAGAAACAAATTTGTTCCAGAAAAAAATTAGGGGGAGGGGCAAGATGGAATATTGTACACCATAAATAAAATGTGTCAGAGCTTGCTTTCTTCCTGGAAGAATAATCATCCAGCCAATACTTAATCTACATACAACATCATATTCCCTATGGGACTTATTCTTTTCCTCAAAGCAAGAACAACCACGACTGGAGAAGAATAAAAAACTTGAGCAAGGAGATCAATGATAGAGTACAAACAAGAAAATAATTAAAGCAAAACAGTAACAAAAACATTAATAACCAGTACAACAGTAGAGCTTCAATTTAAGAATACAAAATAGAAAAAAAAATATGCTTAAAACATGGTCAACGAAAGGAAACAAAACATAACAGCAAGTATGCAGATTTTAACCATTGATTGGAATCAAAATTTCTTTTGATGCTTCATAAAATGTATTGAAAGTATAACCCTGAGTTATTTAGGTTGAGTAAATTGGACTGATACCATAGAACATAGGTCAACTATGGCCAGATCTTGTTGTCTTCTGTTTTGTCAATAAAGTTTTATTTGCACACAGCCACACGCATTTGTTTATGTATTATCTATGGCTCTTTTTACACTACAACAGTAGAGTTGAGTAGTTGTGACTAAGACTTTATGGCCCATAAAGCCAATAATATTTGCTATCTGGATGTTTACAGGAAAAAAAACATGCTAACCCCATCATAGAATACATGCTCAATGAATAAGTCAGATATGTAGTGATTCCTGAGAAATCTTCATGTCATCATACCAAAAAAGAAAGAACATAAGAGGAGGTCTGAGAAAGTGTTATGTACCCCCAGATTATATAATTTATTTGAAGGTATAAAGTAAGCATTACTTCAGGAGCTCATCCTATCTGCCTTAATTCAGAATACCTAGAAACAGAGCCCGAGAAGGAGATTTGGGTACTAGTGATACATTAAGGGAGTCCTTTTCATGAAAAAAAAAAAAAAAATCTGAAGTGGGTGGAAGGATAAGAGTGAGAAGGATATCAACTCTGATTAAGTCTACTTGGCCTACTCCATAAAGAAGGGGAACTCTGAAATAAAAATCTAAAAATTTTACTGTAGAGTTTTGCCTTCTTGAAACAAAGATACCTTTATATTAGCCATTCAAAGGATAGAGACTGCCCCCAAAGCAGATGGGGGCATAAATAACCTCACAACAAAGGTGGTTTTTGCTGGCGGAAGCAATTATCTAGGAAAGGGAGCAGCTTTGAGCATTAGCAGCCAGTATTTTACAAAAGCTGGAGGATGGGGGCATCAGCCTCGCACAGGAGATCTGGGTGGGGCGTCAACAGCATCTACTATAATACCTTATTCGAAAAGCAGTCTATTAAGTGTCTCTTGGATATCAGACTTTTTTTTAATTTTTAAAAAATTTTTATTTATTTTTGAGAGAGAAAGTGAGAGTGAGCAGGGGAGGGGAAGAGAGAGAGGGAGACATGGAATCTGACACAGGCTCCAGGCTCTGAGCTGTTAGCAGAGTCCTACGGGGGCTCGAACTCACTGACCGTAAGATCATGACCTGAGCTGAAATTGGATGCTCCACTGACCGAGCCAGTCAGGTGGCACCCCTGGATTTTAGTCTTGATCACTAACATGATATAGCCATTGAATGGCATTGAATAATGCAGACACTCAATATTTACTGTATGAGTTAATTTGCTTATCATCACCAGACAAATGAGGCTGCTTTAGTGCTTTTATAATTAAGTAGAAAGATAATGGGATAAAAAGTTACTCTTGCTTCCTTGGTTTACATAAACTGAAAAGTTGAACTTGATCAATTTTCTTCCATTGACCAACATCAAGAATTTTCGTTGTGATAATATTTATAAGATCCATCTCTGCCAATGGAACAGTAATACAAGCATAATATTTATTTTACCTTGTTTACACTTGCAAGGTAAAAGAAATAAAAATTGTCAGAAAAACTCAGCAGTTCACATAAATTTATGTCTTCTTAAACATTTTTCTCTACAACATAACAAAAGCACAGAGCATCATGCTGTATTTTATTGACATTGTAAAAAGCTTTTTTTTTTCTTTAAGATTTCTGTCCTCATGATTTCCTCCTCTTGTTGCTTTCCACAAGCTTCAGGAACAACCTAAGAAAATATACAACCAAATATTTCTTCCCTCACCCCTTGCACTGTGCAATCTGTTCTCAATATTCTCATACAAAACACTATGTACTAGACTTTGAAAAGAGATGATAACCTAAGACAAAACAAGGCAAAAAACTCAAAAGCCCAAATATATCTAAAGCAAAGGTTTATAAAATAGTTGCAAATACTGTTCCAAATACCCATTATTGGATGTTTTCTGCTCCTGGTGCAAGGAGTTTGAGGCAGTATACATATATTCGCTACATGTCTCTATATATTCTTCCTACGGTTGTGACAGCAGTCACCTGACATTGAGGAACTCCGTATATTGCCCAAATTGTGAAAATGCTCCCAAATATCTAGCATAGACCCCAACATGTAATGGGCTTCAATGTTAAATGAATTAATGAGTGAACATATTATGAAACTGATTCTGGCTACTTTTGGTAATACCGTGGAGCATTAGACATTATTTTCTCCTTGAGTTGTTCAAATTATCTGATTTGATTTCTATAATTTTGTATAAACATAACAGAGACCAGTTTAAAATATCTACTGTGCGTATATTCTGTAGGCATTAAAAGAGGAGCAGGACAAATATTTTGAGGAACTTAGTAAACTAGGAGTGGAGACTGAAAAGATGGCAGGGTTTAATTCTAAGTAGATTGAAATAAGTAATGCTTTACTCAGTGTCTGCTCTAGCTTTTTTTTTTGTGTGTGTGTGTGAGGTGTAAATGGCATAGGATATTATATTAGTTTCAGTTTTACAGTACAATGATTACATATTTGTATACACTTCAAAATGATCACCACAGTGAGTCTAGTTACCATCAATCGCCATAGAAAGTTATAAAACTTATTTTTCTTGTGATAAGAATTTTTAAGATTTACTCTCATCAACTTTCAAACGTGCAATACAATATAATTAACTATTATCACCGTGTTGTATATTATATACCCATCACTTACTTATTTTATAACCGGAAGTATATACCTCTTGACCACCTTCACCAATTCTACTTATCCCTCAACCCTCCTCCACTCTGGTAACCACCAATCTGTTCTATATAACAGCTTCTATGAGCTTTGTTTTATTTTGTTATGTTTGTTCATTTATGTATTTTCTAAATCCCACGTATAAAGACAATAATATGATATTTTTCTTTTCTTTTTTATGTTTATGTTTAAGAGAGAGACAGAGGGAGCACGAGTGAGGAAAGGGTAGAGAGAGAGGGAGACACAGAATCTGAAGCATGTTCCAAGGTCTGAGATGGCAGCACAAAGCCCAATACGGGATTGGAATTCACAAACTGTGAGATCATGACCTGAGCAGAAGTCGGAAACGTAACCAACTGAGCCACCCAGGCGCCTCTGGTATTTTTCTTTTCCTAATTTCACTTTGCATAATACCCTGTAGATCTATTCATGTTGTCAAAAATGACAAACTTTCATTCTTTCTTATTTTTGAGAGTATTCCATTACACACACACACACACACACACACACACACACACCCTAAAACTTCTTTTTCCACTAATGTATTGATGAACACTTAGTTTGTTTCTGTGTGCTGGCTATTGTAAACAATGCTGCAATGAATATGAGCGTGTGTATTCTTTCAAATTAGTACTTTCATTTTCCTTGAATAAATACTCAGAAGTGGAATTGTTGAATTACGTAGTAGGTTTTGTGTTTAATGATTTGAGGAACCTCCATTTTGCTTTTCATAGGGGTGCAGGTGCACCAATCTACATTCCCAGCAACAGTATAACAAGGTTTCCTTTTCACTACATCCTCGTCAACATTGTTATTCCTTACCTTTTTGACAAAAATCATTCCAACAGGTGGGAAGTCATATCTCATTGTGGTTTTGATTTGCATCTCCCTGATGATTAGTGATGTTGAGCATCTTTTCATGTGCTTGTAAAAAAGAGTTATTCAGATCTTCTGCCCATTTTTAATATAACTTTTTTTTGCTATTGAGTTGTATGAGTTATTTAATTAACCTCTTATCAGATATATGATTTGCAAATATTTTCCCCCACTCAGTAGATTGTCTTTTCATTTTGCTGATGGCTTCTTTTTCAGTGAAGAAGCTTTTTAGTTTGAGGTAGTCCTATTTGTTTTTCATTTCTTTTCCCTTTGCTTTTGGAGTCAGATCCAATAATGTCAAGGAGATTACTGCCTATGTTTCCTTCTAGGAGTCTTTTGGTTTCAGATCTTATACTCAACCCTTTAATCCTTTTTTAATCCATTTTGAAATAATTTTGTATATGGTGTAAGATAGTATTCTACTTTTATTTTCTGTCATGTACCTGTCCAGTTATTCTATTTCTTGAAAAACACTTTTCTTTCCCATTTCAAATGGGAAAAGAAATAAATTAATTGATGATAAATCAATCTTTGTCATAAATTAATGAACAATTTAATTTATTTGTGATAAATTAATTGATCATACATGCGTGAGTTTATCTCTGGGCTCTCCATTCTGTCTATTGAATATGTGTCTGTTCTTATGCCCGTACTATGCTGGTTTGCTTACTATAGCTTTATAATATAGTTTGAAATCAGGAAGCAGATGTCTCCAGCTTTGTTCTTATTTCTCAAGATTGCTTTGGCCATTAATGGTCTTTTGTGGTTCCTTACAGTTTAGGATTGTTCATTCTATTTCTGTGGAAAATGCCACTGGGATTTTGATAGGAATTTCATTGAATCTATAGATTGTGTTTAGTTATATGGATATTTTCACAATACTAATTCTTTCAATCCATGAGTACAGAATATTTGTCCATTCGTTTATATATATATTTTTCATAACTTTCTAATAGTTCACTCTGGAAAACAGTGCGGAGTTTCCTTAAAAAATAAAAATAGACCTACCCTATGACCCAGCAGTAGCACTGCTAGGAATTTACCCAAGGGATACAGGAGTACTGATGCATAGGGGCACTTGTACCCCAATGTTTATAGCAGCACTCTCAACAATAGCCAAATTGTGGGAGAAGCCTAAATGTCCATCAACTGATGAATGGATAAAGAAATTGTGTTTTGTATACACAATGGAGTACTATGTGGCAATGAGAAAGAATGAAATATGGCCCTTTGTAGCAACATGGATGGAACTGGAGAGTGTGATGCTAAGTGAAATAAGCCATACAGAGAAAGACAGATACCATATGTGTTCATTCTTATGTGGATCCTGAGAAACTTAACAGAAACCCATGGGGGAGGGGAAGGAAAAAAAGAAAAAGAGGTTAGAGTGGGAGAGAGCCAAAGCATAAGAGACTCTTAAAAACTGAGAACAAACTGAAGGTTGATGGGGGGTGGGAGGGAGGGGAGAGTAGGTGATGGGCATTGAAGAGGGCATCTTTTGGGCTGAGCACTGAGTGTTGTATGGAAACCAATTTGACAATAAATTTCATATATTAAAAAAAATAATAGTTTTTAGTATTTAGGCTTTTTACCTCCTCAATAAAATTTATTCTTAGGTATTTTTTAATGCAATTTAAATGTGCTTTTTTTAAAAAAAGTTCCTTTTCTGTTAGTTTGTCATTAGTGTATAGAAATACAACAGAATTTTTTCTATTGGCTTTGTACCCTGAAAATTTACTGAATTCTTCCATGAGTTCTGACACTTATTTGTTAGTTAGTTTTGGTGGAGTCTCTAGAGTTTTGTATATATAAAATCTTATCATCTGAAAATAGTGAGTTTTCCTTCTTCCTTTACCATTTTTATGCCTTTTGTTTCTTTTTTCTTGCCTAATTGCTCTAGCTAGGATTTCCAATACTATGTTGGACAATAGCAGTGAGAGTTGGCATCCTTCTCTTGTTCCCAAACATAGAGTAAAAGTTTTCAGGCTTTCACCATTAAATATGATGCTAGGTGTGGGCTTATCATCTATGATCTTTAATATGTTGAGCTATTTCCTTCTATACCCATGTTGCTGAGAGTTTTAATCATGAATAGATGTTCAATTTGGTCAAATTCTTTTTCTGTATCTATTGAGATGATCATATAAATTTTATCCTTCATTGTGTTGATGTAGTGTATCATGCTGATTGATTTTTGGATGTTGAAACATCCTTGCATCCCTGGAATTAATCACACTTGGAATGGGGTATCTTCCTTTTAACATATTGTTTAATATTTTTTGCTCATATTTTGTTGAGGATTTTTATGTCTGTGTTCATCAGGGTATATAGACCTACATATAGTGTGTGTGTGTGTGTGTGTGTGTGTGTGTGTGTGTGTGTGTGTGTGGTATCCTGGTCTGGTTTAGGTATAGGTATGAAGGTCATGATGCCCTCGTACAATGAGTTTGGGAAGAATAGGTATTTGTGAAGAATAGGTTTGAGGAGAATAGGTATTAAATCTTCTTTAAATGTTTAGTAGAATTTACCAATGGAAATGTCTTTCCCTGGACTTTTGTTTGTGAGGAAGTTTTTTGTGTGCGTGTTTTGTTTTTTTTTTTAATTACTGATTCAATCTCAGTGCTAATAATCAGTCTATTCAGATTTTCTATTTTTTCCATGAACCAGGTTGATAAATTTGTTGATCCATAATTGTTCATAGACATCCACAATCATTTTTATTTCAGTAGTATCAGTTGTAACATCTATTTAATTTCTGATTTTATTTATTTTAACACTCTCTCTTTTTTTGTTGGTGAATCTAGCAAAGATTTGTCAATTTTGTTCATTTTCAAAGAACCAGCTCTTAGTCTCATCAATCTTTTCTATTCTCTTTTAGTCTCTGTTCTATTTATTTAACTCTGATCTTTGTTACATCTGTTCCACTAACTTTGGACCTCGTTTGTTCTTTTCTAGTTCCTTTCAGTTTAGAGTTAGATTGTTTGTTTGATGTTTTCCTTGTTCCTTAAGGTAGGCTGATATTACTATGATTTTCCCTCTGGAATTTTTTTTTTGTTGCACTCCATAGTTTTTGGTATGCTTGTTACTCCTTACATTTGTCTCAAGGTATTTTTATTTCTCCTTTGATTTCTTTGTTGACTTATTGGTTATTCAGTAGCATGTTGTTTAATCTCCACATATTTGTGATTTTCCAGTTTTCTTCTTATAATTGATTTCTAGTTTCATAACTTTGTATTCAAAAAAGATGTTTGCTGTGATGTAATCTTAAATTTATTGAAAAGTTTTTTGTGTGGTCTAACATATGTGCAGTTCAGAATAATGTGTATTGCTGTTTTTAAATGGAATGTCCTGACCATATCTGTCAAGTCCATCTGGTCTAATATGTCATTTAAAATTGCCTGGATGTTTGATCCATTTATGGATGTGGATTATTAAAGTCCCTTACTGTTATTATATTGCTATCTATTTCTCTATTTAGGTCTGTTAATATTTGCTTTATATATTCAGATGGTCCTATGTCGGGTGTATAAACACTTATAAATTTTATATCCTCTTGTTCAAATAATCCCTTTATCCTTATGTACTGCTCTATTTTGCCTCATATTATAGTCTTTATTTTAAGTTTATTTTGTCTGATATAAGTATAGCTACCCCAGATTTATTTTGGTTTCCATTTACATGTCAAATCTTTTTTCCATTACTTCACTTTCAGTTTCTGTGTGTTCTTACATGTGAAGTGAGTCTCCTGTACGCAGCATATAAATGGGCCATGAGATTTTTTTTTTTCCCATTCAGTCACTCTATGTGTTTTGATCAGAGACTTTAATCCATTTACATTTAAAGTAATTGTTGATAGGTATGTACTTAGTCATTTTCTTCATTGTTTTCTGGATGTTTTATAGTTCTTCTCTGTTCCTTTCTTCTCTTTCTCTCTTCCCTTGTGTTTTGACTTTCTTTAGTGTTATGCCTACATTTCTTTTACATTATCTTCTGTGTGTCTACTATAGATATTTTGTGTTTTGGTTACTTCAAGGCTCATATATCACAGCCTGTATATAACAGTCTATTTTAAAATGATAGTAACCTAAATGTGACTGCATTCTAAAATTCTACTTTTTTATCTTCTCCACCTATGCACATGTTGTATTTTTTAATGTCACATTTTACATTCTTTTTTTGTGTATCCTTTAACTAATTATTATAGTTACAGTTATTTTTACTAGTTTTGTCTTATAACCTTCAGACTACTTTTACAAGTGATCAATCCACTCATTTTACTACAAATTTACCTTTACCAGTTAGATTTATATATTCATATGTTTTCTTGCTACTAATTAGTGCCCTTTATTTTCGCTTAAAGATATCCCTTTAACATTTTTTGTAAATCCAGTTTAGGAGTAATGAACTCCCTTATCATTTGCCTGTCTGAAAAACTATTTCTCCTTCAATTCTGAATGGTAACTTTTTCAGGTAGAGTATTGTTGGTTGGAAATTTCTTTTCTTCAGCACTTTGACTATCTTGTGCCACTCCCTTCTGGCCTGTAAATTTCTGAAAAATTTGCTGATAGTCTTATCCTTTGTATATAACATGTTGTTTTACTCTTGCTGCTTTTAAAATCTCTTTAACTTTTGAAATTAATTATAATGTGTCTTAGTATGAGTCATTTTTTTTTTTTTTGGTTTATCTTTTTGAAATTCCTCTGGGATATGTTGATCTGGATGTCTGTTTCCATCCCCAGTTTAGAGAAATTTTCAACCATTATTTCTTCAAATAATTTCTGTGCACTTTTCTTTCTCTCTCTTTTCTTTCTGGGACTTCTATAATGTGAATGTTATTCTGTTCAATGTTGTTCCTTAGATCCCTTAAGCTATTATCACTTTTTTTTAATTTCTTTTTTCTTTTTGCTGTTGTTTGCATGAATTCTACTACCTTCTCTTCTAGATCACTAAACCTTTCTTCTGTTCATCTAATATGGTTTTGAAATCCTCTAGCATGTTTTTAAGTTCAGTTATTGTGTTGTTTCACTCTCTAACTTCTATTTTGTAATTTCTTATATTTTCTATCTCTTTGTTGAAGTTCTCACTATGCTCATCCATTCTTCCTCTGAGTTCAGTCACTAGTTTTACAAACATTATCCGGAAATCTTTGTTAGGTAAATTACTTATCTCCATTTCATTAAATTTTTTTTTCCTGGAGTTTTATCTTATTTTTTTCATTTAGGACATATTCCTCTGTTTCCTCATTTTGCCTGACTCTTTATGTTTGTTTCTACGTTTTAGGCAAAACAGCTACCTTTCTCAGTTTTGAGGAAATAGTCAGGTGTAGAGAATGAAACTTATCATTCAATCTTGTTCTAGCCCTTGGTTGTCTCTTCATCTTTGTGATTGTTCAAGCAGTTTGGTTTATTCTAACAGATCTCAGTTGTTGAGGGTGTGCCAAACCCTGTCAGTGTTTAAATAGGAGTGATCTTAGTCAGCATCTAGTTTTAGACTGGATGCAAGCCAGACCTTCAGGCAGCTGCTTTGAAAGTATGCAAATTATACAGTCCTATGGGACCACAATCATAAGCTCTGCCACAATCTGGGAGTATCCCCTGGGCAAGTGTGGTAAAAATCGGGTTTCCATATGAATGTGTAATTTCCTTTCTGGGAGGCACTTAGAGAACTCAGTGAAGCAGGGGGAGATCAAAATGATAACATTTTTCTGGCCTACGTTCCCTGAGAGCACATCCATAGCCTCTAGATGTGTGACAGTCCTAAAGTCTGCTCCTCAGGCTGAAGCTTCAGCGCAACGAAATAGGGCTATGTCATCGAAAGACCAAAGATGCCCTTTAGTCTGCTGTCTCTGTGGTGCCCTGGGAGCAGTAGCCTGCCAAAAACCGTCTTTCCAATTGTTAGCCAGTCTTGCTAGCCTGTCACACCCAAAAATGCAAGTCCCTCCACCCCCCAGCCACCAGAGCCAGGCAATCAAGGAACATCCCTATGGAGACTCTATACCTCTGTTGGCTTTAGCAAAGTGAGAGAGAGCACAGGACGAGGGTGTGCCTGCCAGCTTTAGTAAGGCAGCACGGGAGCACAGAGCCAGCAGACACTTATGAGCGTTAAAGTAACAGCAAGGGAGTGCAAGGCTGGTGCACGCCCACCTGCTTTAGTGACAACGTGGAAGTATGCGGGGACTGCAGGCACCCACTGGCACTAGCAAGGTAGAGAAAGAATGCAAAAATGGCATCCACCAGCACCCCCATCTGTGGAGAGTCCCAACAGACCCCGCTGCTCTGTCAGAACTTGAAAATTAGCAAATGCATCCCCTTGATGTATAGTCTAGCGGTTTTTGAAGTCCTGCTTTTGTACTGGGCCCTTGGTTGAGTGAATCCGCGTGTAAACCCTGTAAGAGCAGTATCTCAGTTCCTTATAGTCCTTTGGGCTCCTGGATGTAAGCCCTGTTGGTTTTCAAAGCCAGATGTTTTGAGGGCTCATCTCTCCAGTGCAAGTGTTAAGGACCGGGTGCCTGATGTGGAATATAAACCCTTAGCTCCCTGGGTAGAATTGCCAGATTTCTAAGATTCCTTCTAATTGTGGATCACTGTGTCAGTGGCGGGGTTTATGGCAAGGCCCCTTTTCATCCTCTCCTACCCATCTCATTGTGGCCCTTTTATTGTTTGTTGTGAAGGAAAAGTTCAACTATTTTTCACCTCTTTTCCAGGGGAACTGTTCCATCTATGAGTGTAGATTTGGTGTGTCCGTGGGAGGAAATGAGTTCTGAATCTTGCCGTGTCTCTATTTTGGACTGCCCCCTCTGCCTCTTGGCAGTTCATGCTTTTCATTTTCACATAATCCTTTTTTCAAATTTTTTTTGGTTTATTCATTTTTGAGAGAGAGACAGAGAGACAGAGAGACAGGGCGTGAGCAGGGGAGGGGCAGAGAGAGGGAGACACAGAATCCAAAGCAGGTTCCAGGCTCTGAGCTGTCAGCACAGAGCCTGACACAGGGCTTGAACTCACAGACCGCAAGATCATGGCCTGAGTCGAAGTCAGACGCCCAACTGACTGAGCCACCCAGGTGCCCCATTTTCACATCATTCTAACCCTTTGAGTTCACAGTCCTCTTCAAGAAAAGTAGATTTTCTGTGTCATTTTTAGACAGAGAGACTTAAAACAAAAATGATTGACTCTTTATCCCTTTTTTATTCCAAGAATGCACTCTAACTTTTATTATTATTGCCTATTGTTCTTAACATATTCAGCTGTAGATTTTCAGTTATGAACCTCACAATATATTTTTAAATTCAAATATCCGCGACTTTGATCAAATCTTCAACTTGTATATCAGAACATTAAGTATGTTAGCTGAGGTTTCTACTCTCAGGTATCACGTATATAATCATGTATATAATTTTTTAAGAAAAAGCATAAAGATTTATTTTGGAGATTCACATTTTTAACATAAATCCCATTATTATGAAAAAGTGTTAATTGTATTATTTTCTATTTAAAACTTAAAATGAAATCACCTATTAAGAAGAGACTTACTTTTCTTACAAGTGAAAAGCAATTTGCATTAAAATGTAGCTCATGAAATCTAAATGAAAAAAACTCTTAATGAACAAATTACCTCCTTCTGATATTAAAGATTAGGTAGACATCATATGGAACACTGACCTTAAATCTGAACAAATTAAAACTTTATAGCGGTTCCTGGGTGGCTCAGTTGGTTGAGCTGCTGACTTCGGCTCAGGTCATGATCTCACAGTTCATGAGTTTGAGCCCCACATCGGGCTAACTGCTGTCAGTGCAGAGCCCTCTTTGGACCCTCTGTCTTCCTCTCTCTCTCTGTTCCTCCCTTGCTCGCTCTTTCTCTCTCTCTCAAAAAAAATAAGCATTTTAAAAAAATAAATGAAACTTCATCAATAATTTGGATAGAAAATATATGTGTGTGGAAAATTGTACAATTAAAAAAGGTAGTATCTAATTTTTTTCTTTTTACTTTTTAGGAATCTAAAAAGTTTTAGTTTTATGTGACAATTTTATCACATATTTTTTTTACATTATTACCTACTACAGTAAATCAGAGGGATATAATGTTTCTTCTGGGGGGATGATACTGTGAGACAGCAGTCAGAAATAATAAAAGTGAAAGCAGTCTTTAGACTTCTGAAGGGAATGACTTTTTGCTGATTCAGAGTAAACATCAAAGCTCTGCTTTGAGA